>NW_026622930.1:34570220-34873251 GCF_023065955.2 Ursus arctos | reverse complement strand
GGCGACGCCGCCAAGAACCAGGTGGCCATGAACCCCACCAACACCATCTTCGACGCCAAGAGGCTGATCGGACGGAAGTTCGAGGACGCCACGGTGCAGTCGGACATGAAACACTGGCCGTTCCGGGTGGTGAGCGAGGGAGGGAAGCCCAAGGTGCAGGTGGAGTACAAGGGAGAGATCAAGACCTTCTTCCCAGAGGAGATCTCCTCCATGGTCCTCACTAAGATGAAAGAGATCGCCGAAGCCTACCTGGGAGGCAAGGTGCAGAGCGCGGTCATCACGGTGCCTGCCTATTTCAATGACTCGCAGCGTCAGGCCACCAAGGACGCGGGCACCATCACGGGCCTCAACGTGCTGCGCATCATCAACGAGCCCACCGCGGCGGCCATTGCCTACGGTCTGGACAAGAAGGGCTGCGCCGGCGGCGAGAAGAATGTGCTCATCTTTGACTTGGGCGGCGGCACCTTCGACGTGTCCATCCTGACCATCGAGGACGGCATCTTCGAGGTGAAGTCCACGGCCGGCGACACCCACCTGGGCGGCGAGGACTTCGACAACCGCATGGTGAGCCACCTGGCGGAGGAGTTCAAGCGCAAGCACAAGAAGGACATTGGGCCCAACAAGCGCGCAGTGCGGCGACTGCGCACCGCCTGCGAGCGAGCCAAGCGCACCTTGAGCTCGTCTACGCAGGCAAGCATCGAGATCGACTCGCTGTACGAGGGCGTGGACTTCTACACGTCCATCACCCGCGCCCGCTTCGAGGAGCTCAATGCTGACCTGTTCCGCGGAACCCTGGAGCCGGTGGAGAAGGCGCTACGTGACGCCAAGCTAGACAAGGGCCAGATCCAGGAGATCGTGCTGGTGGGCGGCTCCACCCGCATCCCCAAGATCCAGAAGCTGTTGCAGGATTTTTTCAATGGCAAGGAGTTGAACAAGAGCATCAACCCCGACGAGGCGGTGGCCTACGGAGCCGCGGTGCAGGCGGCCATCCTCATCGGGGACAAGTCAGAGAACGTGCAGGACCTGCTGCTGCTCGACGTGACCCCGTTGTCGCTGGGCATTGAGACGGCTGGCGGCGTCATGACCCCACTCATCAAGAGGAACACCACGATCCCTACCAAGCAGACGCAGACCTTCACCACCTACTCAGACAACCAGAGCAGCGTGCTGGTGCAGGTGTACGAGGGCGAACGGGCCATGACCAAGGACAATAACCTGCTGGGCAAGTTCGACCTGACTGGGATTCCCCCGGCGCCCCGCGGGGTCCCCCAGATCGAGGTCACCTTCGATATCGACGCCAATGGCATCCTCAACGTCACCGCCGCCGACAAGAGCACCGGTAAAGAAAACAAAATCACCATTACCAACGACAAGGGTCGTCTGAGCAAGGACGACATTGATCGAATGGTGCAGGAGGCAGAGCGGTACAAGTCGGAAGATGAGGCCAATCGCGACCGTGTCGCCGCCAAAAACGCGGTGGAGTCCTATACCTACAACATCAAGCAGACGGTGGAAGACGAGAAACTGAGGGGCAAGATTAGCGAGCAGGACAAAAACAAGATCCTCGACAAGTGTCAGGAAGTGATCAACTGGCTCGACCGAAACCAGATGGCAGAGAAAGATGAGTATGAACACAAGCAGAAAGAGCTCGAAAGAGTGTGCAACCCCATCATCAGCAAACTTTACCAAGGCGGCCCTGGCGGCGGTGGCGGTTCCGGAGCTTCCGGGGGACCGACCATCGAGGAAGTGGACTAAGCTTGCACTCGAGTCAGCGTAAACCTCTTTTCCTTTCTCTATTTTCTCTTCTGTTTGTGTTTCTTTGAAATGCCTTTGTGCCAAGTATGAGGTCTGTTGTTGGAAGTCTTTTGCTCGGTGTATGCATAGGAAAGGAAGGGTGCAGCAACTTAGTTTAATTACAAAAGGTTAGTTCTAAAGTTTGATTTTTTAAAACCATTATTTGAGGTTTCTCTTTAATGCGTTTTGGGTGTTTGCTGACTTGAGCATTTTTGAGTAGCTTAGTTTGTGCATGGAGATGTGTTTGAGATGGGAAACCTGAAGTTTGCACACAAGTTCTGTGGGAGCTTGGTAACAATAAAATATATAGAAGCTTGAATTGTTTATTTTTATGTACTACTTTAAGACTAAAATGAACATTGCAGTAATGTTAAGGACAGGCATGTTTTTTGCAAACATGCATAAATACAGATTTAAAGTAAAGCTGAAATTGATCTCAAAATCACGGTCTTGGAGTTTTCAATTTTCCTTTCTCAGTTTTACCCATGTTTGTCTTTAAGATACTAGTATGAGGTGAAATGTATCTAACTCAGTCTTGTCTAATTCTCAGATGAGATTCCTGCTTTGAATTGCCAACAACTTTTAAAGGGAGAAGATCTGGGTAAACTTTCCCCCTCCTTTTAATAAAGAAACCAGACAGGTGTCTGCCAGTGTACTCAAACTCCTAAGGCTTTGTTAAGTGTTCAAGTGAAAATCCACCTGAATATTCCAGCTATATTCTGGGGTTAAATATAAAATGCTTCTTTCTCTAAACTAACAAAAGGTGGGTGGGGAGATGTCCTCTGATAGTAGTCTGACACAGTAGGAAACAAATTGCTTTTTGTGGCATGCGGGTGCCTGAAACCAGAGCCAGCAGGGCAAACTTAAAGCCACTTAATATTAAGAGTCCAATTTAGTCAAACTTATTTCAACTTTTAATTTTCTAGTGAAACAGCCTAACTTCTGAGCTTATCCAAATTCCATGAGGATAGGTTTTCAACAGTTACAATTGCTTGGGGGATAGAGGGAGATAATGATTTTTTTTTTCCCGATTTGAGAATCCCAGTGCTTTTGCAATACTTGCCTTAAATCAAGAATAGATTGATTCTTTACTCTCTGTTGAGCACAGAGCCCGATGTGGGATGTGGGGTTCAATCTCATCACCCTGAGATTAGACATGAGCCGAAACCAAAGAGTCAGCCATTTAAGGGACTGCGCCACTCAGGCGCCCCAGATTTTCTTTTCTAAAAGATAGTCCTGTATTTTGTAATATACAACTTGTCCATTATCCTATGTATCTGATTTGAAATTGTTACAGATAAGAATATTGCACCCCTTTGGGATCCAGTGCCCTGGGCTTAACCTTTAAAATCCACATCCTTAGGAGATGGGGGTTCATATTTGTATTTTTTAGTGAAATGACACTTCTGCTTTGTTCTGATTTATTCTCTTTAAGGGGAATTTGGGAGAAATCAGTAAAGGTGATTGGAAAATGCATAGTTAGCCTAATATTTTCACCACATACAGACATTTCGGTATCTCTCTTCAATGTAGACTTGCTTCATGTTGTTCATAAGTTAACAGTGCGTTATAGAAGCTATATTTTTAGTAGTGGACCCTTCTGTATCATGCAGAGAGATTAATTTTTGAAATAATATAAAAACTAGAGAACAAATTAGCCTAAAAATATTGAGCTTTGTAATGACCCTCTCACACAAGAGCTGACTGACTCTTAGGTATGTAAGTTTTTATTTTATTTTTTAAGCAGAGTCATTTGGGTGGGTGGGAGTGAGATAAAAAGGCAATTTTGAAATTGTTTCAAAACTTAAAAAAAATTTAAGGTAATTGCTCTTTACACTCTGAAAAACTGACGATAACTTTTTTTGGTGCTAGTGCCACTTTGGTGGAAAGTTTTCAGCAAGGAAGCATTAAAGGTGTTTAATTAACTATAGATAGCATCATATAAATACTTAAACTACCTTAGTACTAACAGAATCAGGTCGATACTAGCTTTAGAGTGATGTTTAACATGAATTTTTACTAAGACAATGCTCATTCTAGTAAACTTTTATTAATCCTTTGTTTGTTGAAAGCATTTATCCCTTGTTCTAACATCAAAATATAATGGAATCTTTCTGCAAGTGCAATTTGGTATTAGTATGATTCATTTTAGACCTTTGTTTACAAGAGATTAGTTTCTAAAGTATCAGAAAAATGACCAGTGGTAGTCTCTTTGACTATCCTATGGCCTGGCCTCTGGTAACTTGCTATAACACGAATATCAATTTATGTAGATACTTCATTTTCTGTTATTCTGAAAAGTAATTTCTAAAACTTGTAGCCTTCTTGAGTGTTTTTAATTTAATTTTGTCTTCTCAAATTTATCTCAATCTGAATATTGTGAAGATAAAGCCACCAAAATAGGCATTCGGTGTTTCCAGGGGTCAACTGAAACTGGTAATCGGATAACTCCCGGGAACTCCTTAGGAGATGTTAGATCAGACATAGTCAAATGACAATGGAAAAAGTACTTGATATTAGGATGAGGCTAAATTACAGCTTAAGGAATAATTAGCATCACTTGAACTTGAAAGTAATGTTATACTAGAGACTAGTGGTCTGGACTAAAGCTAATGCAATACATACAGATTGCTAAGGGATTAAAAAAGAACATTTCTCAGAATGGGCACTTAAATTCTTACCTGAATGTCTAATATAGTTGTCCCTGTTTTGAGGCAATAAATCTAAACACCTGTCAAAATAAGACCCACAGGTTCTTCCTAGTATTTGAGATGCATGAAATTTCAAAGCAAGCTTATCTCTAAATTTTTTATGGTGTTAGTTTGATGTGTATAGTGGTGATTCATTAACATTTGTTCATGAGGAGATATTAATGCTGTTCATGTCTTTAAACTTAGCATGCATAATAGGGTATCTAATGTATCGCCTGTACGATATGTCAAGGAGACTTTAACGAGAATTTCTTTATTCTATGAATTGAGTGTAGTTTATAAAAGTTGTGCTGTGAGGCAGGTTCCCCTTGCTTTTGAACACGGGAATTGAGGTTTTAAAGAATCTCAAATCCATATATCACAAGACAATTGCTAAGGCAATATATATGTTTAGGTTAAGGAACAACAGGCATATTCAGTTATAATGTCTAAATAGGAATGAGTTTTGAAGGATTCTCCTTAACCGTTACAATTAGATACAGAAAAATGGATACATTCCTTAAAGAAAAATTACAGATCTTTAGAGAGAGCTCTTGGAATACTGTAGGTTATCTGAAGTCCTGAAATTTAATAGGGTGATACTTAGTGTTAATGTCTTTCGCTTAGAACAATCAAGAAGCCATAGGCTCTTTCCTCTTTCAGTATAGACTAGGTGGAGATTAGATAAATGGAGTTGATAATTCAAATATTGGCATTTCCCTTTTCTTACATATTAGTTTTTAAAGGTAGAATTATAATACTTTGAAAAATCTCTGTTACGACTTTTTCATAGTATAAGCATACATTATATTCGGTTAATGTCTTGGGCCTAAAATCTGAGACCAGCAACTTAGTTTTATGTTACATGCTCTTAGTTATATGACCTTGAGAAGTTTCTCTTAATTAGGCAAGAAAAAAAAGAGAATCTTTCTCTCACAGGACATTTAGAATTGTTAAATATTTAGACAGTACCTTTATCCCTACTATATAACATCATGATTTTTTTGTTAAGATTTTATTTATTTGAGAACGAGAACGAGCAGAGGGAGGGGCAGAGGGACAAGCAAACTCCCCACTGAGCAGGGAGCCCTTTGCAGGGCTTGATCCCAGGACCCTGAGATCATGACCTGAGCCAAAGGCAGAGGCTTAACCCATTGAGACACCCAGGCACCCCATGAATTGCTTTTTTTAAAGGGAAAATTATATTTCCATTTTCTTTTTTTTCCTTTTAAAGATTTTATTTATTTATTTGACAGAGAGACAGCCAGTGAGAGAGGGAACACAAGCAGGGGGAGTGGGAGAGGAAGAAGCAGGCTCCCAGTGGAGCAGGGAGCCTGATGTGGGGCTCGATCCCAGGACCCTGGGATCACGCCCTGAGCCGGAGGCAGACATGTAACGACTGAGCCACCCAGGCGCCCCTATATTTCCATTTTAGATTATGAGATTCTGATGTCACTAAAAAATCTAACCAGTAAGAAATCTAACCTAAGAAATGAATAGGTCACTTTTTAAATAATGATTTAGAGCCATAAAAACAATCTTTTATTCCCTTTTTTTGTTAGGGTTTGGTAATACAGAAGTATAAGATGGCTCCTTCAGAGTTACTGAGGTTTTCCTATAAATATTATGTCCCTCTAGCACAGGTGAAATAACTTGTCATGTAACTTTAATGTAGATTATTGTTTTCAGTTCTCACCTCTTATTTTTTACCTTAGTTTTGTACATTAGACAGCCTGAAGTTAAACTATGGTGAAGTATAAAAGATCTTTGGTTTTCTATTAGCATTTCTTCACTCACTGGGATAAACTGAAGAAGTTGACTGCAGTGTCGTCTTCCTGACATTGGTAGTGTGGTGAATGGATTCTATCCAGAGTCCTTGGTCTTTCTCAGGCCTTTGTGGAATGTTCTCCCTGTCCTCCCCACCCCAAGTTATATACATTGTTAGGTGAAAAACGCTTGGTGACTGAAATATTCTTCACTCCTACTTCAAGTGTGTCATCTCATGTAATAAGCCAGTCCTGAGTCCACAGCCTCAAAGCCCCACTGCCAGTGTCTAAGTGGGTTTCCATATATCTGAACAGCAGTGGACTGAGTGGAACCTGAATCCAGCTGATTAGTTTTATACCACTGTAACCAGTTATTGTGTGTTACCAGGTAGTGAGACATGGGGGGGGGGTGCGAAGGGGAAGCAGCGGGATGCCTATTCCCATATTTTTTAAATTGATGGTAATATAAACAGTTACTATTTACTGAGCATCTCTTAACCTAATTAAGCTGTGGGGATAAAACAAAGGCAGAATATAGTAGGCATTTTCAATCATGTAGTGTTATCTAGCATTGCTGACATCAGTGTTGGAAGGAAAAATATCAGCGAAAGTCCGTAGCAAGAAGGAACTCAAAGACACAGGATTTGAAAAGTGAAAAGCATAAATGTAAAAATATAATTGAATACTCATTGACACAAAGCATGTTTCTTTGCTTTGAGCAACACTAATTTTGAGTACTTTAGGGTGGTGCTTTACACGCATTACTCCTTAAAAAACCTCGTAACCACGGATTTCGGTATCTTCAGGAGGATCAGAGTTGTCTTGCCCTGGGTAACAAATCTAGTTATGCAGCAGAACCAAGTTAAGAAAACCTTATTTCCACGCATCCTCCCCTAAACCTCCACCGACCCCCCCCCCAACGACCTAATCCCAACCTGGATTTGAAATTAATTTAGTGCTATTAAATTGTGGGACAAAGGGAACTTCCCTATGGAATTGAATCTTGTTATTCCAATTAAGAACAAAAACCAGTTAAGTGGTTTACTTCACGGTTGGAAGGCCATGAAGAATTGACTTGTACAGAAATAACCCCTGGGCAGCTTTACTCCGCGGAAGCCTACAAGCCACCAAAGCAGAGGTGGTCGGAAAGCGGCCGCAGCCCGGCGCGCACGGGAACCCAGCGGAGGCGTCAAGGTCCCCGCCCCCCGCGGCAGCCCTCCGGCCGGGTCGCCGGCGCTGGCCGGCAGTTGCCTGGGCGACCATGTTTGGCTGGCTGAGAGCATGAATCAGGTGCCGGAGTTTTATTCCCTGAGAAGGCGGCGGGACTGGCCGGCCGCTTCCCTGCGGGAGGTAAGTGCCGCCTTGGTGGCCCCCACCCCCGAGGCCCGGGGCAGGCGTGCCCCGCCGCCCCCTCCCCGGCCCGCGGCTCCCGGGGCGGCTCCCCCTGCCGCGGCCCTGCAGTCGGCCCCGGTCGAGCGGCACTCCTAGAGACGCGGCCTTCTTTGCCTACAAACTAAGACGAGAGAGATGTACCCGGCCAAAGGGTAGAATTGAATTCTGGCTCCCTACAGCTATTTAGATGTTTAGGAAAGTGCCACCTCAGCACCTCCTATTGGTTGGCTGCAAAATAAATATCCGTCCTGCGCGGGAAGCCGTCCCGCCCCGGGTGCCATCCCGGGAAAGGAAAGGCTGGTGGGTTGGTAGCTACCACTACTGAAGAGGTCAGCGTGTTCTTTGCCTACGTCCCCTGAAGGGCGGGGTCCGTGTTAGAGGACGCTCCCCGCTTTCGAATGTCTCGTCTCATCTCCTCCGCGGAGACTCCCCAGGCATCGGTTTATTGTGGTCTGAGCCCCAATTCATCAGTAAATTGCTCTGCTAAGCCTTGAGATAGTAGGGCAGGCTAAGTGAAAATTGCTTCTTTCCCTTCCTTTTCTTCCTCCCCCTCTTCCTCCCTCTTTTCCTTCTTTTCTACTGAAACTACACCTGAACACAAAAAGGATAAAATCCTGGCTTCAATTAAAACAAACCAAAAAACCCCCCACAGCACAACTCTTGAAGATTTTACATCTTTACTGAATGAAGAGCAACAGGTGGGAATTGTTAAAAGTTCATTGTGACATGTGTATTGTAAATTGAATTTTTAATATTTGCTGCAATCATTTCATTTTACAGCAGTTGGGATTGCGATTAGGAATGTGGTACTGGAAAGATGAAACCAGAACTCTTGAATTCAGAAGGTAAATTTTATTAAAACTTTATTATAGCTTTTATAAAAATTACATGTGCTTGGGGTTAAAAAAAATCAAGCAATACACAAGAGTATAACAAGGAAAATAAATATCTGCTGAAATCCCACCATCTAGAGAAAACCATTTTGGTGAGCAGCCTTCCTGATACTACTTTCTAATACCATTTATCAGCCGCTTCCTATGTACCAGACCCTGTGCTAATCAGTTTGCCAACCCTTTGAAAAAGCTGTGTGTTCATCCGCTTTTACAGATGAAGAAACTGAACTCAAAGGGTTAAGCAATTTAAAGAAAATTAAGTGACTTAGCCAAATCACACAGCTCACAGGTGACTAAGATGATTGAAATCTAGGTCTGTTTGGCTCAGAGTCCATAATCTTTTTTTTTTTTTTAAGACTATTTATTTGAGAGAGCACGAGCAGTGGGGAGGGGCAGAGGGAGAGGGAGAAGCAGACTCTGTGCTGAGCAGGGAGTTGTACATGGGGCTCCATCCCAGGACCCTGGGGTCATGACCTGAGCAGAAGGCAGATGCTTAGCAGGCTGAGCCACCCAAGCGCCCCCAGAATCCGTATTCTTAACTACTTTATAAAATTGCCTCTTTTAGTTACAGAAATACAGTTTTACATTAATGAGACTGTATTATACTTGCTGCACAGTAGACAATCAATTCTCCAAGGTAAAATCATTAAATTAGAAAAAACTGGTTTTAATCTCCATTGAGAAAATACTGATTCTATTAACAAGTGCATAACTTGGGGCGCCTGAGTGGCTCAGTCAGTTGAGCATCTGCCGTTGGCTCAGGTCATGATCCCAAAGTCCTGGGATCGAGCCCTGCATCGGGCTCCCTGCTCCTCAGCCTGCTTCTTCTACTCCCCGCTTGTGCTCTCTGTTGCTATCTCTCTCTGTCTTTCTCTCTCAAATAAATAAATAAAATCTTTAAAAAAAAAAAAGTGCATAACGAAACAAACAATACTAGCCACTATCTGCTGTGTACCTATTACGTGCCAGACATTTGAATGTTTTCTGATTCTTAAACAGCCATGGAAAGTGAGCATTAATATCTCCACTTTATAGATGAAGAAACAAGGCTCAGGGCGATTAAGCAATTGACCCAGAGTCATACAGCCAGTAAGTAGCAAAACTGACATTTTGAACCAGGGTTTGTCTGTTGCAAAAGCCCTTCCCACCATATACACTGTCTGCCTCCTTTAGACCGTAAGCCCCTCAGTGGCAAAACTGTCGTACTCATCTTTGTGTCCCTAGGAGCTCTCTGCAGAACTTCACAGAGTGTACCCTCACCAGATGTTTCTTGAATATTTCAGTAAACCAGCTAGATTCGAGTAGAGGAAGGCCAGAGGCAGGGGACCAGTTACAAAGCTAGGTGTGGGACGATTACAGATAGTTGCACAGGTACAAAACCATGAGTCAGCACGAAGTCTTGTATTAGGAGGAATAGAGAGAGAAGGGTGCAGGACTAAGAAATTCTTCAGAGGTGGAACTGACAGGATGTTGGATAGAATTGGTAAGATGTGACAGGAGAGGGAGAAGAAGGTGCTCAAGCTGATTCCCAGTGCCTGGCTCGGGTGATTGGGTGGCTGGGATTGCCCTTCACCTGTATACAGAATAACAGACAAAAGTAGGGTGCTATGTTTGAGGTTACTGTGACATGTTCACAAATGGTCTCTTAGGCTGTTGGATAGATGGGGCTGGAGATCAGGACAGGCTAAGCAGATGTACTTTATAGTTACATTATAAATATAGTGGTATTTAATATCAAACAGTTTAAAAGCTAAGAATTATTTTAGAGTCCAAATCAAAAGTTTGTATTTCATAGAATTTTTGTTTCAGTATTTCTGAGTAGTTTGTCATTTCCAAAGTGGTGATTGATTTCAGTTTTTTGTTTGCAGTTGTGTCATAGAAAATTCTGTTCTGTAGCTCCTGAAATAGCACACTCAGTGAGTGTGAGATGACAGTGAGAAAGATAGAGCTTTGGGATTAGACAGCCAAGATAATCACAGGAGTCAAAGTACAAGTTAAATACATGTTAAAATACCAGAAAATGTAGATATAAATTTTAAGGGTCAACATTTTTATTTCTCAATTTTCATGTATATTTGAAGGCCATCTCAATCCTCAGTCTCTCTCTCTCTCTCTTTTTTTTTTTTTTTTTGTGAGAGAGAGAAAGCGGGTATGCATGGTACGGGGGAGAGGGAGAGAGAGAATCTCAAGCAGGCTCCATGTCCAGCACAGAGCCCTTGCAGGGCTGGATTTCACAACCCTCAGATCATGACCTGAACCGAGATTAAGAGTCAGATGCTCACCAACTGAGCTACCTAGGTGCCTCTCAATCCTCTCTTCTTATGATGAAAGTTGGACCATATTTTTTACTTACTGACCTTTGTAAATGAAATTAATTTGCAGTATTTTTCAAACTAATTTTCAGTGCTAATTTAATGGTAACTCACCCCAAGTGTCACTGTTTTCTGTATGAGCCTACTAATAAATTCACAGATTATCAATTTCATGCTGACTTTCTTACTTATAAAATATTCATATTCATAAACTAGTTTCTTTTGGTTTATTACCAAACTATTCTTTAAAAATGGCTTGATTGATTTCCAGTAATTTTGGAGAATGTGTGTGTGATGGTATGATTTAAAAGGTAGATTATATGACATAATGTTGAAAGGCCAGACACAAAAATGTAATCTATAATTCCGTTTATATAAAAGTTTAAAATAACAGGCAAAAAAGAACTGTGATGATAGAGGTCAGAATAGCGGTTACCTTTGGGACATTATCAACTGGCAGGGGGTGGGGGAAGGTGTAAGAGAACCTTCTGAGGTGCTGGTAATGGACTATATATTGATCTGGGTGGCGGTTACATGGGTATGTACATAGTAAAAAGTTCATCAAGCTGTCCACTTGAGATTTATGTACTTTACTACATATTAAATTATACCACATTTTAAAAAAGCAAAAAACCCAAACCAACACAAAACAACACACAAACTCCAGACTGTGGAGTACACAAAATGGGAGCAGTTAGGGGAGAGAGGGAAAAGAGTGCCATGAAGAGTAGGTGGGTGACAGCCCTTTTGTGGTGGAGCTCTCTGTGTTTAAGCAACTCAGCATGGCAAATCTCAGAGTAGCGGGATTACCTTGGGAGTCCAGCTGCTAAGGACAGGACTAAGAAAAGAGGAAAACAGACCTTTGTATGTTGTAGGCCAGAGTTCGTGTTTGGATTTGATGGAAATGCAGGTACTGATTCCCTTTTAGAGTCTAAAGCATATCCCATCACAAATTAAAATGTGAGAGGACTCATGAGCCGGAACATACTCTTTTTTTTTTTTTTTTTTTTTTTTTTTTCAGAAACTGTGTTTCAGAGACTTATGTCACCCCAAATCCTGGGGCAGAGGCAGGGGAGGTTGAGAGGAGACAGTAGTAGGGGTGGGAGCAGCGGAGGCAAAGGGAAGGCCTGTTTAGTCATTGCATCATACCTGGTTCTGTTTAGTACACTCCATACACCTTGACTGAGCATACATGATAGGATTGCATCTATGCTCTAGAAAGCCCCTCCCACAGTAGCGTGGAGAGGCAAGATTAGAACTAGGGAGAAAGTGGCGACTGGGTGGCTCAGTCGGTTAAGTGGCTGCCTTCGGCTCAGGTCATGATCTCAGGGTCCTGGGAGGATTGGGCGCCCTGCTCAGCAGGGAGTCCGCTTCTCCCTCTTCCTCTCCCTCTGTCCGTACTCTCTCTCTCTCAAATAAATAAATTTTTAAAAAAATCTAAAAAAACCAAACAAACTGGGGAGACAGACAATTAGGTAGCAATCCAAGGGACTAGGACCTTGATAAAGACTGGCAGGAGAACAGAGAGTCAAAGACCCATTGTAGAGGTTCTGGGAGGTAAACCTGGCCCCGCTGAAGGAGGGAGGAGTTGGTGGCCCTGGCTGTGAGACGAGGGGAGGAGGAAGCAGGAATGTCCCAGTAACTATGTGCAGGATGATATTGCCTCTTGACATAAGGAGTGAGGGAGAGCCAGTAAGTTTGTGGAGGGGGTAAGAGGTAACAAGTTGACTTTTCTAGATGTGCACAATTTGAGGTACCTGCCTGTGAGACTCCCAGGTCAGTAGGTAAGGAGTTTGGCCCTCACGAGAGAGGCCTGATGGAGGCCAGAACCCTAAGGAATATGTACTTTTAAAAATTATGAAAAAAAACTTAAAAGTCATATTATTTAAACAGATAATGCCAGTAAGCAAAAACAAAAAAGAACTTTGCAGTCTCACCCAGCAAAGTAACTGTTAATATATTAAAATCTTATTATATAGCCTTCTAAATCTTCTTCTATCTGTATGTACACAAACATGGGCATTTAACTTACTACATTCTGCATTTCCGTCTTTTTTCTTATTGCAAAGTTGTACATATGTATTGAAAACAAGTACATAATGTACAAAGTTGAAAGTGAAGATTCCACCATTGTTCTACCCCCAAAGAGTACCAGTGCACCAGTGTTAGGGATTACCACCTGATTTTTATTTGTTTGTCTTCAACATACTGGTTACATTTGTTTTATATCCTGTGACTGATAATTCCAGTATCTAAAATCCTTGCAGGTCTGATTTTTTGCTAGTTTTTCTCATATAGCATTATTAAAGTTTTTAAACTAATTGTAAACATCTAAAACTTTTTATACTGGAAGATTTCAAGCATATACAAAAGTAAGAGAATGATATAGTGAACTCCGGCATTCCCATGACATAGCATCCACAGTCACCAAATTAAGATCAACTTCATCCACAGCCTATCTACTCCACCCCTGATTATTTTTAAGCAAATCCCAGACATCATATCATTTCATCTATAAATATCTCAGTATGTATGTCAAAAAAAAAGCACTCTCTTAGAAAAAAAAACCTTACTATTTACGCCCTCACAAATATAAATGGTAATTTCTTTACGTCATCATATATTCAATTTATATTCAGGTATCTGCTATTGTCCAGTGTTTTATAAGTTTATTCCAATCAGGATCCAAGTAACTTCCATACATTGTAATTGGTTTGATATGTCTCTTAATCAAGTCTATATGTCTTAAAGTTTTTGTAGGTAGTGAACAGGCAAAGAAAGAGGAGCTAGCCAAAGAAGAAGAAGAATTAGAAGGGTCAGAGAAAAAAGCCTGAGACGCATAGGCCTTTGAAAGCAAGAGGATGGAGTGGGGAGTGTCAGCAATGTCAGAAGCTAAAGAGAGTTCGAAGTAAGGCAAATACTAAAAACAGGCCTTTGGATTTAACAAGTTAGGATTGCTGAGGTCCGGGGGTTCTAGGTGAAAAACAGTTTCAGGAGGCCAGTAAGGTGGAAATCAGATAACAGTAGTTTGAAGAGAACATCTGAGATAAATTCAAGAACCTAACAAAAATAGAGTACTGTTGTCGGTGACTTTATCTGTGAAGAAGGAAAAAAAGAGATAGTAGCCTTTTGGGGATCCAGTCCTAAGGGAAGGAGATTTTTGTTGGTTTTGTTTTCAAGGTAGGAAAATCTCAAATTTGTTTTGGGAAAAAAAAGAGATGGAACAGAAGAGAAGGAGTGGGGAATGGGGTCAAGAGCACAGAAAAGATAGGAGCACCTTCCCACTGAGTATGGTGGAAGGGAGGTGACATAGACAGGAGGACTATGGCAGTTCGAAGCGGTGGGGGCAGGGTGGGTATCTATGCTGCCCTTCTTACTGAAAATAAACCAGACTCTTCCAGGCTCCTGTTGGGAGGAGAATCTGTTGGTAGCAGTGCTATGACCCTAACTCTTCCCTCTGAGATTGCTGCTCTCCTTAAGGCCCATTCATTAGTAACCATCACCACTGCCACCACTGGGCTAGGGCCAGGGCTGAGGAAAACTGCATTCAGCCAAGTACCTTGACCCAGTCCCCAAATGGGGCCATTTTCTGAAACCCAAGGGAGGGGGGGACAGGGAAGGCTTCCCAGGGGAGGTGATATCCAAGCCAAGACCTGAAGAGGAGTAGGGGTTGGCAAGGCAATGGGAGATTTGATTGGGGAGGAAGAGAGTGCATTCTAGCAGAAGACCTAGCATGTGCAAAGGCCCAGTCCTGAGAGGGCCCAGGGCATATTTGAGACTGCAGGTAGTTCAGGAGGCTGGATATAGGCTTCTAGGCAGGTGTGAGTAGAAGATTTAAACCAGGGTAAGATCATGAAAGGTCTTGCATGCTATGCTGAGGAATCTGAACTTCATTCAGAAGGCACAGGGGAGCCACTGAAAGGGTTTTCTTTTGTTGTTGTTGTTTTTAATTAAAAAATTTTTTAGGGGGCTCCTGGGTGGCTCAGTCGTTGAGTGTCTGGCTTTGGCTCGGGTCATGGCGGGTTCCTAGGATTGAGCCCCGCATGGGCTCCCTGCTCAGCAGGAGGCCTGCTTCTCCCTCTCCCATTCCCCTTGCTTGTGTTCCCTCTCTTGCCACCTCTCTGTCAAATAAATAAAACCTTTAAAAATTTTTTAAAAATTTTTAAAAATTAAAATTAATTTTTTAAAAATTAAAAAAATTTTTTTCAAAGATTTACTTGAGAGTGAGTGAGTGTGAGCTGGGGGAGGGGCAGAAGGAGAGGAAGAATCTTAAGCAAACTCCCCACTGAGCATGGAGCCTGACGCAGGTCTCGATCCCAGGACCCTGAGATCATGACCTGAGCCCAAATCAAGAGTCAGATGCTTAACTGAGTGAGCCACGCAGGCACCCCACTACTGAAAGGTTTTAAACAGAGAAGTAAACTGGGATTGGAACTACATCTTAGAAAAATGACTCTGGCTACATAATGGAAACTAGTTTGGAGGGAAACAAGCCGGAGGCAGGAGATCAGTTAAGAAGCAGTTGCAGACATTCTGTTGACAGATGATGGCTAAAATTAAGAAGGTGTCAATGGGAAGAGAGGGAAATAGATAAATTCGAGATGTATTTAAGGATTAAGTGGTTAGTGGGCTGCAAGGGCCACAGGTGATGGAGAAATCAAGGATGACATCATGTTGCGGCTTGGCCACCTGGTGGGTGCTGGTGCCCATTTGCTGAGATGGGGGAGTAGTGGGGGCTACAGGCTAAAGGGGAATGAGTTCAGTGTTGGACATACTGAGTTTGAGGTGCCTGTAGGATGCCCAGGATGCCCAAGCGAAGGTGTCCAGTGGGCAGACATATTTTATAAGTCTGCAGAAAGAGCTGAACCTTCACTATAAAGTTGTCAGTTATCGATGTTAGTGGAGTAGATGAAATTACTCATAGGAAGTGAGAAGAGGAACCAGATGGAACCCTGAGAAAGGCTCTCATTTAGGGAACATGTCCAGGAAAAGGAGTTTTAGGAGGAGACTAAAGAAAGAACAGCCAGCAGTGGAGGAAGAAAATTTGAAGTGTTATGAATCCAAATAATTTGCTTTTGCAAAGTAACAGCTTGATCTCGGGGGCATTCGGTTCTTAACCCATCAATTTCAGACCCTGGGAATCCCTTCTGGGGTTTTAGTCTTCTTTCCGGGTAGGCCACCTTTTACACCCATTAGCAAATGGGAGTTCGCAGACTTCTAGGTGTTCTCGAGTTCAGAGAAGATGATCCCTTCCCAACCTTGCAGGTCTTGGCATCTTTCCTGAATGAGTGACATTGGAAATCTTACCTTTCAGAGAAGACCTAGCTCCCTGTGTCACAGGTGGATCCTGCCTTACACTTGCAGATCATACCCTGAGAGGGATAACTGTATCAGAATACAAGGTACCTATAACCTCACACAGGAAGTGGACACACACTAATGGGCAGGGAAAGGATGCTCATTATTTCTCAATAGGCAGCTAAGGAAGAGACTTTGAAGGGTGGTTTGGAGGAAGACCTGGGTTCAAATCCTAGGTCTGTCACTGACTAGGTGGTTATATTTGTCAAGTTACTTACCCTCGCTGATGATCAGTTCTCTCGTCTATAAAATGGAATAATAATGCTTTGTGAGGAGTCAATGAGTGTTGCATAATTCATCAGCATGCATGCCCATTTCTTATTTGTTAAAGAGAGAATACCTTTCTTCACAGGCCCGTGAGGCAGACTTCCCTCTGACACAGTGTCAGCTGTCCTACCCTTTCTTGTTTCAAGAGCCCCTCCTCACAGCTGGGAGAGAACCAGCAGCCTGCCTGAGTCTTTGCCAAGGTCCTTGACTCCCCTGAGGACATACAGTTGAGGAAACTATCCCTCCAGAAGTCCTGAACTCCTCTTGTCTTTCCTCATGGCCTGAGAGAAGACTCTAGTAACCACTGAGGAGCTCCAACTTGTGTGGGAGCCAAGAGTGTTCCAGCCCTCTGCATTTTAGAGATGGGTTCTAGGGGAAAATACGGTTCTTTTCCTCTTTTATTTCAGGGCAAAAGGAAATGACATAATTATGTTGTAATACTGGGAATATAACAACATGTGGTCTGAGAAAGGCCCAGATTCTAAATGGATTGCCAGATGGAGGGGGCAATGGTGAGGCCACAGGAGGGCACAGAACTTGCTCCGAGTACGGCTTGGGAGCCAATTGGAGGGATTTGAAGGACGGTTTTCAGTTATTACTAGTGGCACTGTCTGGTGATTTCAGATGCACTGTGAGCGTGGTCTGCCTGTAGAGCTACGGCAGGGCACTTGCAGGGAGAAATCCTTCTCACCAGGCGAGCTGGGGAATGGCGTGACTCAGGGGAGCAGCCACTCAGCCAAGTGTGAAGTAGAGAAGGCATGTCCGAAGGTCAGAGAATAAGGACCAGAAGCTTAGCAGTAAATGTCAGGCTACTGGCTAAGGACAGGCACTTGTGTCTTATTTTAAGGCTCGCTCATCTCACATCGTCCCAGGCAAATTGGGCAAGAGACTTTGAGTTATAGGGATAGGACTGAGAAAAGAGTAGGAGATAGCAATTTCATTTGACAGTAACTGAGATTGGGTGTATCTATCTTCTCTTGTCTTCTAGAGAAGAGAAAGCCTGGGCGAGCTGGTGACCTGTGACTTCCTTAGCCTGGCGTAGGAAAGTTAACAGCCAGTGGCTTATAAGTGGCCAGAACAGTGGGATGAGCCAAGGAGAAACGTGAAAACAGCTCTGTGTTCTTGTTTAGATGGATGGTTATATGAAGGAATCTGCACAAAGCATCTAGCAAGGAGAAATGGCTTCAGAGAGACATTAGGAAATGTCGGAGTGGGGGGGGACGCCTGGGTGGCTCAGTCGTTTAAGCATCTGACTCTGAATCTCAGCTCGGGTCTTGGTCTCAGGGTCGTGAGTTTGAGCCCTGCGTTGGGCTCCATGCTGGGCATGGAGCCTACTTAAAAAAAAGTCTGGATATTTGGGATATTTGATTATTTTGTTAAAGGCAATCCAAATGGTCTGTCAATATAACATATCAACCATATAGTGTTTTCTTTCTATGTGTCTCTATCAACTTTTTCTTAGTGTTGCAGGAAATAAATCAATATATTCTTGTTATTAAAAAAAACCTCAAATAAAACGGAAGTATACAGATTGGAAGATAGACCTCTTCATCACCATTTCACCTCTCTGCGCCATCTGATCCCCAGGCTCTCTTTGGCGGTAGCCACCATCAACATTTGGTATTCTTCCATTTCTTTTTTTTCCCCACCCACCCCCGCAGCATTTCAGCATACCCTCCCCACTAAATACACAATCCTTGGAAACCAGTGATAAGAGGAGCTTATTCATTCAGAAAGAATGAAAAGCTTAGAAATCATCCACTGACTAACGTGGTGCCAATGACCTTAAAAAAAAAAAAGTAGAAAAATGCAAAGGATTATTCCCTTGCGGTGACATGAGGTACATGCTTCTAGGGGCTAACTTATTCTACAACCTGAATACTGCTAGGAGGTTGGCAAAAACTCCTGGAGGAAGAAAGAACCAAACTGATTAACTTTATTCCCATGGGGAAGTATTTCTCTAAAATGATTACTTTGTGGGTAACCTCAATCCCAAAAAATTTTCAAAGAAAGTTGTTTCAAAACTGTGTGTCCAAAAAAAAAAAAACCCAAACCCGTTAAAATACACAAAACTGTTGTGTTGGCAAGGAGGTGAAGAGAGTATACGCGATTGATACCCATCTTTATTTTTTATTTTTTTTAAAGATTTTATTTATTTATTTGGCAGAGAGAGACAGCCAGCGAGAGAGAGAACACAAGCAGGGGGAGTGGGAGAGGAAGAAGCAGATTCCCAGCGGAGCAGGGAGCCCGATGTGGGGCTCGATCCCAGGACCCTGGGATTACGCTCTGAGCCGAAGGCAGAGGCTTAACAACTGAGCCACCCAGGCGCCCCTGATACCCATCTTTAGAGAATGAGTAAGGCCAGGGGTGGTGGTGCTTCTATTACTACGCCTGCACTTAAGCTTTGCAGAGACACATGAAACTGTGGGCAGAGATTAAGCTTCTGGGTCGCGTTATCACTGTGGCATTGTTTCAGACAGAAGAATGAAAACATAATCCACAGTGGGCTTCCAGACCCACGTATTTGGTAGACACCCCAATTCTCCCAGAAAGCATACTCTCTGTAAAGGCAGGAACCACATTCTGCTGGGCTTCAAAATGTTTTTCTCGGTTTTTCTATTAAGCATTTGCTGATATTCCTGAGAGGCTGTGCATGGACTCGAATGGACACCGTTTTCTTTTCCTGTCAGGGCAGTGTGTACACAGAGTACGGCCCCAGTGTCTGTGTGTGTGTGGCTCAGTCGTGGTCCCTTCTTAGCCCTACTGCTGCTTAGGAAATGGTCGCATGACCTTAGAATTTAAGAAACCCTGAGTTCAATAAAGGGTCCTGAAACCTTCCATGAGACAGTCACGGCCCGTAGAGAGTCCTGAGCAGTGACAACTGAGGTGGCCACTCAGGAGGCAGGGCTGCCTGGTGGGTACGGGCCTGGCTCTGCGGTGCGGGATTCCGGACCCGGTCCTGGCTCCGACACGTGCTCCGTGGTCTTGGTCACGTTACTTTGCTCTCTCTAAGCTTCGGTTTTCTCAAGTGTAAAAACGGCCATACGAGTAATATTTTCCTCATAGAATCGCTGTGATTGAATAAGATTGTGCCTAAAAGCACTTGGTGCGTAACAAGTGCTCAGTAAATGGAAACCTGTCTCCAGACTTCTCATGAGCTTTCTGTGTCTTGTGAAGCTGCTACAGCATTTTCGGACGGAACTGTGTTGTGTGCAGTCGTGTTCTGGAGGCTGCTGCTATGTAGAGGCTGAACGTACGTAGCGTCCGAAACGTTCATCTCTTTCTAGATGGTTGTTGCACATGTAAATATGTGACTCGAGTACCGCAGTGCCTTAGATGCTCCTCGGGCGCCACTTGTAACACCTGCGAGTCCTAAGCTTGCATGCGCCACTGTCCTGATAGGATCGGTCTTCTGCCGGGGTAGGGTCAGGCTCCTCATTTTCTCCTTTCTGTTACAGTTTTACACCTGCGGTAGAGCTCAAGGACAAAGGAAAGAAAGGCAAAGCAATACACTTTGCTGAAACTGACGGTCCCGCTTCAGACAGGTACCTTCGCCTCCAACTGTGGCAGCGCTGCTGAGAGCGTCTCTCAGCAGAATGGCTCAGGTTGTCACAAATTCTAGGAAAATATCATTCCTGTTATCTGAGGTTGATGATGCAGGTGCCCCTTAAGGGAGGAACATGCACTGTTTCTCCATCATGGGAGGCAATACAGTAGTCCTGTAGATGTATCCCTGTGATAATTTGGCTCATAGCAAGTTTTCAGTGTTTTATACTTTTCTTAAAATGTGAAAATGGTAGCTACACCATAAATAGATTGTCTAAATAGATGATTAATAGGTGATTTAAATGATCTATTTTGGGTGGAATTGGTATTTATATTTTATATCAGGCAGTGTGCATTTCTCCTACTCCTAGCCTGGTCAATATAATGTTTAATAAAATGCATTCCAGAATTCTCCTCCATTAAACAAAACCCACTTTGGGTTTTGACACTCAGGCTCTCCTTAGTTTATAGTAAAAGCCTCACGTACCTCAGGATCGATGAAATACAACTGAAACCTTTCAAACCACAGCTAGAGACTGTTCTATTCCAAAACAGGTTGACAGATAAAAAGTTTGCTTCAAGAGACGATAAGTCACCTAAAGCCTTAGAGAAACGAGGCCAGCAGGGCAATGTGACACTGCATGATGTTAAGTGTGAGTAAGTCTTTGGTCATCTTCACGTGTCCTGTCTGGAGTGAATCTCTGAGACAGCCCTTTGGCCCTCTCTCAATTGTCCATCTTGTCTCCTTTCAGTTGTTGCTTTGTTTCTGCTACAAGATACTGAGATGCAGCGGGTCTGTTCTTTCACAACGTTTGTGAGGTACGTGATGCTCATGAGACGTTTTAGATCTCTTATCCTCAATTGGAAGGAAGTCCAACTGATAAATGACGACAAATCTGGTTTTTGGAGAAGGGACATGGGACTGACTTTATGCAAGCCATCCCCTTGGGACTCAGTCTCCAAGACTGAGACCAAAGACAGGAAGCCAGAAGTCACAGGAGCCCAAAAGAAAGGCCCAGGGCAAGGAGTATGGAGAGCACGTTGTCAAAGTCCCATAAAGACATTATATTTATATAATGGTTAGAGGGTATTCTCTTTTACTGAAGATCAGTTTTCTCCATGTTTGGAGCCTCAGCAAGTACTAGGTATATGACTCTGGGTGAGCTTCTTGACCTTTCTAAGCCTGTTTCCTCAGGTACAAAATCGGAAGTAATTGTGTCTCTGTCTGGCTGGGTGGAAGGTGCTTCTCACGGCGCCGCACTTGTCAGTGCTCAATGAGAACTGGGTACCCAACGGTTGGCAGCCCTCCCACATTCCCTCAGCATTCAGCGAAGGCTGCTTGTGGCAAACTCCCGAAGCTATATTCCACAGCAGGAGCACGCACAGCCTGACTACAGGGCAGACTGGGGGCACTGGCGAGCCAGTGTCCCACAAGCAGCCTGCAGTCAGAGTTATGCTAGACGGAGAGCTGTACAAAAATATCCCAACTTCCTTCTGTTAAGGTAACTCAGAAGTTTTCTGCACTGGCTCCCAGAGCCCCCCACAGGACTGAACTGCATTTGTCCACAGGGATAGTAAACTTGTTAACACCCGCTGTGTGGGCTTCCTTCCCTTTCCTGTCTCGCTTTCCTACCCCGCTACTGATGTTTCCTGTGAGCACTTCCTAAGTAAACTACTAACTCTCGCATCACAGTCTGTTTCTGGGAGAACCCAGCCTGGCACAGGCAGTTACTAACGTCGGGAAAAAAATCTGCAATGCTCATCTTCATCCGCTTGTCGAGGTATATATAGTTGAAGAAAGAATGCCAGTGAGAATTTGCATTGCTAGAAAGGAAGCAGCAAAAAATCTCGTGAGAATATTTAGAAAGAAGACAAAGGCTTCTGGTTTTAAAACAAATGAGATGGATTGTGAATCAGTGCAACCTCCTAGAGCAAAACTGTGAAACTTTAATATGCTACACACCATGCCCTAGCAAGTTCACTCCTACAAACTCACTCAGAGACGTGGCCATAAGGATAATCACTGCAGCAATGTCAATGATATTTTTAAAAGTTCTACCTATCCATCAATAGAGCACTAGTTAAATAAATTATGATTATGAGATATAGAATACTTTATCCGGCTTTTCAAAGAATGAGGAAAGTCAATACATAGTATCATGGAAAGAGGTCCATGCTAACCAGTTAAGTGACAAAAGCAAGTCGCAAAGACTTGCGTTTATAGAGCGTTATCTTCTTTGTTACCAAAGAAAAATGTAAGGCATATATTCATGCGTATGTATGTGCGTTGGTTGGGGAGGACCTTAAATGTAATTGTCTATGCTTTGAAAAGTTTAGGAACAATTCATTCCACTCTTAGCAGTGGTTGCTACTTGGGAGTAGGACGGTAGCAAAGGAGTGAGAGGACTTTTTACTTGACATATTTGTGTACATTTTTTAAACAGTGGAAAATATTATTTATATAATGAAAACTTCTTAAAAATTAAAACTAATTGATAAGCAAAACTGTATTTAGTGTGTGATCCCGTAAAAGGTTTGGTCACAAAAATCAGATTTCTTACATCTTCAATAGTATAGAGGATAGAATTTTAAATGGTAAATTAGTTGTGTGACAGGCATGATAGCATGTATTTCTACTTATTCTTATGTCGTGTGCCCATGTATTCTTAGGAAAAGTTTTATGTTTGAACTATGTTTATACTACATGTTAGCTAACTAGAATTTAAATAAAAATTTGAAGAAAAAATATGTTAGCATTCATTTCTTTCTTTCTTTCTTTCTTTCTTTCTTTCTTTCTTTCTTTCTTTCTTTCTTTCTTTTTTTTGTTTATTCTCCCCATAGGAATAAAAATCTTGACAATTTCCTCATGGCCTTGTTGTACTATTTATCTCATTACTTGGAAAAAAACTCACTGGAAAAGAAACCCGAAAGTTATATGGTGTAAGTAGGATTTTGTAGTGCACTTTAAAGTTTTATTATTGCCAATGTTAAAACTAGGGTAAAGAGATGATGGAAATTTTTAAAAATTTGAAGTATACAAAAACATTTTACATGGGAGTAGTTCATCAGATTTTAAAGCTCACTGAATAATTCACATGGTTTTTCTAGCAACAAAATATTCCAGATAATATAGACCAGCACTGCCCAGTAGAAATGTAATGAGAGCCACATATGTAACTTAACATTTTTCAGTAGCTATATTTTTAAAAACGTAGAAGATAAAGGTGAAATTAATTTTAACAATGTATTTTATTTAATGCAATGACTCAAAAATGTCATTGTAACATGTAGTCAATATTAGAAGGTTATTGATGACACACTTTACTTTTTTTTGTAGTAGTCTTTGAAATCTGGTATCCGTATTATACTTACAATATACCTCAATTCAGACTAACCACAGTTAGTGCTCAATAGCCACATGTGGCTTCATGGCTACCATATTGGACAGTGCAGATAGAGATATTGGTTCTATGCTTTTTATGCTTATGAGAGTCTTGCTAGGGCTTTTGTAAGCATCGAGTGAAAAAAGCTAAGAATTAAAAAAATTAATAGATATCTAGACCAAAATGATATTCCAAATCACAGAAGCAAACAAGATTTCTTAGGCTACATAGGAAGCCTAAGAAATACATTTAACTGCTTTAGGCAGAGGTGGCTCAGAGCTGTACAGGGCAAGAATCTGGGAACTCGGAGTCCGGAGCAGGACAATGCCTCTCAGGCTTGGTGACCTTTTGCAAGCCATGGAACTTTCCAAGTGCCCAGGCTGCCCTCCCCAGTATGTGTGGAACCAACCCAATGATTGAGCTGTTAGAAATGCTGTTAGAGTCATCAGTTTGTTGCTGTGGAATGTTTTTAAGATGCAAAATCCTTGTGTACAACCAAGCAGTTTGAAAAACATTTTATGGATAGATAAATGTATCTGGACAGCAGTTTTGTAAAGAACCAGATAAATAATTCAAACACTGCTGCTCCAGTGAAGCCATCATAATATACCACCTCCATGTTATTTCAGGGCTGCATTCACAGCAGAGCAGCCAGAGATCATGAAGTGCTTCTGTGGTGGCAGGCAAAAGGGCTCAGCCAGCTGGAGGCTCAGAAGGTTCGAGGAGTCTTATCATCCCCCAAAAGAACTTACTAGACTTCGGCAGCTCCAGAGCTTATATTTTATGTGGTGTTTTCTAATTCTGAGGGTTACTGCTAGTCTAGCAGAGACATACATTTCATTTCTAAATTTATAGGAATAGGTAACAGAGAAAAAGGTTTCTTAGTTGTTTTTGAAATACACTAAAACTTACTAGAGCACCGTGGTATAAGGTAGACTTTCTTAGAAGGAATCAGTTATGGAATGACAGAGAAAAATCCAAGCCTTAAAATGATTGGTTCTATGGTGTGATTCCAAAATAATTAGACTAACTTTTCACATTCAGGCTTCCAGTAGTCAGTTTATGTATAATAGAAATAAATACAGATTGTATTGAGATATCTGGACTTAAATAACTTTAAGAAAATAATTGATTTCAGTCAGACTAGTGAGGTAGAACAGGGATAATAGTAGTATCTACTTTACAGAGTTATTGTCCAGATTAGATGAGATAATGCATATTATCTTAACCCAGAGGTTGCCCCTTGGGAGGAAAGCCTACAACCCGTGAGAGAAGAGCTAAAAGGGGTACATAGGTACACGTTGGTGGTTTTAGATGATTAAAAACCCCAATTCCAGAAGAAAGAGCCTTCTCCCCATTTTACAGATGAAGAAGCTAAGGCTCAGAAAGGTTGAGGAGCTGGCTGGAGACTTGCCTGGTTAGTGGTGGAGCTGAGATGGGAGCCCAGATCTCTTGAACTCTCCAGCCTGTGCTTCGGCCTCTGTGCAGTGTGTCCACCAGCCCCTCCCAGTCAGCTGAGCTCTCTGTTATACAGAGTTTATCCATTTGTAATTCAGATTTGTAGCTTCTGTACAAAGGCAAAATTAACGCAGTTTTAAAAACATCGTAAGTACTTTTCAAGTTATTATATCTTCATAATGATAATTTTTAATGGTGGCATGACTGTCTATCAAGCTAATGTGTGTTATTGACTGACTTACCAGTTAAGAGGCAGTATAGTATGTATATTGGTCAAGGGTATGGACTTGGTGCTGGAATAAATCCTGTAGGGACTCATATGTTAAGTTAATAAATGTCAAGTCCTTAAACAGTACTTGGCTGTATTACTACTCCTTTTTCCCCTCCATTTTATATATTTTTGGGAGTTGCCAGTTTTCCTGATAGACAAATAGTTAATTGAATATTATTGAATTGAATAAATTGAATTGAATAAATTGAATATTCAATTGAATAAGTGGAATATTATTGAATATCTTCATGCATTAGATTTTCCCCTTAATTTTGGATACTTTTTTTTAAGAAGGACAAATTTCCAGGAGAGGTTATTGTACCCAAGTTCATGGTCAATTGTATGGCACTTGAAATTATTATCAAGTTTTTCCCAAAGGAGTATACTTGTTTTAAATGCCAGGCTCTACCCAGACCTACTGAATCAGGATCCTGGAGAGGGGATGGCATTAGGAATCTGCACTGAGCGAGTATCCCAGGTGATTCTTAGATACATTTAAACTTACAAACCAGTGGCCTAAAAGTTTCAAAGCATTTTTTTCATTGTTGTTTTGTTTTCAAAAGCAAAAGAGGCGTATTAGCTACTGGCAGATCTGGCAAAGTACGGGTGAAGGGTAAGAGAGGCTGGGGCTGCTGAAGGAAACAGGGAGGTGGCACAGTGATGGGCATTGGTGTGCAGGTGGGTGCAGGTGTTTGGATTATACGAATTTGGGGCATTTAAAGTTGGAACTCACTTTATCTATTCCGGAAACTCATTTCATTCCAGTGACTCACAAGCCTTCTTACCGCATGTGATAACATTTTGTGCTTTGAAATATCTCTGTTATCCTTAAACCCCTTCCTCCACAGTGTATCCTCCTGTGGTCAGTCTAGTGGTAAACATCAGAAGGGGCAGTGATTTGTCCCTGTTGTTTAGAGTGCATTTCATGGGGTTTAAATCTTTCTGAAAATTAAAAGGCAGATAAAAAGCCAATGATACTCAATTTTTCAGTAGCAATCATTGGAATGTATTGTTAGCAATATTGTTTCCTACGATGTTGTACTGCAAAAACTCTAAGATTAGGCTCCAAACATGCTGTAACCTGCGAACAGGTTTTCTTCTGGAAAGTTCATTTGCAGTTCTACGGGAACTGGGGTAGTGTTTTCACAGGGAAGCAAGGTTATTGTAATTGGTGCCAAAGTTCCCAGAGGAGTGGTCCACACATGCTTTCCTACTGAGAGTAGGGAAGCATTGAGGAGGTCGA
The DNA here is from genome assembly GCF_023065955.2 of Ursus arctos. NCBI lineage: Eukaryota > Metazoa > Chordata > Mammalia > Carnivora > Ursidae > Ursus > Ursus arctos. The sequence continues at coordinate 34,846,878 of NW_026622930.1, read as the reverse complement.
ACATTGAGCCTTCAAACTTAGCAGTAACATCGGGAACCCAGGGGACGCGGAAGGGAGAGCGTCTGCATAGCTCTTTCAACAAAACGGCAGGGAAGTGGGCTGCTAGCTGCCTCAGAAACCAATGTAGGTAATTTGTTAGTTGAGCTGCTCTAGATAAATTAGGACCGCCTATATGTAAAATTAAGGATACATACTATGAAGAATCTATAAAAAAGTGAAAATTCACCGTAAACTTGAGATGCTGATTACGATGATAAATACCAAAGGGCTTGGAGGCCCTCCCTCTGCCATAACTCAAGTCGAATAAACGAAAGGATGAGTGAGATGTGTTGACTCACTTCTATTTCTTTCAAAATAGTTTACACTTCTGACTTTCCGCTAATTAATATTGACATTTGCCCAAATGAACCCAAAGGACCATTTTCTTTTCAGGGGCCTTGTAGAGAAAAAAGAGCTGGAATTGGTTGTAAGTAAGTTAGAGGCGGCGCAGAAGTACTTGGCACAGAAGTACTGCATCCTCGTCCTGGGCTTGGCCATGCCTGATAAGCATCACATGTGCTGCGGAAAGTAAGTGCGCACTTAACAGCTTCATGAGAGCTCACGGGTTTATGCACTCATATCCGGAACACCCTTAAATTTGACTTTTGTGCCCTTGCGAAAGTTTCCTTTTTGGTTGTACACGATAACTGGGCTCAGGTGAGACTCTGCCCCAAACACACGTGATGTCTTGTTTGAGAAAACCGAGTATGGGAAGAATCCCAGAATCGACACCACCTAAGTTTAAAAGACTTTCCTGTCAGGATGTACTGGCTCAGTGGGATCTCGCTCTCAACCTGGAAGGCTTCCTGCTGCCGACCAGGGCCCCATGGCTGCCTGGGGCAGGAGGCCTGGTGATGGGCCAGGTCGAAGGGGGCATCGGGGGCGTCCCCTGCCCTTTCGCTGCTCATTGTGTAGCAACAACAGCCGTGGGTACAAGCTAGTAAGGTGAGGGTTATAAGATGATGTTGTTTGTGGGGAGATAATCTTTGCCTTACGATGACAGTCTATATATTACTGTAATTAAAACCGAAGTGTCTCGTGGGGCACCGGGCTGGTTCAGTCGGTGGAGCCGCACCTCTTGATCTCGGGGTTGTGATTTCGAGCCCCACCTTGGGTGTAGAGATTAAAGTCTTAAAAAAAAAAAATGTGTTGTATCAGAGGAGAGTTTAGAAGCATCGAGGGAAGCCTCCGATCCTTAACACCCCCCCCCCAATCTCCTCTCTGAGTGGTTTTATAACAGGTTGAAGAGCCACACGACAGTTGAGACCAGAACTCTTATTTTTAACTTCATAGGAAAAGAACAGAATTCGTGGTTTCTCTCTGCATTCCCCACGTTTTCCAAATACAGATATTTCCATATGCTCTGTTTATGTTCTACGTTTTCTGTGTACCTTATTCTGTTATTCTGCTTACAGAATTTCACCTCCCACTTTGAATAGCAACTATAGTTATTCTGCCGTGTAATGTACCACTTTGTCTCACCATTCCTTCTGTGCACGCTTCTGTGATTTCAGTTTTTCTGTGGTGGATATCTTTATATAAATTACTTTGTCTATTTGAGCTATTTACTTATGGCTTATCACCCAGAATGTATTTACCTAGAAGGCGTCAGTAGTTTTCTAGCTCTTGTTACGTATTGCCAGATTGTTCTCCAAAAAGGCTAAAACATTTTGTGTCACCATAAGCAATAAGCATACCTAGCTCTATTAGTTTAATACTTTCGATAGCTTAAAGTTGTAAAAAAAAAAAAAAAAGCTTAAAGCTATTTTATTTGACTTTGAATATCTTTCATGACTGTGGGGTCTGTGCTCTTTTTCTGTGCAAAATAATTTATTGCCTGTTTATTATATTCTTATTAAAATTAATTACTGCCTTATCTAGTTTTAAGCATTTATCAACTGGAAAGTGGGTATTTGTATAATTTATGTTTCATATAGCAAGACTTGGCCATTTGTTTTTCTAGTTTGTTGCTGTCCTTTGATGCTTGTTTTTACACATTATGAAAATGTTAAAAATCTTTATTTGAACACTTCTACCTTGTTTCTGATGCTATTCAGTAGTCATACAAGTTCATCATCAGCTTCACAGTTTCTTATTCAGTCACTTTAAAATTACTTTTTCTCAGGGGTTCCTACGTGGCTCAGTCAATTAAGTGTCCTAACCTTGATTTCAGCTCAGGTCATGATCTCAGGGTCATGAGATTGAGCCCCAAGTCGGGGTCTGTGCTGGGCATGGAGCCTACTTGGGATTCTGTCTCTCCATCTCCCTCTGCTCTTGCCCCCCCCTTTTAAAAAATTACTTTTTCTCAATTTAACATTACTCTAATTTCTTCTGTCTTCTAAGTGTCACTTCAAATTGAGAAAACTAGAATTTGTGGCTTGTGTTAGTCAGCTTGGGCTGCTGTAACAAATCACTACAGACTGAATGGCTTAAACAGCAGAAATTTATTTTTCATAGTTCTGAAGCCTGGAAGTCTGACATCAAGTGGCTAGTATTGTTGAGTTCTGGTGAGGGCCCTCCTCCTGGCTTGCAGACAGCCGCCTTCTCACTGGGTCCCTCCATGATGGAAAGAGAAAGCCCTAGTCTCTCTCTAGTCTTTTTTTTTTTTTTTTTTAAGATTTTATTTATTTATTTGACAGAGAGAGACAGCTAGCGCGAGAGGGAACACAAGCAGGGGGAGTAGGAGAGGAAGAAGCAGGCTCTTAGTGGAGGAGCCTGATGTGGGGCTCGAACCCAGAACGCTGGGATCACGCCCTGAGCCAAAGGCAGATGCTTAACCGCTGTGCTACCCAGGCGCCCCTCTCTCTAGTCTTAAAAGGACACTAATCCCATCATGGGTGCTCCACCCTCATGACTTCATCTGAACCTAATTACTTCCCCAAAGCCCCACCTCCAAATGTTACCATCATACTGGTTTTTAAGGCTTCAACATACGAATTTGGGATGGGGGCGGCGGCGGGGGTGGGGGGCACAAACATTCAGTCCACAAGGTTAAAAAAACCTACTCTAAAGCACCTGGGTGGCTCAGTTGGTTAAGCGTCTGCCTTCAGCTCAGGTCATGATCCCAGAGTCCTGGGATTGAGTTCTGTGTTGGGCTCCCTACTCAGCGGGGAGCCTGCTTCTCCCTCTCCCTCTCCCCCTCCAGTGCTTGTGCTCTCGCTCTCAAATAAATAAATAAAATCTTAAAAATAAAAAAAAAGCCCTACTCCAAAAAAACCAAAAAACACAAAACAGAAAAACACCTACTCTAAAAAAATAATTGTACTGGCAGTATTTAATGTTTAATTTTTAGAGATTTTTATTTTTAAGTAATCTGTAGACCCAGTGTGGGGCTCAAACTAACAACTGTGAGATCAAGAGTTGTATGCTCTACTGAGCCAGCCAGGCACCCTTACTGTTTAATCTTTAAAAGTACATGCGCAGGGGCACCTGGGTGGCTCTGCTGGTTAAGCATCAGACTCTTGATTTTGGCTCAGGTCATGATCTCAGGGTCTTTGGGATTTAGTGCCTCCGGCTCAGCCCAGCAGCAAGTCTGCTTGAGATTCTCTCCCTCTCCTTCTGTGCCTCCCTCCCGCTCATGCACGTTCTCTCTTTCAAATAAATAAATCTTTAAAAACATTAAAAATAAAACAATAAGGATGTGCAGTGCAGAATAATTTTGAGATTAAAAAAACCCAAACTATGAATAATTATATCATAATTACAGATTTTACTGTATCTTTTAGTTCTCTGGATATAGAACCTATGCTTATGTTATTATACTTTTAATAGTACATTTTTATTACAATGTAATTTTTATACAAACTTTTAAAGGACTCGTTATGTTTTGAAAGATATGGATTACCTCAATTTAGTACTGGCTCATCTCCGGGAGGTGCTGGTCTTTTTGTCGTTGTGTCCAACATCACCTGCTTTTCTCCTGCCTGTTGGTTGGGAAAGAATCAGTTTAGAGCTCACCACCCGCCACTCGCATAACAAATTCCATACCGGTCATAGAGCCGAACAAAGGATATCAAGGAAAACAGATTACAGCATGTTTTTTGCCAATAAAAGTTGTTAATTGGCCATGGGCGTTGATTATGTCCTAGAATGGAGTTTATATTGTTCTTTTGGCTATTTTTATCTAGAAGGTGAGGACAGTTTTTTCACCAGTTAGGAGTGATTACCTGATTTTAATATATCATTCTTTCACTTCCAATGTGAATAAGCTAATATTCCCATGAGAACATTCTTGTGTATTTTCTGACTTTTCTCTCTGATATATGCACACTTAATATTGTACTAGGACACCTTACGCTGTTTGTCTCTGGAGTTAAATTAGAGATTTCAGAAGAACCAGCAATTTGGGGGCTGTTAATTTAGTGCTTTCATGTTTCTTGAAAAGTAGGAGGACATGCCTTTGTATTCTAAATACATCTGTAAAATCCTGATACGCAAAAGCTTTGGCACGATTTTGACGAACGTGTTCAGTAAAAAATCTCTGTGTTTTCCAGGATAGATAAGAAAAACCTCTTCATGGCACAAGCTATAGAATTAGATCTATTCTTTGGTTATGGCCAGTTCCGGCTCCACCCCCACCTCTGTCCTAGGATTTCTCCCTCAGATTTCAACCCCCCTCCTTTGCTCTCAGTGCAAGCTGTTGCCTGATGGGTGACCAGAGAGGCTGGCATAGGGATGAGCATACAGAGAGAGGGGTCTCTTTGCAGCTCAGGTTTATAAATCATCCTTAAGTCCCACTCCCCACCCCCACCCTCAGAGTCACAGTCAATAAAGCCTCTTTCCCCTCTCCCAAACACATTCCTTTGACGTTCTGTTCCTTTGTGCAGAGTAGGCCTTGGCCTTCGTTTAAACCTGATTTCATCCAAAGCAGCAGGGGTTAAGTGGGAACAAACTTTTTTTTCTCTAGGACCTCAGGACGCTATGGGCCTGGCTTATTTTTTTCCCCCCAGGAAGGACTGAAAATATGATATACTTTCCTCATTTTGGTTTAGAGCTGAGTCTAATGTAGCAAGAAGGAATAAGAAAGCACCATAACAGGCCACTGAAAATCTCTGGATCTATCACCAGGCTGGCTTTCCCCCCTTTTCTGTGCCGTTTGCCTTCACAGGTGAAATGTACAGCATTTTTGCTGACTAGCATGGTAGCCACTTGCCACATGTGGCTGTTGAGCACTTGGAATGTAGCTGGTCCATATTTAAATGTGCTATAAATGTAAAATATACACTATACAAACAAGTTTAAACAAAATAGCTCCTTAATCATTCTGAAATGTTGATTACGTATTAAAATGATAATATTTCAGGGTTTGGACACAATAAGTATATTTTAAAAATTAATTCCACCTGTTTCTTTTTACTGTGGCCACCAGAAATTTTAAAATTACATTTGTGGCTTGCATTATATTTATCTTGGATTTTGCTATTATGAAGTTTATTTCAATATGTGGAGGATTTGGAGTGTTTAAATATGTTTCTTATGCTCAGTAAAATTTTAAATTTATAGTCAGTTTATAATTATTATGTACTTACTGTAAAAATTATAAGGTAAAATTAAAAAGAAGATAAATGACCCAAAATTCACCAAGAGAGGAATTTGCAGATTTAAAGTAGGAGGTTCCCAAATGTGCTTATTCTCTGCCTCCATTTCCGGGACTCATTTCAGGTTCATATGCAGAGCTAAATCAGAATGGTAAGAAGAAACCCATTACCTTCCATACTTGATTTCTGCGGGGTAGGCTCCATCAGTTTGCTTTGGGCTTTAAGGGAGAAAGAAGTCCCAGTTTTATGGTAACTTGAGGGGACAGGGAAGAGGTTCATGGTACCTTCTCTTCTAACATTTAAAAAGAGAAGAAGAGGGGCACCTGGCTGGCTCAGTCAGAAGGACATGAGACTCTTGGTCTCAGGGTCATGAGTTGAAGCCCCATGTTAAGTGTAGAGATTACTCAAATAAAATAAAATTTAAGAAAAAAAGGGAGGGGGGCACCTGGCTCAGTCAGTTTAGTGTCCGACTGTTGATTTCGGCCCAGGTTGTGATCTCAGGGTCATGAGACAGAGCCCTGCATGGGTCTCCGTGCTGGGCGTGGAGCCTGCTTAAGATTCTCCCTCTGCCTCTCCCCAGCCCTCCCTGTGCGTGCTTCCGTGTGTGCACACACACACACACTCTCTCTCTCTCACTCAAAAAAAAAAAAAAAAAAAAAAAAAAAAAGAAAAAGAAAAGAGAAGGCGCTCCTGGGTTGGCTCAGTTGGTTGTGTCTGCCTTTGGTGCAGGTCGTGGTCTCTGCGTCCAGGGAGCCAGCCCCACATCCAGCTTCCTGCTCAGGAGGGAGTCTGTTTTTCTCTCTCTCTCCCTCTGTCCCCACTGTTCATTCTCTCTCTCTCACTCCCAAATAAATAAATAAAATCTTTAAAAAAAAAGAGAGAGAGAGAGAAGAGGAGAAAGTGCGTGTTTCCTGCACAATCACTCTGTCCTTTCAAAACCTCGCTAAGATGGTGCTGGTTTGAGTTGTGCAAACCCAAGTGCCACTCTAAATCTTCTGCCAGAAGGCAGGCTGACTTAGTATTCCAAAAACCGAGTTTGGTTGGTTTTGGCAGCAGCTTGGCAGGTGTGCATGATGTCTGGCGTCTGCCGCAGTGGCCGTGGAAGGGTGGAAATGCCGCATAAGCACTCCTGTCAGGTGCAGATGGCAGGTGGCACAGAAGGATGCGGAGACTTGTCCGGAAAACTGCTGGGCTCTGGAGTTTGATTTTTTTTTTTTTTTAAGATTTTATTTATTTATTCAACAGAGATAGAGACAGCCAGCGAGAGAGGGAACACAAGCAGGGGGAGTGGGAGAGGAAGAAGCAGGCTCATAGCGGAGGAGCCTGATGTGGGGCTTGATCCCATAACGCCAGGATCACGCCCTGAGCCGAAGGCAGACGCTCAACCACTGTGTCACCCAGGCGCCCCTAGAGTTTGATGTTTTCAATCTGCAAACGAATCTAAAGGAAAAGCTTGTTTCCCTAGCATTCTGGTTACAGGGACAAATGTGGAGCTCTGACAGGCCCGAGTTTTAGTATAGACTCTGTCCCGAATTACATATGTCGTTGCACCTCAGTCTCCTCAACTGTAAAGTGGGAATGATAATGCTGACTACCTCCTAGAAATCTTATGAGGACTCAGTATGATCGTGTGAAGGGCTTAGCGTAGGTACTTGGCACCTGGTCCGTACTTGGTAAACGTGCACTGTAATGATTGCCTTACTTCCTTGTTGAAGACTTGCACGTGAGGAAACCCGTGTGTGAATGAAGAGGCTGCAGGAAGGGAGGGATCTGCCCCGGTAGAAGCTGAACCAGTGCTTCAGTGTTTCCCCCAAATGGAGGGCTAATTTGGGCCCACACAGATCATGAAGTCCCTTTGAGAAGGCTGGAGGTCCTGAGGGGTTTGGGTCATCTTCCCCAGACCACTGGCGTTCAGGATGGTTCTTGAAAGCCTGATAACAAGGGTCAGTCCTGGGAGTCTGTTACTCAGAGGAAGTCCCAAGCAAAACTGGAAGCAAATCCAGGATCAGCCTTGGAGTGCCTGGGTCTCACCTTGGCCCCTTGAGCGATCAAGTGATTGCAGGTGCACAGCCCTCTCCATCAATTCTCAAGTCCTCCACAGGCCATGCCTGCTGTCCTAAGGCCAGGAATCAGAGCTAGAATAGCCTGTATTGGGGGAGGGGGGCCAAGTTCAGTAAGTGTGCCCATGCCGGTACAGTATCCTTACCACTGAATTTGTGTTGCAAGGACTCTTGAGCAGATGCCTGCCTCTAACAGACAAGGCTCAGTGTATATACCACATCCAGAAGGAAGAGCGTACTGCTGTCCCCAGTCAACTGCAAGTTTTGTGTAAAGATTTTTTAAATCTTTTTGTTTAAGATTTTCAAGATGCTTATTCTTTGTCTTTTTCTCCGTTTTAGACTTTCTCCTTAGTTCTCTATTTCCCTACCTACTGACACCCCATGTTACCTCTTTACCACCTTTCCGCTCTCCTTCCTCCCCAACACTCACATCACCAAAAACATTCATAAGAATACATTTCCTGCTGGCTTGTGTATCCTCAATTTATATTGATTAACTTTTGACCAAATACTCTAGGGGTTTTGATCTGGATAACCTAAAGAAGTTGAAGAAAAAGATAGTGGGACTCATCAATGCCTTTGGCTAGCATTTATGTAGCTAAATAGCCTTGGGGCTGTAGGTATTGATCCTGCCAGGAGGCCTTTTGAAGATAGGGGCTTGCCTAGATCACTGAGAGATTGAACTTCCCTCTCAACCCATAGTTGTGATTTGTTATATTGCAGGGAGAAAATATCAGATACACAAAAAGACTGGAAATTCTTTGAGGTGAGTCATTTACATTTTGGGGCTTTTCTCTTTCATATGAAACATGAAGTATACCAATAACCAATAGCTATTTCTCAGGCACTTGTTTTTAGTGAATATCTTCTTAAAAGGATGCTAATAAACTGTATGCCATATCTTTAATTTTTGGTCTCGTTTTCCTCCTGCAAGGGTGAGTACATGTGTGATTTTCTACAGCTTTTCAGGAATGTGGAGAAATGGGGTCATCTGGGTTTGCATCTGATTAGGAGTGTTATATAGACAGGTGGGAGTTTTTACTGTCATAGCCATGGGTCGTGATTCTTGTCTGTTTTCTGTCGTAGTCCTTTTATACTTTCTGTACGTATGTAGCTTGGATTGTCTTCCGACGTCAACACTTCACAGAGATTGAGGAAGAAATAGGGAGGCTCTTCCGTACCGATATGTTCAACATTCCTCGGAGGAAGCGCGAGGATGAAGAATCAGGGGGGGAAAAGAAACGCATGACTTTTGTGCAATTCAGGTATGACCTTTTGACTTTCCAAAGCTCAGGGACATTTCTAGAAAGCAGGATGATGTAATCTAAATGTCCCCTCTCCCCACCCCAGGCAAATGATGGCAAAACGCCCAGCGATTAAAAAAGCCATTAACATGCGCTCTCCAGTTATGTCTACTCTGCTACCATCTCTCAGAGAAAAAGCTCAGAATGTCTTTGAGAAAAAGAATCATCAAAGAGGCATCAAACTCCCAGCACAGATGCAAGAGCACCTGGAAAGTCTGGACTCTGTGCCCATGCCAACGTAAGTGGCCCAAGGAGAGAGAAAAGAGCCTCCGGTCATGTCCTAGGTTGGGCCAGGAGGCGTAGGGGCTCAGAGACCGCGCCTCGTCCAGAAAGTTGAACAAAAATGAGAGCCACCTTCTTATCCACCCCTCTCCTCTCCACCTTCCTTTCCCAGGCAGCTCTTGGTACACCCAGCTAGACTAGAAAATATTGCTAGAAAGTTATGCTAGACTTCAAATAGCTCTAATTTGGAAGAGGGAGTAGCTGACTTTGTAAGGCTGAGGTTTCTCCATTAGAAGAACCATCTCTCGGAAATGTGGGAAGGTTACTGTGGGCTGAGTTCTTGGACCCGTACTTAAGACCACAAAGGGGGTTCATGGAAACAGGGAAAACTTTAAAAAATATATATGTGTGTGTGTGTGTGTGTGTGTGTGTGTGTGTGTGTGTGTAGCTTTGGTGTACACACACACACACACACGCAAGCACAGTCACAACCATACACCTTATTCTTTGGCCTCACTGCTTCAGCTATACCAATAATTTCTTTTCACAGAGTTGGCATCTTGGGGGAGCCTCGATGTCTGTTCAACCCCCATACCCTTCTCCCGCTTGAACCAGAGGAAAACACAAAACCGGCTGGGAGACATTCTTCCATGATAGAAAGAAATAACGTGAAGATCCAGGATACACCGAACTTAGTCATGAGAACACTGTCCTCTCAAACAACATTCCCTAAATAAGCGGGTACATTCCATTTCTGTAATTAAGTCCCTGTATTTGAAGTAAACTACTTTGACTTAATCACTTTATATAGGACTAATATTTATTATTATTAAACTTTTTAAGTTGTTCAAATTATTTTGTTAAAAGTTCAACAGTAGGCAATTAAAGAATCTCAAAAAGCTCTTGAAAAGCTCGCTTTCCTGTATTTACTAGTTTGCTGTCTTATTTACTTCCTTGGCTTCTCTGACTGTTCAGAGTAATATATTAGGACATTTGGCCAGTGTTCTAGTGGACTAGTGAAGAAACATCCTGTGTATTTGTTCCTAAGTTCGTTTTTACTGTATGAGTAAAAGTTTACAGTTTACAAAGCAACAGACTTGAATGAGTAGCCTTTGATGTTTTTTAAGCAGGTGAATTGTTAAAGATTACTAAAGGTTTTTTTGGTTTTGTTTTGTTTTTAAATATTTGGCAATTAAGTGATGAAAAGGCGAGCTACCAACTGGGAGAAAATATGGGCAAAACTCATAACTAATAGAGGACTTGAATGCAAAATATACAAAGAACTCTTAAAAATTAACAATAAGAAAAGCATCCAATGAAAAAATGGGCAAAAACCTTATGTAAGGAGACACCTTACTGGGGTGCCTGTGTGGCTCAGTCGTTAAGCGTCTGCCTTCGGCCCAGGGCATGATCCCAGAGTCCTGGGATCGAGCCCCGCATTGGGCTCCCTGCTGTGCTGGGAGCCTGCTTCTTCCTCTCCCACTCCCCCTGCTGTGTTCCCTCTCTTGCTGGCTGTGTTTCTCTCTGTCAAATAAATAAATAAAATCTTAAAAAAAAAAAAAAAAAGACACCTTACCAAAGAAAATATACACACAACAAATAAGCATATGAAGAGATGTCCACAATCATTAGGGAAGGCAAATTAAAAAAGTTATGAGATACCACTACACACCTATTAGCCATGGCTAAAATCCAGAAAACTAACAACACCAAATGCTGGTGAGGTTGCAGAGCAAAGGAACTCTTATTCACTGCTGGGGGAATAAAAATGATGCAGCCACCTTAGAAGATGACTTAGAAATTTCTTTATGTTTCTTACTTTTAAGTTTCTTAAAATTCATATGAAAATGTAAGAGATCCAGATAAGTAAAACAATCTTGCAAAAGAACAAAGTTGGAAAACTAACAAATTCAGGTTTCAAAATTGAACTCAAAAGGGATCAATAGACCTAAATGTAAGAGCTAAAGTTAGAAAAGTCTTAGAAGAAAATGTTGGAGTAAATCTTGATGATCTTGGGTTAGGCATTGGTTTCTTAAATATGAATGACCGAAACACGTAAGCAACCAAAGAAAAAAATTGATAAATTGGATTTCATCAAAATTAATAACTTTTGTACTCCAAAGGACACTACCAAGAAAATGAGCATGTGCACTCCAATGTTTATAGCAGCAATGTCCACAATAGCCAAACTATGGAAAGAGCCCAGATGTCCATCGACAGATGAATGGATATAGAAGATGTGGTATATATACAATGGAATATTATGCAGCCATCAAAAATGAAACCTTGCCATTTGCAATGACTTGGATGGAACTAGAGGGTATTATGCTAAGCGAAATAAGTCAATCAGAGAAAGACAATTATCATATCTCACTTATATGTGGAATTTAAGAAACAAAACGGAGGATCATAGGGAAAGAGAGGAAAAAATGAAACAAGAGGAAACCAGAGAGGGAGAAAAACCATAAGAGACTCTTAATCTCTGGAAACAAACTGAGGGTTGCTGGAGTGGAGAGGGGTGGGAGGGATGGGGAGGCTGGGTGATGGACATTGGGGAGGGTGTGTGCTGTGGTGAGCACCGTGTATTGTGTAAGACTGATGAATCAGAGAACTGTACCCCTGAAAGGAATAATACATTATATGTTAATTTTAAAAAATGAGGGTGATAGTTGTTCAACTCTGAATATACTGAAAACAAATTTTACACTATAATGGTGAGTTGTATGGCATATTTATATCTCATACTTATAAGTGAAAACAATTCACAGAATGGGAGAAAATATTTGCAATTCATATATGTAATACAGATCTGGTATTCAGAATATATAATGAATTCTTACAACTCCACAATAAAAAATAAGTACTCTAATTTTTATAAAGTTTTTATTTTAATCACTCAGTGTTCATCATGAGCCTTGCACTCCTTAATATCCGTCACCCATTTCACCCATCCCCCCATCTCCCTGCCCTCTGGTAACCATCAGTTCTCTATAAAATAGAACTACCCTGTTTCTTGGTTTGTTTCTCTCCCTTTCTCTTTTTTTCCCCTTCACTCATTTGTTTCTTAAATTCCACATGTGAGTGAAATCATATGGTATTTGTCTTTCTCTGACAGTTCACTTAGCATTATACTCTCTAGATCCATCCATGTCATTGCAAATGGTAAGATTTTGTTCTTTTTATGGCTGAGTAATATTCCATTATGTATATACACCACACCTTCTATATCCATTCATCAATCAATGGACACTTGGGCTGATTCCATATCTTGGCTATTGTAAATAATGCTGCTATAAACATGGGGGTGCCTGTGTCCCTTTGAATTAGTGTTTTTGTATTCTTTATACCCAGTAGTGTGATTGCTGGATCATAGGGTAGTTCTCGTTTTAACTTTTTGCGCCACCCACTGGGGCTGCACCAGTTTGCATTCCCACCACCAGTGTAAGAGGGTTCCTTTTTCTAGCCAACATCTGTCGTTTCTTGTGTTGATTTTAGCCATTTTGACATGTGTGAGGTGATATTTCATTGTAGTTTTGATTTGCTTTTCCCTAATGATGAGTGATGATGAGCATCCTTTCATGTGTCTGTTGGCCATCTGGATGTCTTCTTTGGAGAAATGTCTGTTTGTGTCTTCTGCCTGTTTTTAAATTGGATTATTTGTTTTTTGGGGTATTAAGTTGTATAAGTTCTTTATATATTTTAGATCCTAATGCTCTATTGGATATGTCATTTGCAAATATCTTCTTCCGTTCCATAAGTTGCCTTTTAGTTTTGTTATTTCCTTTGCTGTGCAGAGATTTTTATTTTTATTTTATTTTTTAAAGATTTTATTTATTTATTTGAGATAGAGTTGGGGGAGGGGCAGAGGGAGAAGCAGACTCCTCACTGAGCAGGAAGCCTGATTTGGGGCTCCATCCCAGGACCCTGGAATCATGACCTGAGCTGAAGTCAGATGCTTAACTAACTGAGCCACCCAGGTGCTCCAAAGATTTTTATTTTGATGTAGTCCCAATGGTTTATTTTTGCTTTTGTTTCCCTTGCCTCAAGAAAATAATTGCTGTGGCCTATGTCAGAGAAATTACTCCTATGTTCTCTTCTAAGATATTTATGGTTTCAGGTCTCATATTTAGATCTTTAATCTATTTTGAATTTGTGTATAAGAAAATGGTCTTCCTTCCTCCCTCCCTTCCTCCCCCCTTTCCTTCTTTTGTTCCTTCCTTCCTTCCTTCCTTCCTTCCTTCCTTCCTTCCTCTTTCTTTCTCTCTTCTTCCCTCTCTCTCTCCTTCCTTCCTCCCTCCCTTCCTTCCTTCCTTCCTTCCTTCCTTCCTTCCTTCCTTCCTTCCTTCCTATCTTGGAGGTAGCTGTCCAGTTTTCCCAACACCATTTGTTAAAGAGACTGTCTTTTTCCCATTGGATATTTTCTTACTCCTTTGTCGAAGATTAATTGACCATATAACTGCGGGTTTATTTCTGGGTTTTCTATTCTGTTCTATTGATGTGTGTGTCTGTTTTTGTGTCAGTACCATACTGTTTTGACCACTACAGCTTTGTAATATAACTGGAAGTCCAGAATTGTGATGCCTCCAGCTTTGCTTTTCTTCATCAAGATTGCTTTGGCTCTTTGGGGTCTCTTCTGGCTCCATACAAATTTTAGGATTGTTTGTTCTAGCTCTGTGAAAAATGCTGTTGGTATTTTGATGGGGATTACATTAAATGTGTAGATTGCTTTAGGTAGTATAGACATTTTCACAATATTTTTTCCTCTGATCCATGAGCATGGAATGTCTTTCCAATTCTTTGTCTCTTCTTCAGTTTCTTTCATGAATGTTTTATAGTTTTCGGAGTACAGGTCTTTCACCTCTTTGGTTAGGTTTATTCCTAGGTATCTTATTATTTTTGGTGCTATTGTAAATGGAATTGCTTTCTACATTTCTCCTGTTGCTGCTCCATTATTGGTATATAGAAATGCAACGGAGTTCTGTAGATTAATTTTGTATCCTGTAAGTTTACTGAATTCATCTATCAGTTCTAGCAGTGTTTTGGTAGAGTCTTCTGGGTTTTCTATATATAGTATCATGTCATCTGCAAATAGTGAAAGTTTTACTTCTTGCTGATTTGGATGCATTTTACTTCCTCTTGTTGTCTGACTACTGTGGCTGGGGCTTTCAGTGCTGTGTTGAATGAAAGTGATGAGGGTGGACATCCTTGTCTTCTTCCTGATCTTGGGGAAAAGGTTCTCAGTTTTTCCCCATTGAGGTTGATGTTAGCTGTGGGTTTTCATATATGGCCTTTATTATGTTGAAATATGTTCCCTCTAAACCTACTTTGTTGAGGGTTTTTGTCATGAGTGGATCTTGTACTTTGTCAAATTCTTTTTCTGCATCTATTGAAATGATCGTGTGGTTATTATTCTTTCTCTGTTATTCATGCGATATGTCACCTTGATTGATTTACGAATATTGGACCACCTTTGCAGCCCAGAAATAACCATCACTTGATCATGGTGAATGACTTTTTAAATGTATTGTTGGGTTTGGTTTGCTGGTATTTTGTTGAAGATTTATGCATCTGTGTTCATAAGGGATATTGGCCTGCAGTTCGTGTGTGTGTGTGTGTGTGTGTGTGTGTGTGTGTGTGTCTTTATCTGGTTTTAGTATCAGGGTAATGCTGGCCTCATAGAATGAATTTGTAAGTTTTCCTTCCTCTTCCATTGTTTTGGAATAGTTTGAGAATAGGTATTAACTCTTCTTTAAATGTTTGGTAGAATTTGCCTGTGAAGCCATCTGGTCCTGGACTTTGTTTGTTGAGTTTTTTGATCACTGATTCAATTTTTTTTTTTACTGGTAATCAGTCTGTTCAAATATTGTATTTCTTCCTGTTTCAGTTTTTATGTTTCAGGTTTTATGTTTCTAGGGTTTTATCCATTTCTTCTAGATTGTCCAGTTTGTTGGCATATAGTGTTTCATAATATTCTCTTATAATTGTTTGTATTTCTATGGTGTTGGTTGTTATTTCTTTCTTACTTGTGATTTTATTTATTTGAGTTCTTTTTTTTCTTCATAAGTCTGGCTAGAGGTTTATCAATTTTTTTTTAAAGATTTTATTTATTTATGTGACAGAGAGACAGCCAGCGAGAGAGGGAACACAGCAGGGGAGTGGGAGAGGAAGAAGCAGGCTCCCAGTAGAGGAGCCCGATGTAGGGCTTGATCCCATAACGCCAGGATCACGCCCTGAGCCGAAGGCAGACACTTAAAGACTGCGCTACCCAGGCGCCCCAACAATTTTTGATTTTTTTTTTTCAAAGAAACAGCTCCTGGTTTCATTGATCTGTTTTATTGTTTTTTTTTTTTTTTAAGTTTCTATATCATTTACTTCTGTCCTAATCTTTATTATTTCCTTCCTTCTGCTGGTTTTAAGTTTTGTTTGTTCTTTTTCTAGCTCCATTCGGTGTAAGTTTAGGTGGTTTATTTGAGCTTTTTCTTGCTTTTTGAGGTAGGCCTGTATGGCTGTAAACATCCCTCTTAGAACTGCTTTTGCTGCATCCCAAAAGTTTTGAACTGTTGTGTTTTCATTTGTTTCCATGTTGTTTTTAATTTAATTTATTAATTATTGTTATTAATTTAAATTTCCTGTTTTATCATTCATTGTTTAGTAGCACGTTATTTAACCTCTATGTATTTGTGATCTTTCCAGATTTTTTCTTGTGGTTGACTTCTATTTTCATAGTGTTATAGTCAGAAAAGATACATGGCATGACCGCAATCTTTTTGAATTTGTTGTGGCTTGTTTTGTGGCTTAATATGTGATCTGTTCTGGAGAATGTTCCATATGCACTTGAAAAGAATATGTATTCTGCTGTTTTAGCATGGAATATTCTGAATATGTCTGTTAAATCCATCTGGTCCAGTGTGTCATTCAAAGCCGTTGTTTCCTTGTTGATTTTCTGTTCAGATGCTCTGTTCATTGATGTAAGTAGGGTGTTTAAGTCTACTACCACTGTATTACTATTGATTAGTTCCTTTATGTTTGTTTTTATTTTATTTTTTTTAAGTTTTTTATTTATTCAGGAGAGAGTGCAGGAAGAGAGCCTGAAGGGGGGTAGTGGGAGAGGGAGAGGGAGAAGCAGACTCCCAGCTGAGCAGGGAGTCCAACGCAGGGCTTGATCCCCGGTCCCTGAGATCATGACCTGAGCCAAAGGCAGATGCTTAACTGACTGAGCCACCCAGGCGCCCCTGTTTTTAACTGTTTTATGTATTTGGGTGCTCCCATGTTAGATGCATAAATATTTACAATTGTTATATCTTCTTGTTGGATTGTCCCCTTTACTATTATGTAGTGTCCTTCTTTGTCTCTTCTTATAGTCTTTGTTTTAAAGTCTATTTTGGGGGCACTTGGGTGGCTCAGTCAGTTAAGCATCTGACTCTTGATTTTGGCTCAGATCGTGATCTCGGGGTTGTGAGATTGAGCCCTGCCTTGGGCTCCATGCCAGCAGGGAGTCTGCTTGGATTCTCTCTCTCCCTCTGCCTCTCCCCACCTCAAGTAAATAAATAAATCTTAAAAAAAATAAAGTCTATTTTTGTCTGATAGAGGTATTGGTATTCCAGCTTTCTTTTGACAAACTTGCATGATAAATGTTTCTCCATCCCCTCACTTTCTTTTTTTTATTTTACAATTTTATTTATTTATTTATTTGACAGAGAAAGGGAGAGAGTAGCATAGAGAGAGGGAGAAGCAGACTCCCTGCTGAGCAGGAAGCCTGAGGCAGGACTCGATCCCAGGACCCCAGGATCATGACCTGAGCTGAAGGCAGATGTTCAACTGACTGAGCCACCCAGGCGCCCCCATCCCCTCACTTTCAATCTGTAGGTGTCTTAAGGGCTAAAATGAGCCTCTTGTAGGCAACAAATAGATGGGTCTTGTTTTGTTTTGTTTTTTCATCCATTCTGTCACCTTATGTCTTTTGATTGGAGCATTTAGTCCATTTAATTCAAAGTAATTATTGATAGATGTGTATTTATTGCCGTTTTATTACTTGTTTTTTTTTCTGAAGATTTTCTCTGATCTTTTCTTTCTTTCATGGTATACTGGTTTTCTTTAGTGATATATTTGGATTTCTCTTTATTCTTTGCATATTTATTAGTGGGTTTTGATTTGTGGTTACCATCAGGTTTATATATAACACCTTCTGCTATATAACGGTCTGAATTAAGTTGATGGTCATTTAAGTTTGAACCCATTTTTTTTTTTTTTTTAGGATTTTATTTATTTATTTGACAGAGACAGCCAGCGAGAGAGGGAACACAAGCAGGGGGAGTGGGAGAGGAAGAAGCAGGCTCCCAGCAGAAGAGCCTGATGCGGGGCTCGATCCCAGAACGCTGGGACCACGCCCTGAGCCGAAGGTAGACGCTTAACGACTGCGCCACCCAGGCGCCCCTGAACCCATTCTTTATTCCTCTCCTCCCCATGTTTTAGGTGTCTGATATCATACTTTACATCTTTTATTTTATGAGTTTCTTGACTGATTTTTTTACAGAAATATCCATTTTTACTGCTTTTGTGTTTCCTACCTTCGTACTGTCATTTTTGGTCTTTCCTTTCCACTCAGAGTCCCCTTTAATATTTCTTGCAGGGCTGGTTGAACTCCTTTAGTTTTTGTCTGTCTGGGAAGCTATTTATCTCTCCTATTCTGAATGATAGCCTTGCTGGATAAGTATTCTTGGCTGCTGGTTTTTCCCATTCATCACTTTGAATATATCATACCTCCTTTCTGGCTTGGAAATTTTTTGCTGAAAAATCTGCTCATAGCCTTATGGGCTGCTGGTTTTTCCCATTCATCGCTTTGAATATATCATACCTCCTTTCTGGCTTGGAAAGTTTTGCTGAAAAATCTGCTCATGGCCTTATGGGGTTTCCTTTGTATATAACTGTCTTCTTTTGTCTTGCTGCTTTTAACATTTTTTCTTTATCAGTATATTTTGCCATTTTAATTACTATATGTCTTGGTGTGGTTCTGCTCTTGTTGATTTTCTTGAGAGTTCTCTGTGCTTCCTGGATCCAGATATCTGATTCCTTCCCCAGATTTGGGAAGTTTTCAACTATTATTTCTTCAAATAAATTATTTGTCCTCTTTTCTTTTTCTTCTTCTTCTGGGACTCCTATAATATGAATGTTATTACATTTAATGGAGTCACTGGTTTCCCCAAGTCTGTTCTTGTTTTGCATAATTCTTTTTTCTGTCTTTTGTTCAGCTTGACTTTCCATTACTCTGTCTTCTAGGTCATTAATTCATTCCTCTGCTTCTTTCAGCCTGCTGTTCATTCTATCAAGCGTGTTTCTCAAATAATCAAATTTTTAAATGGGCAAAGAATCTGAATAGCTATTATTCCAAGGAAGATAAAAATTGGCCGTAAGCACATGAAAAAAATGCTCAACATCGTTAGTCATTACAGAAATGCAAATCAAAACCACAATGAAATACCACCTCATACCCACTAGGATGGCTATGAACAAAAGACAAGAACAAGTGCTGATGTGGGTGCAGAGTAATCAGAACCTTCACCACATTGCTGGGGGAATGTAAAATGATGTAGCCACTTTGGAAAAAAGTTTGTCAGTTCCTCAAAAAGTTAAGTATAGAATACCGTATGACCTAGCAATTCCACTTTTAGACACATACCCCAGAGAACTGAAAACATATGTTTACACAAACATTTGTACACAAATGTTCATAGAAACGTTGTTCATAATAGATAAAAAATGGAACAACCCAAATGTCCAACAGTTGATGGATGGATAAAAAGGTGGTATAGCCATACAATAGAATATATGCAGCCATAAAAAAGAATGAAGTACTAATTCATGCTACAATGCGAATAAAGCTTAAAAACATTATGCTAAATGAAAGAAGCCAGACACAAGAGGCCACATCTTCTATGATCCAGTTGTATGAAATGTCCAGAATAGGGAAATCCATAAAGATAAGGTAGATTAGTGCTTGCCAGAGGCTGAGAGGAAGAAGGAATAGGGTGTGACTGCTAACAGGTACAGAATTTGATTTTGGGGGTGATAAAAATGTGCATTAGATAGTACTAATGGTTACATGTTGTGACTATACTATCACTGAATTGCACACTTTAAAAGAGTAAATTTCATAGTAAGTAATTTTTTTAAAAAAAGGAAATTCTGAGAAACTGCGGCATGATGACTAAATGTAATGTAGTATCCTGGAAAGGATCCTGAACTAGAAAAAGGACATTAGGAAGAAATAAGGAAATCTTAATAAAGTATGGGTTGTAGTTAATAGTAATGTATCAAAACTGGTTCATTAATTGTGGCAAATGTACTGTACTAATGTAAAATGTTGATAATGGGGGAAATTGGGTGTAAGGTATACAGGAATTCTCTATATTATCTTTGCAGTTTTTCTTTACATTTAAAATTGTCCTAAAATAAAAAGTTGATTAAAAAAAATGTTCAGCAGATACTTATGTAGTAATCTGATATGTGGACATAGAGCTGGACAACATGCAGTCCTCTGTGCAAGTTGCTCTCTGGGCATAAGGGAAGGATAAGACAAACACAGGTTTAAAAAGGACACTAGTTGTCATAAATCAGGAAAAACAATGCAGGGGTGCCTGGGTGGCTCAGTTGGTGAGGCATCTGCCTTCAACTCAGGTCATGACCTAGGGTCGTGGGATAGAACCCTGCATGGGGCTCCCTGCTCAGCAGGGAGTCTGCTTCTCCCTCTGCCCCTCCCCCTGCTTGTGCTCTCTCTCTCTTTCTCAAATAAATACATAAATCTTGGAGGGAAAAAAAGAAAACAATGCAGTGGGGCTTAAGGGAGGAAGCCTACCAGGTTGAGGGAGTGAGAGATGGGCATGGAGATGGTTCTTGAAGATGGAAGGGGTCTGGGTAGGCAGAGATGGGATGGAGCATACCAGGGAATGCTTCTAGGGTTTCTCACAGGGTTCAGACCTGGAAACCCAGGGGAGCCAGGAGGCCTCATGCAGTTGACCTGGAACATGGGGTTGGCTCAGGAATAGTGAGGGATTCTCCTTTAGACAGGAAAGAAGGGGTCTTATTGCTTAACCTTCAGCTGGTGAAGACTGAAAAAGTCTTTTCTGTTTAGTCTTTAAGACTGTCTACTCCAGGGTCCTAGAGCATCTGAACCGTCACTGTTGTAGGATTCAGCCTGCCCCACCCTGTCATCCTATTTCAGACTTGTTATATGGCATTCTGACCTCCCAGCTAATTTTTTTACCAAGAAAGAAAAATAAATTTGACTCCTCCAGGCCCATTTTCATTCACCTCTCCCGCCTCCAAACAAGTTTCAGGTTGCAGAAAGTCAGCGATTTCAGGGAACTGAGCGCCCAGCGTGAACTGGCCACTGTTATATGTGCAGATGGTCTGCAGAGCCGTCTGTGTCTGACAGCAGGCCCCTACAGTTGTTCTCTGCCTCTGAGTTCAGGCACATGCTGGTGGCTCTCCCTCTGGGGGCAATGCTTGAGGCAATGTAGGTGAGCCATGCCAAGGGACTTGGTGTCCGAGACCACTTCCTTTGCACCTTGGCCTTCCTCCTCCTCCTTGTACAGAATGATTTGTTCTCATCTCCTTTACTTATCCTGCCTCTAACCCAGCTGCCCAAGCAGAACCAAAGGAGAATGCCCTGGGGCCGAGGGCCTCAGCCCTCACCCTGCAAATTCAGGCCACACTGAAATCTACACAGAGTGGCCACCCAAGCCTAGGACCTTTGCAGGGGTCACCTCTCCTGCCCTCACTGGCCAGTATCAGAACATCAAAGCTATTTAGAATCAAAGTTTTAAGTCTGTTTGTGGATGCCCCATATCAACCCATACTTCTTAGAAGTACTTTTTTAAAAAAATTGAATTAGCCAACATATAATATATCATTAGTTTCAGATGTAGAATTCAGTAATTCATCTGTTGTGTCTAACACCGTGCTCATCACATCATGTGCCCTCCCCAATGCCCATCACCCAATTACCCCATCCCCCACCCACCTCCCCTCCAGCAACCCTCAGTTTGTTTCCTATAGTTGAATCTCTCATGGTTTGTCTCCCTCTCTGATTTCTTTCCATTCTGTTTTCCCTCCCTTCCCCTACGATCCTCTGCACTATTTTTTTATATTCCACATATGAGTGAAACCATATGATAATTATCTTTCTCTGATTGACTTATTTTGCTGAGCATAATACCTTCCAGTTCCATCCACATCGATGTAAATGATAAGTATTTATCCTTTCTGATGGCCAAGTAATATCCCATTGTGTGTGTGTATACATACATACATACCACATCTTTTTTACCCATTCATCTGTCGATGGACATCTGGGCTCTTTCCATAGTTTGGCTCTTGTGGACATTGCTGCTATGAACATTGGGGTGCAGGTGCCCCTTCAGATCATTACATTTGTATCTTTGGGGTAAATACCTAGTAGTGCAATTGCTGGGTCATAGGCTAGCTCTATTTTTAACTTCTTGAGGAAGCTCCATGCTGTTTACAGATTGGCTGTACCAGCTTGCAGTCCTACCAACAGTGTAAGAGGGTTCCCCTTTCTCCGCATCCTCGCCAACATTTGTTGTTTCCTGACTTGTTAATTTTAGCCATTCTGACCAGTGTGAGGTGGTTTCTCATTGTGGTTTTGATTTGTATTTCCCTGATGCCGAGTGATGTGGAGCATTTTTTCATGTGTCTGTTGGCCATTTGTATGTCCTCTTTGGAAAAATGTCTGTTCATGTCTTCTACCCATTTATTGACTAGAGTATTTGGTTTTTTGGGTGTTGAGTTTGATATGTTCTTTATAGATCTTGGATACTAGCCCTTTATCTGATAGGTCATTTGCAAATATCTTCTCCCATTCTGTAGGTTGCCTTTTAGTTTTGTTGACTCTTTACTGTGCAAAAGCCTGGGCTGCGAGAGTGGTTCAACATTCACAAATCAATCAACGTGATACATCACATTAATAAAAGAAAGGGCAACAACCATATGATCCTCTCAATTGATGCAGAAAAAGCATTTGACAAAATACAGCATCCTTTCTTTATTGAAATTCTCCACAGTGTAGGGATAAAGGGAGCATACCTCAATATCATAAAAGCCATCTACGAAAAGCCCACAGCGAATGTCATTCTCGATGGGGAAAAACTGAGAGCTTTTCCTCTAAGGTCAGGAACACAACAAGGATATCCACTCTCACCACTGTTGTTCAACATAGTACTAGAAGTCCTGGCCTCAGCAGTCAGACAACAAAAAGAAATAAAAGGCATTCAAATTGTCAAAGAAGAAGTCAAAGTCTCACTCTTCGCAGATGACATGACTCTTTATGTGGAAAACCCAAAAAACTCCATCTCCAAATTGCTAGAACTCATACAGAAATTCAGCAACGTGGCAGGATATGAAATCAATGCACAGAAATAAGTTACATTTCTATATGCTAACAATGAGACAGAAGAAAGAGAAAATAAGGAATTGGGGGCTTCTGGGTGGCTCAGTGGTAAGGATCTGCCTTTGACTCAGGTCATGATCCAGGGTCCTAGGATTGAGCCCCGCATCGGGCTCCCTGCTTGGTGGAGACTCGGCTGTCTCCCTCTGCTCCTCCTCCCACTCCCTGCTCATGCTCTCTCTCAAATAAATAAATAAATCTTAAAAAAAAAGGAAATTAAGGAATCGATTCCATTTACAATTGCACCAAAAGCCGTAGATACCTAGGGATAAACCTAACCAAAGAGGTAAAGGATCCATGCTCTAAAAACTACAGAACACCTATGAAAGAAATTAAGACACAAGGAAATGGAAAAACATTCCATGCTCATGGATTGGAAGAATAAATATTGTTAAAATGTCTATGCTACCCAGAGCAATCTACACATTCAGTGCAATCCCTATAAAAATACCATTGACATTTTTCACAGAGCTGGAACAAATAATCCTAAAATTTGTATGGAACCCGAAAAGACCCCAAATAGCCAGAGGAATGTTGAAAAAGAAAACCGAAGCTGGTGGCATCACAATCCCGGACTTCAAGCTCTATTACAAAGCTGTAATCATCAAGACAGTGTGGTACTGGGACAAAAACAGACACATAGATCAATGGAACAGAATAGAGAGCCCAGAAATGGACCCACAACTGTATGCTCAACTGATTTTTGACAAAGCAAGAAAGAATATCCAATGGAAAAAAAGACAATCTCTTCAACGAGTGGCACTGGGAAAATTGTGTGCAAATATGTACAAACAAAAAGGGGGTCATACAGCGAGCTGTAGTCTGTACCCTTCCTCCTTCCTATGGTAATGCATGGTGAACATTCTCCTACAGCAGCTAATACTCATCTAAAATACGATTTTTTTTAAAGATTTTATTTATTTATTTGACAGAGATAGAGACAGCCAGCGAGAGAGGGAACTCAAGCAGGGGGAGTGGGAGAGGAAGAAGCAGGCTCATAGCGGAGGAGCCTGATGTGGGGCTCGATCCCAGATCGCTGGGATCACGCCCTGAGCTGAAGGCAGACGCTTAACCGCTGTGCCACCCAGGCGCCCCCTAAAATACGATTTTAATTGCCCTGTAGTATTCTATGGTATGAATTTGCCACAACGTCCTCGCCCAATCCCCTACCTTATTTTACACACACATTGTCACTCAAACCGATGGTTGTTTTCTTAGGATAAATCCTGGCAAATGGTATTGCTGTATCAAAGAGCACACTCATCCTGAAAACCTTATTATGGCCAAATCTTTTCCCGGAAGGCTAGCTCCAAAGCACACGAGCTCCATCTGTGTATAGAATCCTCACTTTCTCACCTGGGCATTATCGTTTCCTTGAATCATTGCACGTGCTATGGTAGTGAAAAATAGAATTGTGCGTTCATTCTAATTTATACTCCAAATAACAGGAGGGATGACTACGTCTGCACATTGGTCATTTGTGCTTCTCTTTTCCTGATTTATCACAGAAATAATATGATGTATGGAATGTTTTGTTTCCTGGATTAAATGCATTACCCAACCCAAGGAAATAAATTGTGGCATCATAGATAATACAAGTAACAGCACCTTGTCATAAATGCTGGATAAAGGCAAATGGTCTCTGGCTGTTTGTTCTTAATTGATAAAATTCATTTGCCCATATTTTAGCTCAGAATCTCAAAACGCTGCCCAGATCCCAGTTAAACTTGTTAAAATACTTTTTAGGTAGTTGTTACAGGAGTTTTATCTGCCTCAGCAACTCCTGACCCACCAACCTCATCTCCAGCCTGGTGGTGGTGCCAGTAAAAACAGTCTGAACTCAAGTACCTGGTGATTAGCCTATTCGTATATTTTGCTTATTTTTCTATTAACGGACTCTATATTATCTTTTTTTTATTGATTTGTCATTCTTTGAAGAAATTGCAAATGTTCCTATGAGGAAAACAAGTTACAGAAAAGCTGATTATAACATGAGCCCATGTGTGTAAAACACACATATAGTTATAGAAGGTCTGGAACGAAATAACTAAATTATTAACAATTCTGCCTGGGGGCGTCAGGGTGGCTCATTCGAGTAAGTGTCTGCCTTCGGCTCAGGTCATGATCCCTGGGTCCTGGGATCAAACGTCGCGTTGGGCTCCCTGCTCAGCTGGGAGTCTGCTTCTCCCCCTTCCTTTGCCCCTGCTCCTGCTCTCTCTCTCTCAAATAAATAAATAAATAAAATCTTAAAAAAAAAATTCTGCCCAAGAGGTAGGATTTTGAATGATTTTTCTCTAAACATTTTTGCTTACATGTATGTTCTATTTTTTTTTTTTTACAATAGATTGAAAATATGGTGTCCCTGATTTCTTGCATAGTGGTGATATCTAGCACCCACCCCATCTGGCGGCACGCAGGAATCTCAGTGTTTATGAGCAAAAGACATGAGTAGGTAATCTGCCACAAAAGGAGAAATACAAATGGCCAATACGAAGAGGTCTTCATTCTCACTACTAACTGAAAGTATAAATTAGAACATACGATTCCATTTTCACCTATGGACTTGGCAAAGATTCCAAGAAATGATGTCTAATGTTGGCAAGTGGGTGGAAAAGTAGGCATTCTTCTACACTGAAGGGGAAATATACTCTGGTGTGGGTTCTGGAAGTCAATTCGGCAGTAACGTATTACTTTTTGAACGTATTTCTATATTCGTGTATTCGTTTAGGGCTGACTCAGATATCTGGCTCCTTCCCATCAGTCTGTGATGGTCTTGTCCATTATTGATTAAAGACTTACTGAGGGGTGCAACTATATCATTTAATCCAGCCCTCTGACCAGATAGATGCTTCAGAAGTGCTTTGGAGGGTGATTATGGTAATGATTAAATAAATAATTTATCATGCTGAATTTACAAGCAGTCGTCGGTGGACCGATAGCCTACTCAGTGCTCAGTGCCTTGCTAGAAGAATAAGGTGAGGTTGCTGTTCTCAGAGCTGAACTAGAGTCAGGACAAAGCTCAAGAACAGAACGGGGAAGCTTGCAGGTAAGCCCAGTTGTGGAGTGGAAACTTAAGGGCTCAGCAATGAGCCACCTCATAATCATCCATGCAGAAGCAGTGGGGACCCGGGTAGGAGGAGCTCACGTCTCATTTCTGGTGCTCACTCCGTCCTCCCCCTGCACCCACGCTTGGATGAACGCTTACCACTGAGCACAGCTGGTGCATCTGAGTGTGCCCTGTCTCCCTGGCAGCGTGAGCCCTTGCAGAGTGCACCCCCAGGGAAACCCAGGTGGTTGAGGAGGGAAAATTTCTCCATACAGAAATAGTCCAGGTGATCGATGTAGAAGGAATGACAGAATTAGAAACTTACCATCTTCTAAAACCTTAATGGAATAGTGGGTCTAGGCATTGATTGCCGGTGGCAGCTAACATCATCAGGGACATCTTCTCATTAAATGCCCCCAGTGGGAATATGAAACTCCTGCCAAGAAAACCAAAAAACAAACAAACAAAAAAAACAAAAACAAAAACCCAAAGCAGATCGGGCCTCTAATCTAACATTTGACTTATGGCAAGTGGGGAGAGGAACATGTTAAATAACACTACAAGAATTCAGTCAGAAAAATTCAAAATGGGGGGAACTCTTCAGAAAAACTCACCTTCTTCTTCAACAAGTAACAAGGGGGAAGATGGGTGGGTAAAGGAACCTTTAGGTTAAAAAAGAGACTTAAAAGCCATATCTGTCGAACACAATACATGGACCTTGCTTGGATCCTGATTTAAACCAACCAATTATTTTAATATAGATATCATATGTATATGATGTAATCAGGGAAATTTACTACTAGGGGATATCTGATATTAGGAATTATCGGTAAATTTATCAGGCATAATAATGTTACTGTGGTTTTGTAAGCCCTCCCCCACCTCACCACCCCACTCTTTAGAGACACAAACTTCAATATTTACAGAAGGAAGAAGCCAAAAAGGCTGGCGATGGAAAGGGAGGTGAGAAAACATGAGTCAGCATGAGCTCTCCTAAACCACCAGATGTGCCCGCAGGTTGACTGGGGAGTGTCCCGGCCTCTTCCCGGCCTTTCCCTGTGCAGCCGGCGCAGACTAAAGCATGCGGTGGGGATGTTAAACAAACAAAACAGACCCTCAAGAAAAAACGGGAACAAGATGCAATAAAGCCATCAAGTGCAGACAACTGGAATCCACTTCAGACTGAGCCAGACGCGCAGTCAGGCCTCGCGTGGATGCCCTGGGGGCTCAGAGCCACTTCCTGCTTCAGGGATCGTGTTCTTTCGTGTGGCTTCTCTGAGCCCATTGACTGGATAAATATGCTGGTGTCTCCCCCAACACTGTTGCTTAACGGGGGAATAATGATCTCCTTCTGCACACGTGCCGTGTTCCCTTCACACGCATCCCGTATCATGCCACGATAATCACACACTGAGGCAGATGTAAAAGGCACAAACGGAGCATTTGCTTGAGGACTCAGAGTCCTGTGTCATTGCGCACAAAGAATAAAGTGGGGCGGAGCCCCAACTGTCATCGCAGGACTCACACTGGCACATGTACCCATTAAAGAACAGTTGGGTGGGTTTTTAGAGCTAGTGTTTTTTTCCGCACGAGTTCTCACAGCAAACCAGGAAGAGTGGTAGTTAGAGATGCTGGCTTTTCAAGCCAGGACCCTGAGATACAGAGCTGCTGTTACCAGTCGAGGTCTGTAAGTTTATCTGAGGAAATCATTCACTTATTGATTCACAACCAAATACTTACTGTGTACCTGCTGTGTTCGCTTCTGAAAACACTTCCATCACAAGGCAGACATGATCTGGGCCCTTCCACATGGCTGGAGCTTCTCCTGGCAGAGGGTGGAAGGAGAGGGAGATAGCAGGGACCAGATGGTTTGTGCTTTCTAGGCTGTAGCAGGAAGTTTGGATTTTATCTAATTGGATGGCAATCTGATGGAGGATTTTAGGCAAAGGAGTGACATGATCCAAATTATGTTTGAGAAGATTGTTCTGGCTACTGTGTGGAAGATGGGTTGGGGTGAGGGGTAGGGGGATGGAGAATGGAGACTGGAGGTCAATTAGAAGTTACAGAGGTGGCCCAGGACGGGGAAGGTAGAGAGTTGGACTAGGGATGGATTCTGGATAAGATAGCGTTGGCAGGATTTGCTGATGGATTGGCTGTTGGGGATGAGAAAAGAGAGAGCAAGGAAACCTCTAAACTTTTTGGCCTGAGGAATTGGATGTTTGGTATTTCCATAAGGGAGAGTAGATGAAGAACAGGTTGAGGGAGAAATGTTCAATGCTATTTTGGACCGTTAAGTCTGAAATGTCGCTCTGTCATCCCTTTGGAGATGACTTGGCCTTTTGATAGAAAGATCTGGAGTTCTGGGGAGAGATCTGAAGTAAAAATACAGATTTGGGAGTAAATGGCTCCGGGATTGGTCAAGATGACCTAAGTAGAGTGAAGCTAGAGAAGAAAAGGGACCAGCTGTAGGGCACTCTACGTGTAAGAGGAACAGAGGAGGAGCAAACAAAATGTCGCAAATACCTTACGTGCTCCAACAGCTCAACTCAACTTCAGAATGCGCCACAAGCCAGTAAGGTAAGAAGAAAAACATGAGAGGGAGAAGTCATGGCAGACAAGATAAAAAAGTCTGTCATGAAGTAGGGAGTGGGCGGCTGGGTAGAAATGCTGCAGAGAGAACCCGTAAGACGACCATGGAGAGGTGACTGTCAGATTTGGGAACATAGAGATCAACTGTGTGGGCTCCAACTGTGTGCAGCCCTCTTGATGTCAGCCGAGTAGAGAAAGGCTGGTGAGAAAGTGGAGACCAAGCCTCTGGCCAATGCATGGTTTGCCGTGAAGGGAAAGAAAGAAATGGCGCAGTAGCTCGAGGAAGATACAGGGTCAAGGCAGGAAGTGGAGTTTGAGTGTTGGGTTGTTTGGGGTTTGGGCTTTAGAGATAAGAGATAGCAGAACCATTCTGTATGCTGACAGAGCTGATCTTGTAGAGGGAGGAAAACTGACGATTCAGGAGGAACAGGGGATACTGGTAGGAGCTGAGAATTGAGGGATGGGAAGCACAGGAAAGAGGCATCTGTCATCGCAGGAGGGAAAGCAGAGGGTATGACATTCTTTCTCCAAGTTCTCCTGTGTCTCTGAGATGCCCAGAAGCCCCTGTGTGTGCAGCACTTGAGCAAAGCCCAGTCTCTGAATTGTCAATAGAAGAAACCAGGGAGCAAAAATTCTCAGCCCGGAGGAGTGCATAGCTAGTGATGGGCTTTCAGACACCACATAGGCGAGACATAGCTGGGCTGTGAAGAATGTCTTTTTGGTTTCCCTGCAGCCACGCTTTTTTGGGTGATCATCTACTCCATTTAGGTATAAGACCAGCCATGAAAATTGTATCATTTTTTCCCCGTAGGATCCCTTAACCAAGTCATGGGTCCTGGAGCATTCGAAGTAACAGCACCTGAGCCCTGAGCCAGCCTCTCCTCTGTAGATTTTATATTGTGCCCTGGGGTTTATTTTAAGAATCAGTTTGGGATGCCTGGGTGGTTCAGTCTATTAGGTGTCCAACTCTTGGTTTCAGCTCAGGTTGTGATCTCAGGGTGATGAGACGGTGCCCCGTGTGGGGTTCCACACTCAGTGTGGAGTCTGCTTGAGATTCTCTCTCTCTCTGACCCTCGCACCTTGTGCTCACGCACTCGCTCTCTCTAAAACAAATAAATAAATCTAAAAAAAAAAAAAAAAAAAACCTAAGTTCATTGCTCTTTTAAAATCGACTCCCAGGGGTACCCGGGTTGCTCAGCTAAGCATCTGCCTTTGGCTCAGGTCATGATCCTGGAGTCCCAGGATTGAACCCTGCATCGGGGTCTGCACTCAGTGGGGAGCCTGCTTCTCCCTTTTCCCTCTGCCTGTCCCCCGACTCATGCTCTCTCTCTCTCTCAAATAAATAAATTAAAGAATTGACTCCCAGAGGAGAGACTGTCTCTCCTAAAAATTTACTGTGATTACTTTCATGAGAAAACAAGAATATTTGTCCTGTCGTGGTTTCTTCTTTTTCTTTTGCTACAAGAAATCACAAAAAGAAATGTAATGCTTAATCATGAGAACTGAGTTTTGGTTTCTCAGGTTTATAATTTTTCTATAATTTTTCTATTTTTACATCTTTGTGTTGGTTATACCTTTTGTTTCTTTTTTAATTAAAACAATTTTTTTTTACTTTGAAATAGTGGCAGATTCACATGTAGTTGTAAGAAATTATGCAGAGGCGTCCTGTGAACTCTTTACCCGGTTTCTCCCGATGGTAACATCTTGCAAAGTTATAGTACAGTTTCACAGCCAGGATATTGATGTTGACCCAGTCAAGATACAGGACATGCCAATGCTCCAAGAATGCCTCATGTTGCACTTTGTAGCCACACATTTGTCTCCTGTCCCCACCCTGTTCTTAACCTCTGGTAACTAATCTGTTCTCCATTTCTATAATTTTGTCATACCAAGAATGTTATATACAGGGATACCTGGGTGTCTCAGTCAGTTGAGCGTCTGCCTTCAGCTCAGGTCATGATCCCGGGGTCCTGGGATCGAGTCCCGCTTTGGGATCCTTGCTCAGCGGGGAGCCTGCCTCTCCCTCTGCTTGCCTCTCTCACTCTCTCTCTGACGAATAAGTAAATACAGTCTTAAAAGAAAAAAAGAATGTTTTTGTTTTTGTTTTTTTTAATATTTTTTATTATGTTAGTCACCATACAGTACATCCCTGGTTTTTGATGTGAAGTTCGATGATTCATTAGTTGTGTATAACACCCAGTGCACCATGCAATACGTGCCCTCCTTATTACCCATCACCAGCCTATCCCATTCCCCCACCTCCCTCCCCTCTGAAGCCCTCAGTTTGTTTCTCAGAGTCCATAGTCTCTCATGCTTCACTCCCCCCTCTGACTACCCCCCCTTTCTTCTTCCCTTTCTTCTACTGATCTTCCTAGTTCTTATGTTCCATAGATGAGAGAAATCATATGATAATTGGCTTTCTCTGCTTGACTTATTTCACTTAGCAAAGAAAAAAAAGAATGTTAAATACATTTTATAACTTTCTGGTTTTGGCTTTTTTCAGCTCAACACAATTTTCTGGGAATTCACCCAAGTTGCTGCATGTATTAATAATTCATTCCTTTTTATTGATGAGTAGTTTTCTGTGATGTGGATATAAGACAGTTTGTTTAATTTTTATTTTTTTAAAAGATTTTATTTATTTTAGAGAGAGCGGGGGTAGGAGCAGAGGGAGAGGGACAAGTCGACTCTGTGCTGAGCACAGAGCCCAACGTGGGGCTCGATCCCATGACCCTGAGATCATGACCTGAGCTGAAATCAGAGTCAGACGATTAACTGATGGAGCCACCCAGGCGCTCTAAACAGTTTCTTTCATTCATCCTTTGAAGGACATCTGGGTCATTTCCAGTTTGGAGGCTATTACTAATAAAGCTGCTACAAACATTCATGTACAGATTTTTGTGTGAACATATGTTTTCATTTCTCTGAGCTCATATCTTTAATGGTGAGTTGTAGGAGGTCTTTTCTGTGAATGAATAGTAAATAATCATTAATAAACAAAGACCATCTACTTTCTTCTTTGTCTCGTGATTGTTGTTAGCATGCTATTACCCTTCCTCTTCACAGCGTCCCAGTCTCTGAATCCTCTTGTGGTCTGCAAAAAAGATGAAACTTGAAAGAGTTACATTGTTTGTTTGTGGGTCAAGTGGAGCCTGAATTCTGGTATATGTTCTCAACTCCTGGCTTTTATATGAAAACCCTGCGATTCTTGGGGTGTCTGGGTGGCTCAGTTGGTTAAGTGTCTGCCTTCGGCTCAGGTCATGATCCCAGGATCCTGGGATTGAGCCCCACACCAGGCTCTCTGCTCAGTGGGGTGTCTGCTTCTCCCTCTCCCTCCTCCCCCTGCCCCCACTTGTGCTCTCTCTGCTCACTCTCTCTCTCTCAAATAAATAAATAAAATCTTCAAAAAAAAACCCAAAACAACCACTGCAATTCTTAAGATGTAGTTTATTTTTGCTCTTCTTTCCAGGATCCTGGACTATAGCAACCATGTTGGTTTCAAGTTGCTTGCTTAGGCAAGGCTCTGAGATGTGGTTGGGCATTCTTTCACATGAGTAGGCAATCAAAACAAAAGTCCTAACAGAAATGGAAGTACAGTTGACCCCTAGACCTACTTCAATCTGGACATAACATTTGAAATTAAGATAATGATTCATGAAACCATGGCTTATACAAATCTCTGCTAGAAAGAACACTCAATTCAGAGAGAGAGACAGAATGAATCCACCATGAAACCCAAGCCGTACATTTTTGTGGAAGCCACATCTGACAAACATCAACGGAGGAATAGAGGATGCGAAAGCACGTGCACCTGTTCATTTTCAAAGACCTAAAGTGACACGTACAATCACAACTCTGTGAAACTTGAAGTCAACCGCAAGAAAAAACTTGGAAAGGCCACAAATACATGGTAATTAAAGAACAGCCTACTAAAGAATGAATGGGTTAACCAGGAAATTAAAGAAGAAATTAAAAAAATACATGGAAACAAATTAAAATGAAAACGTAACTGTTCAAAACCTTTGTGATACAGCAAAGGTGGTCCTAAGAGGAAAGTATATAGCATTACAGGCCTACCTCAAGAAGCAAGAAAATTCTCAAATACACAACTTAACCTTACGCCTAAAGGGGCTGGAGAAAGAACAGCAGATAAAGCGTAAAGCCAGCAGAAAAAGGGAAATAATAAAGATTAGAGCAGAAATAAATGATATAGAAACAAAGAAAAAAAACCCCAGTAGAACAGATCAACAAAACTAAGAGCTGGTTCTTTGAAAGAAGTAATAAAATTGATAGCCCCCTAGCCAGAGTTATCAAAAGAGAGACAGAGAGAGAGAGAGAGATAAAGGACCCAAATAAATAAAGTCACGAATGAAGGAGGAAATATCATAACGAACACCATGGAAATACAAACAGTTCTAAGAGAATATTATAAAAAGTTATATGCCAACAAACTGGGCAATCTGGAAGAAATGGACAAATTCCTAGAAACATACAAACTACCAAAACTGAAACAGGAAGAAAGAGAAAATTTGAGCAGACTCGTAACCTGCAAAGAAATTGAATCAGTAATTAAAATCTCCCAACAAAAGTCCAGGGCCAGATGGCTTCCCAGCGGAATTCTGCCAGACATTTAAAGAGTTAATACCTATTCTTCTCAAACTGTTCCAAAAAATAGAAATGGAAGGAAAACTTCCAAACTCATTCTACAAGGCCAGCATTACTTTGGTTCCAAAACCAAAGACCCCACTAAAAAGAATTACAAGTCAATATCCCTGATGAATATGGATGCAAAAATTCTCAACAAGATACTAGCAAGTCGAATCCAACAATACATTAAAAGAATTATTCTCCACAATCAAATGGGATTTACTCCTGGGCTGCAGGGGTGGTTCAATATTTGCAAATCAATCAATGTGATACATCACATTAATAAAAGAAAGGATAAAAACCGTATGATCAAAAGCATTTGACAAAACACAGCATCCATTCTTGATTAAAAAAAACAAAAACCCTCAACAAAGTAGATAGATGGAACATACCTCAACATCATTAAAGCCATATATGAAAGACCCACAGCTAATATCATCTTCAATGGGGAAAAACTGAGAGCTTTTCCTTTATGGTCATGAATAAGACAGAGATGTCCACTCTCACCATTACTATTTAACATAATATTGGAAGTCTTAGCCTCAGTAATCAGACAACAAAAAGAAATAAAAGGCATCCAAATCAGCAAGGAAGAAGTCAAACTTTCACAACTTGCAGACAACATGATACTCTATGTAGAAAACCCAAAGACCCCACCAAAAAATTGCTAGAAGTAAAAATGAATTCAGCAAAGTCACAGGATATAAAATCAGTGTACAGAAGTCTGTTGCATTTCTACATGCCAATAATGAAGCAGCAGAAAAAGAAATCAAGGAATCAATCCCATTTACAATTGCATCAAAAACCATAAGATACCTAGGAATAAACCTAACCAAAGATCTGTACTCTGAAAACTATAGAACACTTACCAAAAAAATTGAAGAGGACTCAAAGAAATGGAAAAACATTCCATGTTCACAGATTGGAAGAACGAACATTGTGAAAATGTCTATACCACCCAAAGCAATCTACACATTTAATGCAATCCCTATCAAAATACCACCAGCATTTTTCAACAGAACTAGAACAAACAATCCTAGAATTTATATGGAGCCACAGAAGACCATGAACAGCCAAAGCCATCCTGGAAAAGAAAAGCAAAGCTGGAGGCATCACAATTCTGGATTTCCAGTTATATTACAAAGCCGTAGTGATCAAGACAGTATGGTACTGGCACAAAAACGGACACATAGATCAGTGGAACAGAATAGAGAACCCAGAAATGGCCCCTCACTCTATGGCCAACTAATCTTTGACAAAGGAGGAAAGAATATCCAATTGAAAAAGACCGTCTCTTCAACAAATGGTGTTGGGAAAACTGGACAGCAACATATAGAGGAATGAAACTGGACCACTTTCTTACACCATACACAGAAATAAATTCAAAACGGGTGAGAGACCTACATGTGAGACAGGAATCCATCAGAATCCTAGAGGAGAACACAGACAGAAACCTCTTTGGCCTCGGCCATAGCAATTTCTTACTAGACACGTTGCTGGAGGCAAGGGAAACAAAAGCAAAAATGAACTATTGGGACTACATAAAGATAAAAACCTTCTGCACAGCAAAGGAAACAATCAACAAAACTAAAAGGCAACCTACAGAATGGGAGAAGATATTTGCAAATGACATATCTGATAAAGGGTTAGTAAGCGAAATCTATAAAGAACTTATCAAACTCAACCCCCCAAAACAAATAATCTGGTCAAGAAATGGAAGACATGAATAGACATTTTTCCAAAGAAGACATCCAGATGGCTAACAGACACGTGAAAAGATGCTCAACATCACTCATCATCAGGGAGATACAAATCAAAACTAAATGAGATATCACCTCACACCTGTCAGAATGGCTAAAATTAACAACACAGGAAATAACTAATGTTGGTGAGGATGCGGAAGGAGGGGAAACTTCTTGCAGTGTTGGTGGGAATGCAAACTGGTGCAGCCACTCTGGAAAACGGCATGGAGTTTCCTTAAAAATAGAATTACCCTATGATCCAGCAATTGCATTGCTAGGTATTTACCCAAAGGATATAAAAATGCAGATTTGTTAGCAACAATAGCTGTGTACCCCCTTGAATCTAAATAATCACAAGACGATGCCCCAAATGCTATTCCAAAGTTTGCAAGTGGCAGTGGTGACAGCCACAGCCTCCAGTGAGGAGGGGTGGCAGCCAGGGGGCACATTGCACTGGTTCAGCAGCGTGGCCTTGCCTGTGGTTGTGGCTCGTTGGCTACTCTCCCTTTATTCTTGTTTTCCAAGCTTTCCTGATAATTCTATCCAATATGCTCCCAGTAAATTATCTGTCTGCTTAAATCAACCAGTGTTGATGGATAGGCCGCTAGTCTCAGATTTTAGGAAAACTTCCGGAATTGTTTTACGTGTGTAAATGCAGGAAGCCTTACCTGGTGTGAACATGTTGAAATACTTCCATGTCAGTCGGTAAATAGACACGGCCTCTACCCCCATGGGACCCCAGACTCCCTGATCCCTCCTCTCCTACCCTGTCCCCTGTGATCATCTCAAGGGGATTACACCAGGCACAGGTGGCCTTCTTTCTGATTGACAGGTGCCTCTGGTGAAGCACCTAACTGCATATAGTATACACATGTAAGTGGATGGATGTAAGTGTATGTTAATGACAAGGTCGTCTCGATGGGAACTTACTACACATTCTGTGTGGCTAATGTGAGCTCTTTCCATATCAGCACATGCAGTTTTACCTCCCTTTTCAAGTGATTGTTCGGTGTTCCATTGCATGGATTTAACCATAAATAATGTAATCAATTTGGGGAGGTTTCAAAAGAAACCTCATTTCTTAACACCAACTTCAAGGTGAAGATTCAGGAAGTCTTGGGAGGGGTTGACCCTATGAATTTCCCAGACTTTCCAGGTGGTTCTGATTATCAGCCAGGCCTGGGATTCTTTGGCGGAGGCAATGCATCAGTTCACCCTACAAATATGAAAGCACACAAAAAGCCATGAAACTTCCTTTAAAAAAAAAAAAAAGATCTGTCTTCTCCTTTCTAGGACACAAGATATAAAGTAAACAATATAAAAACCTGTGTTTAAAGACTTCCAATACTTTGGTTCATAGTTGCCCTGGCTTGCTACCAGATTGTAAATTTGCTCTGTTTAGCAATAACTAAAAGAAATGCCAGTCTAGAAGCAAGATGAGGGGCCGAGCCCTCTCAGTAAGTTCCAGATATCTAGACCAAGATTTTGCTTCCAAAGAACATTGCCGTCCCTCCTGTATTTAGAATAAAGTCAACTTTGATTGTCCTCCAGGAACTGAGCGTGGCCAAACATCAGTGTTTCTTCAGATTTGGAAATGAGTTTTGATTATTTCTTCATAAGTCGGCATAATGCTTGGATAATCAACTGCAGTTCTTGGAAAAGATTAAATGTGAACTCAGTTTGCCACTCCCAGACTATCTGGAAACCAGAAAAGTATATTTATGGGAAAAGAGGTTTATATAAATACTTTCTTCAGTGGCCCACATGATAGAGTTGAGAGTAAGTATCTTGCTTTTGGTGGATGATACCAAATTAGGTGGAGTTGCCAACATCCCAACAGCGAGAACTAAACTCAATATAACCCTTTTAGATTGGTCTTGACAAATTTTTAAAAAAATGATCCACACCACAAATACAGGATGAGAAATGGCTCACAGCCTTATAGTAAAAAAAAAGAAAATGTTACGAAGTTTTCAAAGTTAACAACTGTGTCGCGACTACAAAATTAGTCAGCAAAGAGGGAAACTATTGGGAAAACAAAAGAACATGTTGCTGGAATGTTAATGAGGAAAAGATAAGCAAAACTCCTGAATACTTTCCCTCATATGGCCTTGGCTGGGCCTTAGCTAGGGAACACCCTTACTCAGTTAGGGCCTTCATAATTTGGGAAGAATTATCTAAAAGAAGTCAAGTGTGCCCTAAAAAAAAAGTGAAGACTAACATGGCAGGGGTAGGGAAATCTCTGGGAGAAATTTAAATGAAATGGAATTATTTAAATATATTAGAAAGAAAACTCAGACACAGCTTAAAAACTCTCTTCCAATATTCATGGTGTGATTATAGAGAGAGCGTTGAATATCTTCTTCTCTCTCCCACCGAGGACACAACTGAAGTCAAGAGGTAGATATGTAATAAGTCAGATGAAGCTGGATCTAGAAGGATGAGTTTGCTCGAAGTGGATTAGTATCCTGGTGTGTAGTACCTGGAGTGTACAGAGCGTGGGCTCTGGAGCCAGACTGCCCGGGTTCAGATCCCAGCTCCACCACTCACTCCCTGTGAGGCCTTGGGAAGGTTACTTTCCCTCAAGCTGCTTCAGTGTTCCGTATGGAAGTGGAGAGGCCAATAGTGTCTGCCTCATAACATCGGGGAGGATTGTATGAGATGATGTACGCCAAGCCCCGAGAAGAGTGCGATTACTGGCTGATGACTAAGGATTCTAGAACAGACTCCAGGAGGTGATTCTTAAGTCTATTCCTAGGCATTTAAAAGACTATCTTAAACTCATGATTAAATCTCTAGCACTAATTCAAGTCAACTCCATGAAGAACACATGGTGTCCACACTAAGCAACCCGTATGACATTTTAGCCATAATTTCAAGACTGTGTCGTTCTATTACATTCTTATAACACAAGTTAGAACTCTTGTATACCCAGCTGTGTCTGTCTTGCACACAAGATACATATTCGATCAAGATTGCAAGCCTAGACATACTCATGAGAACATCTGCTCTTTAGCCTTTTGATATTGCAGAGAAATTATCGAGTAATCTTTGTAACAAATCATGAAATATATTTCTGCCTGGATTTTGTGTCAGTGAGCTGGTTTAATTCAATTTAAATAAGTTCCGTTTAGTTCAGCTAACCATTATTGAGGACCTGTGCTAGGCCCTTTGAAAGACTAATAACGCTTGACCCTGCCTTTAGAGACTGCGTGGTCTACCGAGAAAAGGCAGAAACAAAATAGCTCATTTTATTTTATTTTTTAAAGATTTTTTTATTTATTCATTTGAGACAGCGAGAGAGCACAAGCAGGGGGTGGGGTCAAGGGAGAGGGGGAAGACTTCCTGCTGAGCAGGGAGCCCAACACGGGGCTCCATCCCAGGACACTGGGATCATGACCCAAGCCGAAGGCAGACGCTTAACCCACTGAGCCACCCGGCGCCCCCCCAAAATAGTGCATTTTAATATTGTGTGATAGTTGGCACATTTCAGGTGCCAAGCATAGAGCCTGACTGATGACTTTGGCCTGGGAATCACCAAAGGCTCACGGAAGCCCAGACACTGAAGTGAACTTTGAAGAAGTGGGGAGGTGAGAGCATTTCTTGAGGTGAAGCTGAGAGGAGATCTAGGAGTGACAGCTGTCAGGTCGAGGGACTGACACTCAGTATGTGCGGCGAGGAGCGTGCTGGTGTGGGGAAGAGGAGGCACGCTGAGAGGACAGGAGCTGCTGACTCCAGGGGCTGACAGCTTTGAGTGACACTTCTTGGCTCTGCTGGAGCCCTAGCCTGCCTTGGTGTCCATCAGTGACCAATCGTGGGAATGGATGAGGTGGCCTCTCCCAGTTCCTCTCCTGCCCTCTGTGTTGAGAAGAAATTCATGTAACTTGTAGGGACTCCATCTTTCAAGTAGAGAAAACAAGTCCACATTTTATCACTGTGGTCGTAGGGAAGTAATGCACCTCTTTATATATCAGGAAGCGTTGAACAAGCACTGGATTTAGAGTCAGGTTCTAGGCGTGGGTTCAAATCCCAGCTCTGAGGGCGCCTGGCTGGCTTGGTTAGTAGGGCATGTGACTCTTGATCTCAGGGTTGTGAGTTTGAGCCGCATGTTGGGTATAGAGATTACTTAAAAATAAAATCTTAAAAAAAAAAAATCCCATCTCTGCCACCCAGCTGCACTACTCTGGGTGGGCTGTTCAGTGGCACTCAAGGTTTTTAGACAAGGGTTTAATGTGTTCAGCTCACACCCTGATAAGGATGAAATGAGGGGTTGCATGCAAAAGCAGCCAACTTAAAGCAGATGCTCCATTGGTACTTGAGTGATTTTTGTTACCGTTACCATTACTATTTTGCCTAAGTGATGTTGGCATAGAGCTATGACATTCCCAAATGATCATGAACATGAAGCAGTCTTAGGGGCCACACGAACTCAGAGGCCATGGCTTGAAGCTGCATGTCCTCCTTGCAGGAAGATTTGAAAAGCGCCACTGAAAACTCAGAGTAAAAATCCTGTGTGCGTATGTGTGTCTGTCTATCTATCTATCTATCTATCTATCTATCTATCTATCTATCATCTATCTATCTATCTATCTATCATCTATCATCTATCTATCTTTTTAAACCATTCTTACACATTTGGACCAAAACCATTTTCTAAAAAGTAAATGCCAGAGCAAGACATCATATCTATGATAAATGGAGTAGAAGGAACTCTTTCCTCCAACCCTGTTTCTAAGGATTCTGGTAATATCTGCCCAAATCACAGAAGTATGTTACAAGGAGGCCCTCATTCACTCTATTTCTGTGTTCCAAACTGGTTCAAGTATAGAACATTCTACCAGTAATGTGGGAATATTCAAGAAGCACCACCCCCCGCCCATGTCGTTATGAAGCTTTCCACAACAGGATCAATGGGGAGAAATAGTAAGAAGAGAGAGCAAGGAGGGTGGTGGCAGAGAACACAGTTGTCCCTGCAGATCCAAGCCGAGAGCAGGCTGGGGGACCTCTTTTTTTTTTTTTAAGATTTTATTTATTTATTTGACAGAGATAGAGACAGCCAGCGAGAGAGGGAACACAAGCAGGGGGAGTGGGAGAGGAAGAAACAGGCTCATAGCAGAGGAGCCTGATGTGGGGCTCGATCCCATAACGCTGGGATCACGCCCTGAGCCGAAGACAGACGCTTTAACCGCTGTGCAACCCAGATGCCCCTAGGGGACCTCTTTTAATGTCCCTTCAGAGAGCAGGGTTGTTCTCTCACTGATGTTTTCCGAAATAAGAAGAAACCAGTCCTGTTATAAATCAGTCCCTCCTGGGGTTACAAGGAGGGCAGCCTGGGCACCACTGACCAGGCCAGTCCCCACCCAGCAGGCTCAGGATCCTGAGGAGACAAAGCTGCACATACGCTCCTGAGCCCCGACTCGTCTCCGGGCATGGCCGAGGGCCCCAGCGCCACTAACAGGAAGTCTTTATTTTCAGGGCTGGGCCGGGAAGAGGCAGCTGGACAAGGAGTGTTCAGTGCTGTGCTATGGTACAAGGTCAAGGCTTTTTTCAAAGCCAATGACAGATCATCCTTTGTCCATCCATAGCTAAGTGACACCCGAGGCCCCAGGAGGAATAGTTGGTGCCCATCATGAGACACCAGGCCCTCATCACATGCTTGTGTCAGACTCTAAAATGAGAG
Organism: Ursus arctos; assembly: GCF_023065955.2. Classification (NCBI taxonomy): domain Eukaryota; kingdom Metazoa; phylum Chordata; class Mammalia; order Carnivora; family Ursidae; genus Ursus; species Ursus arctos. The sequence goes on along the minus strand of NW_026622930.1, from coordinate 34,806,550 downwards.
GCGATGAGCCGGCCCTGCAGTGCTGCCCCTGACCTCCGGCCAACGACTCTGCTTTCACCCCGTTCTCTTCTTTGGTGTCTGGTTTCACAGATGCCAAATTAAAACCGCATTGATTCAGCGTTTGGGATCACTGGAGCTGAACACACGGGAGTTTTCCTTTGCAATACCCTTAGTGAAGCGTTCGATTAAATGAACAAGGTAAAAAGTTGTTAGAGAAAAAGGGGATTTAACCCAGTTACAATAATAAATGGATGAAAAGACTTTCAGTAGGGTTGCTGTGCCAGCCCTTGGTGGCAGATGGGTTTCATATTTTGGTGCATCTCCATTTGGTTGACACAGTGTTATATCTGAGTTTGTTTAAAATAGTGCTGTGGTTGGGGCGTGTGGGTGGTGTAGTTGGTTAAGCATCTGACTCTTGGTTTCAGCTCAGGTCGTGATCTCAGGGCTGTGAGGTCGAGCCCCACATTGGGCTCAGTGCTTAGCACAGAGTCTGCTTAAGATTCTCTCTCTCCCTCTTCCTCTCCCTCTGCCCCTCCCCCCACTGCACCCATGTGCCCTCTCTCTCTCTAAAATAAATAAAAATAATTCTTAGCGGAAAAAAAACCAGTGCTATGGTTGATTAGCAATGTCTGCTCTGGGCTCAGGAGGGATGATCAGAAGTGGTAGTAAACAGGCCAGGTATTTGCTTCCTTGATAGCGTTCAAACCTCTTTTAGAAACAGAGCCGTGTGAAGAAAACAAATAAAATAAAAGCAAGTAACATAATTACGTGTTATGTTCTAGACCTAAGCTAGATACTGTCACTGATTTTTTCATGTCATTCTCAATGTACTCTGAAAAGTAGTAATGATTTTACAAATGGGGAGGGGAAGTAGAGGGGTGCCTGGCTGGCTAAGTCGGAAGAGCATTGTGATTCTTGATCTCAGGGTCATGAGTTCAAGCCCCACGCTGGGTGTAGAGATTACTTAAATAAATAAAATTTAAAAACAACAAATGGGGAAGTTGGATCTTATAGATAATGAGCTGACAAAGGCACACAGAGCCAGGTTACAACTGAAGGTTTGGTTGACTCCAAAGTCCACATTCTTTCAGTTAAAATAAAAAGGACCTCTAGTTAACAATACATTAAAAGAATCAATACATTGAAAGGTTTCAGTACGTACGGAAACACTTTCACATTTTTAAAAAGACTTTTTATTTATTTTAGAAAGAGAGAGAGAGCGTGGGAGGAGGGGCAAAGGGAGAGGGAGAGAATCTCAAGGGGACTTCCTGCTGAGTGCAGAGCCTGTCTCAGTGCTCAGTCCCACGACCATGAGATCATGATCTGAGCCGAAATCAAGAGTTGCTGCTTAACTGACTGAGCTCCCCAGGCACCCCTGTATGGGAACTTTCAGTTTAAAAACTTTAAGTGGAGGGGGCACCCAGCTGGCTCAGTTGGTAGCATGCAACTCTTTTTTTTTTTTTTTTTATTTGACAGAGAGAGAGACAGCCAGCGAGAGAGGGAACACAAGCAGGGGGAGCAGGAGAGGAAGAAGCAGGCTCCCAGCAGAAGAGCCTGACGTGGGGCTCGATCCCAGAACGCCGGGATCACGCCCTGAGCCGAAGGCAGACGCTTAACCACTGTGCCGCCCAGGCGCCCCAAGTAGCATGCAACTCTTGATCTTGGTGCTGTGAGTTTGACCCCAGGTTGGGAGTAGAGTTTCCTTAAAACAATAAATTAAACAAACAAACAAATAAATAAATAAAAAGTCTAAGCGGAGGTAAAATAGAATAATAAAAAAAATACCAATGAATTCAAAGAAGACAGGAAAAGAGAAAAAAGAAGCAAAGAAAAGATGAAACAAATGGAAAACAGCTAGCACCGAGGTAGATTTAAATCCAACATATGGGTAGCTACATTAAATGTAAATAGTCCGAACCACCTTTAATAAAAGAGAGAGATAACTGAATTGAACAAAAAGGCTAGACCCAGCTATATGCTGCCTGTAAGAAACACATTTGAAATATAAAGACACAAATAAAAGTAGATGAAGAAGGATATGTTATGCTAATCAAAAGGATGCTGGAATGGACTTTGAAAACAAGGAATATTACAGCAATAAGAGTTTTGTTTTATATTGATAAAAGAACAAATTTACCAAGGAGATATAACAATTCTAAATATATGTGTATTGAATAACAGAGCTTCAAAATTTCTGAGATAAAAACTGATAGAAATGGAAGAAGAAATGGAGACATTCATCATGGTAGTTGGCGATTTCAACACTCTTCTCTCAGTAACAAGATGGAGCAAGTAGATAAAGCAGAGGGTAGAACGCTAAGGATAGAGAAGACCTATTAACCAACTTGACCTAATTGACATTTATAGGACATTCCACCTGACAGCAGATCCCCTGTCTTTTCAAGTACACACAAACTGTGCCCCACTATAATCTGGACCATAAAACAAACCTTAGCAAATTTAAAAGAATTGCAATCAACGTATGCTTTCCAACCACAATGGAATTAAACCAGAAGCCAATAAAAGAAAGATATCTGGAGAATCCCTTAATATTTAGAAATGAAACAACACATTTTTAAATATCCCGTGGGTCAAAGAAGAGATCACAAGGGAAATTAGAAAATATTCTGAATTGAATGAAAAAGTCTGAAGTGCTGACATTTTACAAAGTCCACCTGGTCTGAATTAGTGTGGTTTGCCTGCAGGTTTTAAGGCAATGTGCCACTGGGACAGTATTATTAAAATACAGGAGCAAGGACACTGGGCTCCCATCAGTCTCTAAAATGAAAAGCAGATGGGTAATGTCGATAGAACGGCTTCCCCTCTTCCCGGATACCTGGCTCTGCCCTGGTTTCAGATCACAAGTGAACACACCCGCAGTGGAATTGACTCCAGACATCATACGAGTGTTGTTTCTTTCTGCGGGAAGCATCTTGCCCATGATGCCATCACTGTGCAGTGAACCAAGAGGCAGGGCGCTCTCTTCAATAAGCAGGAGTCAGCTGTCTGACTGGCTCTGGGTTTAAACACCTTTAAATAACAGCACCAAGCATGTGTCCTGCCCTTCTGAAGAGAACCAGAGGCCTGTGTGAAGTTCGTTCCTCTGTCAGAGTTGCTGATGAACGGGGCTTAGACACCAAGAAAAACCAACTGCGGTGTGGGGATATATAGACTACATGTCACTAACAGTCATCATAACCTGTATGTACTGCTTACTCTGTCCCAGGTATTCTCTCTTCAAGCCTTCCAGCAACCCCATGAGGCAGGTCCGTGCTGCACAGGAGAGACTGAGGCGCAGTAAGTGAATATATTCTTAAGGCCCCACAACCAGCAAGTGGCAGAGCTGGCATTCCATCTGGGCTATTTGCGCTCGTAGCTGAGTAGTTCCGGAGGCCTCATACTGAAGTACACAGTCTCAGTCCCCACGAGGAGCCCTGAGGGAGGCCTTGTAATCAAATGGGGAAGAGGATGCCGGGGACATGTCAGTGCTTGTCCAGAAGAACCAACAGGGAGCCAGAGAGGTCAAAGAACTTACCCGTGGTTGGTAGGCTCTTGATGGCAGATCTCGAGCTAGGACTCCACCCTTCTGATTCCCAGGCCATTGCCCTTTGCTCTGCACAGTGCTGTCTCCCCCCGCGTCCCAGGAGAATCACTCACGTTTCTTATATCCTGGTGTAGATACTTTCCAAAGCACCAGTGTGACCCGCGGTAGATGCAGATGTGAATATAATGAACAGAGCAGACGTAGTATTACAGGGCACCGTTCTGAGAGCTGCTTGGTGTCCGGAGAGGGAGAGGACTAGGAATGACCGGGCTCTGTGGGTCCAGATAATATGGATCTGGTCAGAGAGGCTCAGGTCACAGTTATGAGCTGTGTGACCTTGAGCAAATTACTTCACCTCTCTGAGCCTCTATTTCCTTGTCCACAAGATTGGGGTAATAACACTAACAACCTCGTGGAGTCACTGTTAGGGCCATGCACACCCAGCACCCAGTCCAGCGTCTGGCAAGGCAACTTTGGTGCGAGTTTTCTAAGTGTTGCTTCCCGAGTCTGCTTAGGAATTGCTTGAGTGTACCCTCCTGTAACTATGACCTCTGGGTGAAAAAAACGTTTTTCTCTTCCTTTCTTTACATCTTGAGAGTGGTGATGTCTACCCGTGTGTCTTCCTCGGGTGCTCACCAGCCTGGGGCTTCGAGACGTTTACCTGTCAGGACCTGTCCTCACCATCCAGCTCAGAGCCTCTCTTTGCTTTTAACACACACCACCCAGCTTTTAGGAAGTTCCTCCCTGCATCCAGGGAGGGTGTGTCTAGCAACTCATTCTTTCCAAAGCCCAGTAAGGGGAGCATTCTACAAAAACACTTTGTAGAATCTATGTGTTTGCAGGGGGGGAGGAGGGTGGCTCAAAGAGCCTGTTCTTTGCTTCCTAGTTTTGTACATTCAGCCTCTTCTGGAGAGGGTTAGGGCTCCATTTGAGACTTTTATTTTTATTTTATTTAAAGGTTTTTATTTATTTATTGTGGAGAGAGAGAGAACGAGAGAGTGTGCGTATGCTTGAGTGGGAGGGGCAGAGGGAGAGGGAGAGAGAAGCTCAGGTGGACTCTGCACTGAGCTTGGAGTCCTACACGGGGCTTGATCCCACGACCTGAGATCATGACCTGAGCCGAAATCAAAAGTCAGATGCTCAACCGACTGAGCCACCCAGGCGCGCCTCCATTTGAGATTTAAAAAAAAAGATTTTATTTATTTATTTGACAGAGAGAGAGAGCCCAAGCAAAGAGCAGCAGGCAGAGGGAGAGGGAGAAGCAGGCTCCTTGTTGAGCAGGGAGCCCAATGTGGGACTCGATCCCAGGACCCTGGGATCATGACCTGAGCCAAAGGCAGACACTTAACTGACTGAGCCACCCAGGCGCCCCTCCATTTGAAATTTTTAGAGATAGCATCTCTGGAGTCTGCCCTGAGATCGGTAGGAGATTATTTTCAAGGTTTGGACCCCTTCCACTGGAAGCCTCCAAAACTACCCATTGGACAGACTCTTCTTGCCAAAATGCCAGAAATGAGCTCTTGCTAATATGTATCGAGAGTCCTAGATAACTTTCTTCTCCACTATGACTCTTTTTATTTTTTTAAATGAAGATCACTTTTTTAAAAAGTTGACCTTATTTTGAGACGTGGTTTAGCCATCTCAAAGTGGTAAAATTATAGACGATTTCTTTCTTTTTTGCTTATTTGTACCTTTCTAATTTTTCTACCGTGAGAAAGAATTACTTAAGTAATTTATCCTAAGGAAATAACCACTTACTCTGACAAAGATGTCAGCATTATTTATGGAGAACACTACAACTGAAATATTCACCAATAGGGGCTACTCATCTGAAGCATGATTCACCTATACAATGATAGATCCACGGAGTGACATTTACAAAGAATATTTAGTGTCCTGGGTAACACTCACAATAGAATGTTAAATTAAAAAAATAGTATATGTAATGACACACTCAACTGAACGGCTGCAGTTAAAAAGACTGGCCATACCAAGTGTTCATGAGTGTGTGGGAGCTGGAGCAGTCATACACGAGTGTGAAACTGTAACAGTACCAATAGTTTGAAAAACACTTTGACTTTTTAAGATGTATACATTTAATATATAAATTTAAAATAAAAAAAATCCACAAATTTTGGGGCACCTGGGTGGCTCAGTCCATTAAGCACCTGCATTTGGCTCAGGTCATGATCCCAGAGTCCAGGGATCAAGCCCAGGGACAGGTTTCCTACTCAGCGGGGAGTCTGCTTCTCCCTCTCCCCCTGCCCCTCTCCCCACCCCTCAACTCATGCTCTTTCTCACACATGTGCTCTCTCTTCCAAATAAATAAAATCTTCAAAAAAATAAAATAAAATAAATAAATTTAAACATATACCTACCTTATGATTCAGTAACTTCACTCCTAGATATGCACTTAAGAGACATGAAGACGTATGTCCACAGGAAGACCTGTACATGGAAGCTCTACTCATAGTAGCCCCAAACTGGAAACAATCCAGATGTCTATCAGCAGGTGCAGGGGTAAACTGTGGTGTATCCGTAGGATGGAATACTACTGGGCAATCAAGAGGAGTGAACTGCTTACACCTGCAACAATGCGGACGGACCTCCAAAACACCAGGCTGAGGGAAGGAAGGCAACATGAAAAAATACATAGGTGTGATTTCATTTATATGAACACTAGAAGAACCAGTCTAATCTATGGTGACAGATAGCTGATTGGTGGTCTCCTGGAGCTGGGGATTGAGAGCACTGACTGAGAAAGGACATGGAGAACTTTTTGGGGTAAGGGAAATATTTTTTTTAAAGATTTTATTTATTTGACAGAGAGAGAGAGCACAAGCAGGAGTGGCAGTGGGAGAGGGAGAAGCAGGCTCCCCGCTGAGCAAGGAGCCAACTCGGGGCTCGATCCCAGGACCTGGGGATCATGACCTGAGCCAAAGATAGAGGCTTAGCTGACTGAGCCATCAGGTGCCCCGGTAATAGAAATATTTTTATCTTGATTGTGGTAGCGGTTCTAGGAGTGCATGAAGAAATATTCTTTGTCAGTGTTTACAATATGACTAAACAAAAGCTATTATATCTCTCTGTGTGTATACCAGATATAACACCATAGGATCTCAATTTTAAAAATAAAAAGGGGGGCAGAGAAAGAACACTGGAAGCATATTTATAGAAAGATAGTGGCAGCTAACTAATTTGTGCAGTTATAAGAGATTAAAAGATTATTTTAATAATTTTCTGGGTTTTTCTTAGATTTTTTTTGTCCTATGAACAAATATTAATATAAATGTTAGCAAATACGACCTAAAAATAAATGTTGAAATTATTATTTAAACCAATTGTTTAATTTTTTTGCATCCTTAAAGATATTTGATCAATTATATCTCTGTACAGCTGAGGGGAAAAGTTCAAAGACTTTTGGTGACACGTGTGTGTAGAAAACTGGAAAACGGACAGCAGGCGTGTTGTTCTTCAGCTCACGAGCTACCTCACCGAGTCCGTGAACCGCGTGCCGGCCATAGCACGGGAGAAAGGAACTCTATAACGCTGAGGGGCACATCTCCGTAGGGGTGCCTCCTGAACACTTAGAGGGTTTAGGTGAGGTAAGCAGATTTTGCACAAATGTCCTACTGAGATCACTGAGCACTCACTACGGGCAAGGCTTTATTCCACAATCTTCAGGGAGGTGGAGCTAATGAGACTTCTGGATTGGTCCTTTGGAGATCCTGACTTCAAAGGGGCTCTGTGGATGGTCCTCAGCCCGGGGCCTGTGCCACACAGTCACATGGACATAAGGGGACAGGACCCTGGAGTGTTACTCCATGGGATGCAAACCCTGGGAAGGACTCCTTGTTGAAGGGACACTCCCAAAGCTGTCATCCCTAATGGCCATTTCCCTCTTTTGAGCCCCTTTCCCCTCCAATATTGTAGGAACCACAACTTCATCCTCTTGGGTACCTCCCACTCCCATAGCTCCTCCATGTGAACGTACCCAATGATGACTTTTACCAGATTAGATCACTTTTACTTAGTTGATTTGGTGGGGTGAAGGGAAAGGAGCCATGTTCCCTAAGAGAGGGTGCTAATGCCAGGGCTGAGGGAGAGCGTGGGGACCAGGACCCTAAACTTCTCAAAGGGTCAGAAATCCCCGAATGCTTCTGTGCAGTTCTTGGGAAAGAGGATGAAGTTGGTCCAGCTGCTGCTGGCCCAGGTCACTCTTTCTGCCTTTGGTGCCTCTTCACCCAGGGCATCTGTGTTCTCCCAGATGGGTTCCGCCACCAGCCCTGGTGCTCCGTGCCTTAGCTTCTGTTCGCAAAGAGCTAGCCGTCCTGGCTGAAACCTGGCCTGTCTTGCTCAAACGATCTTCACAGTGGCTCACTCTGTGTTTCTAGACCACTCCCTTTGGCCTTACTCTAACGTTGCTACACTGAGAAAAGAGCTGAGAAAACTTGGCATCACGGTGACTTGTAGACTTGCCACCCACCACAGGAAGTGGATGTGGCACTGGGAAAGCAGGCTGGCCCTGCCCACAACACGTAATTACTGGGTTTCATATTTGCATGGTCCCAGCCACTGCCAGGTCTCTTGTACTCGTAGGAGCCAGGACATAATCCCCCACCCTTTCTTCCAGAACAAACCCAATGAGCCTTTATTCTGTGTGCTGATTTCCTTTGATGAGGTTTTCCAGGGCCCGGTGGATGACTCTGTTCCCTCACCTTGGCCTCTAATTACTGCCCACACTCGCTTCCATCTGTTGTGGTTTCTGAGCTGGGAATGGAAGTGTACTTGGATGTTTTATCATTGCTTTGGAACACAGGCCTAGAAAAGCACAGTGTTCCCTGTAATTTCCACTCCTTTGGATTTCTATTCAGCCTTGGTTTTTGCTGAAACAGCACACGAGGCAAAGACTAGACAAGGTACGGGCACCTTCCCAAAGTGCCAGCACCTCCCTGTCTTATCAAGAGGGAAATCAAATGATAGAGCAAGTCTCCATCTTTAATCTGCCATCAGTCAGCAAGGAGGTATATGCACCGACACACCGTCAGGAAGCCAGAGGGCAAAGGAGGTCCCCAGAGGTACAGGCATGCTCTCCGCCCCCAAGGAGTTCGCCATGGAGACTGTGCATCAAGCCTGCCCTCCCGGCAGACCCAGGTGGCCAAAGTGAGCGGGTCCAGTTCTCAACCCAGGAGAACACACAGCGGCAAGACGTGATTGCATGTGTTGCCCATAGAACAACAGCTCTACACACGGAGAGCCACTGAAGGTCACTGTGGACTGGAGGGTTCCGGGAAGGTGACTTAGAAGAGGCTATTTAAACTGAATCTTAGGGGTGCCTGGGTGGCTCTGTCATTTAAACGTCTGCCTTTTGCTAAGGTCATGATCCCAGGGTCCTGGGATCAAGCCCCACACCGCCTCCCTGCTCAGCGGGGAGTCTCCTTCTCCCTCTCCCTCTGCTACTCCTCTTGCTTGTGCTCTCTCTCTGTCAAATAAATAAAATCTTTTTTAAAAAATTAAAAAAAAATAAACTGAATCTTAAAAATCAAGGAAGAGTGATTTCAGTGGAGAGGGAGGGAAGACAACAAAGGTGCCCCACACTGCATTGGACGGTGAACCCAGCACTTCCAGGCACCTGTGCTGTGACCCCTCCTTCACTTTGACCTCCTTCCAGACTTTCTCCTTCAACTGGTTTAACAGAGTAACAGAGTCCTCTGAGGCCGCAGGCCCACCCCTAAATCAGGAGATGATCTGGACCCTTGAAGATGAAGCCTCTAAATTCCAGCATCCCCAAGCCCACCCGAGTAACCCAATACATGCCTATATAGTCACTGAAGTGAAAATAGCTAATTACAGAAGCTGCAGGGGTGTGTGGGAGAGGGTGTTAGACCAAGGGGGACAGCACTGGGTGCTCAGGTCGGGTGGAAGGTGAGATGGTGCGGGAGACCCAGAAAGGGCTGCTGAAGAAGGCTGAAGGTCAGTGCCAAGACTGTCACACTGTGTACTGAGGTCAGATGGCCAAATAGCTCTGTTTGTCTCCTAGGGCAGAGAGAGGGGCAACTGGAAGGAAAGAATCAGGGTTGATCTGACTCACCCTTCCGGCTCTGCGTTGAGCCTTCATGGTCTAACAAGATTTCCTTTGAGGTGAGAGAATATAGCTTGCCTCCCTTCCACAGCTACAAGGGATTTCAAGGTCAGAAACCTGTGCACGGAAAGAAAATACCAGGAAAGACATGTGTGGTGAGCTCTGTGACCTTGGGTCGCTAGTCCGTCTCAGAGCGTCTGAGGTATGTCCCTGACAGTGACCTCAGGTTAGACCTCGGGTCCCAGCCAGCTCCCGCCTCAGCACCTGGCTTCCCCTGCCTGCACTCTTGGCAGCACTTTCTCTCCTTGATCCGAGTGTTAACAGCAGCCCAGGCAAGACAGCCCCGTCCTGGACCTGCCCAGGCCCTTCCCTGGGGTCAGCACCAGGGAGGAGGGGGAGGGGAGGAAGCCGCAGCAGCTGGGCCGGTGGGACCGGTGAACCCAGCCGAGGAGCGGAGGACGTCAGGAGGGTTCCGGGCCTGAGACGGGGGCCCTGGGGCTGTTAGCCGGCCTGGGAGCTGGCAGCGTGTTGGTTTGCGTGTGGGAGTGATTTTTTTGTTGATATCCATGTGTGTACACATCAGGGCTGGGACTCTGAGAGGGCATGTCTCTACTGTTCACCGCAGTGTGCCTAGCGAGAGGCATCATCGGGGCACTGCCAGGAAGGGGGCCCCACAAAGCATCTGTCCTCGGAGAGAGAACATGCGTGCCCGAGGGCAGGAGGTCCTGCTGGTTTTTTACTGCTGTATCTTCTGCGCTTGCCTGCCGTGTAGTGGACACCAAACAAATGCTTGTTGAATGAATTAACCATTTAAAAATCACGATCAAGGCTGGAAGCCTTTTTTTGAAGGTTGTCATCTGGGGAGCGCTGGGGCAGAAATTTTGCAGAGCCTGAATTCAAGATCCATCCATCTGTTTATTGAACACCTACTGTATGCCCGGCACAGGGATAGATGTTTGAGGTACAGAAATGAATCAGGTATGATCTCTGTCTTCAGAAGGGTCCCAGGAGATTTGAAACAAATTAATGGGGAAAAATGCCGCTGGAATTAGGTGGAACCAGAGAGGAAGTCGGCAGAAATGGATTGAAGCATGGGTGGTTGCATTAGAAGTTCCTCTCAGCCTAAATTTCCTGACCTGCAATGGGGGGATAATAACCGCTTCGATTTACTGCAGGGGTTGTTGCGAGAATTCGATGAGCTATCGCGTGAAGCTGGCGCAGCGCAAGGTGTGGCACGCAGGCGCAGGGGCTCCCCGCCCCAGCAGCGTGTGTCCCGCAGGGAGCAGGTGCTCACCAACGGCTCCTCAGACGAGGGACCCAAGCGGGGTCTTTGGGGATGACGGCATGTTGGCCAGGTGGGCTTAGAAGAGGGTGGGGTAGGTGGCCTGATGGTAAGGACGGGACACAGCCCGTCTAGCCCAGCAGATGACGAGGCCTCAGGAAGCCACGGAGGGGGTGTTTAAAGTAGGAATTGCCCTGACCTCCCCCCCCCACCCCTCAACACACAACACACCACACACAGCAACCGGAAGGCTCTGCTCTTTTCCAAGGAATTTCTGTGGTGTCATCTGTGCATTTAGGGCCTTCTAAGGCATGATCCCCACGCACACAGAAGATACCCACGCAGTTCAGCTGGGGGTGACCCCTTGTGAATTGTCAGTCTGCATGAAGGAGGTACCCCCTAATGCGCCTTGGTGTCAGGCTCTGTTCTAAGCATTCTACCTCTACTGACTCTCTTAACCCTCACAACAAGCCAGTGAGGTAGGTGCTATTATTTGCCTCATTTTTTTAATTGAGAAAACAGGGACACAGAGGGGTTAAGTCATTTGCCTGAGGCCACACAGCTGGCTTCAAACCTGGGCAGTCTGGTCCAGAGTTGGAGTTCTTAGCCACCACTTGACGTTACAAACTGAAGAAGGGGTAGAGAATCACAATCTTTACTGTTTATGTAGGTGTAAAAATCTCTTAAGTTTGCTTTGTCAGGAGTATTAGAGACCCATATACCGCTAACCCTTTTCAGTTCTAGGGTCCTGGAGACCGAAAAATCTAAAGACTGTCTAGACACTCTTCCCAGAAAAACACATGGTTGCAAAAGTACTTTTGGGGGGTTTGTGGGTCTCCTGAAGCCCTTACAGGTCTGTGAACTTGGGGTTCACAGGTCCAAGATTTCCTATTTGGCCTGGAGACGAGGGTAGGGCCAGAGGGTTGCTGCAGAGACCGAGCAGGAGGCGGACTCAGGCGTCCACAGCAGCTCTTAGCCACCCAGCTTAGTGCTCCGGAGGTGAAAGCATGCATTTCAAACTCTGAATCATCTGGAGCTGTTTCTTTACATATTTCTGCAAGAAAAGAAGGCTTTATTTGGAATGATTCGCCAACATATTATAAATCAAGAGACCTACAACACAGACTTAAAGGAGCTACAGAAACTTACAAAGCCTAGGAACTATAAAAATAAACTATTTCCAGTGTTCCCATAGCAAGGCATGTAAACTCCACTCCAGGGAAAAGAACTAATGAAATCAACTCACTTGTCAAGAGCTTACAAATCTAGCTAATATAATGCACAGCTATTTTCTTCTTTAAAAATTGAATCAAGGAAACACATGAACAAGATTAAGAAGTAAAAAAAAAAAAAATCAGAACAACCGGCAATGAGAAGCAGCAGCTGTGACTCTCCCCGCCTGGAGTCCCAGACCCTAAAGGTAACTAATTTACCCGTTCTGTTCTTACTGCTTCTCAGAGCTACGCCTTCTCTCTAAAAACCTACACTTGACTTCTGTTGTTCTGATGTGATAGCAAGGATTTAGATTATTGTCCCCGCCTCTGCGACACCTACCTCCAATGTATTTATAGGTAAACCACTATTTCCCCTCTGTTGCCTTGATTAACATTGCATCTTTGAAAAAGACAGACTTAAACCTCTTTCTCTTGCTCAATCAACTTTTGACAATCTGTTTTCCTGCTTTACAGATGAGGAAATGGGAGGCTTAGAAAGATCATCGCTTGCCCAAGGCCACACACAGTCGGTAAGTGGATCTGGTGACAAGCCCCGTTCAGCCCCCAAGCCGGGCTGGGACTGCTGTGGTCCCAGAAACCCTGTGCCTGGCACCTATCACAGAAGTGGGATCACCTGCTATTTTTATACCTGTTACTCTGTCTTCCCAAGGATTCCGCTCTGCTAGCTAGTAAAAATACCGTGCCGGCCAGTGGAGGGGGGAGTGTTTACAGAGTAGATTGCAGGGTACTGTGGCTCGGTCCTGGAGTTCGGGGGCCCCCTCTGTGCTCCCTCATTCTCTTGCTGCAGGGAAGCAGGATGAGAAGTGGGGTATTTTACAGCTGTAGGGATGGTTAGGTAGAAGGCAGCTCAGAGGTTCCCTGTTCAGCACTGTACATATTCAAGAGTGGCAGAAGAGAGCAGAGGTGTTGTGGTGACTAGCTACTTGGTGTCCATCCCAAGTCTGGCAACATGTGGGTGGTCTCACTGGGGATCTCCCCCCTCTGTGGAGCTGTGGAACCCCTGGATTTGTTTTCGTTGCTCCTTGATGGTTTAAATCCCAAATCAGACCAGAGCACACCTGATAATAGTTGTTTTTCAAGCTGTTTTCAGTTCGTCTACTACTTTATCAGAACAAAGAGGCCCATGTCAGCATCTCTGCAAGAGGATGCTGGTAAAAACCTAACAACTGGCTCTCTTGCGAGGGGGCGGTGGTGCTGATATGAAGCATTTGCTGGTTTGCATGATGTAAATCCTCCCACCATAGTCAAGTTTAAGCACCCAGCATGACTTCACTGAACAAGGATTTGGCAAGACATGCCCAGCAGCAGCTCATGATAAAGTGTTTCCACCATACAGAGGCAATAGATATGAACCGCCTCAAAAGCACAGAGAATAGTGAACTAGAGTGACATAATTAGGAAATGACGATTTTTGAGTGCAGGTGTACGTTGGAGAGACACTGAAATAAAGTGAGTATCGCAAGATAGTCAAATGAATTTTTTGGTTTTCCAGTGCATGTAAAAGCTGTGTTTACACTATGCTGTAGTCTATTAAGTGTACAACACCATCGTGTGTTTTAAAAAACCCCAAGGTAAATACCTTAATTTAAAAAAGACTTTATTGCTAAAAAATGCTAATCCTCTTCTGAGCTTCTGTGAGTCCTACTGATCACAGGTCACCATAACCAAGATCATAATAATGAAAAACCTCGAAATATGGCAAGAATTACTAAACGGTGACACAGAGGCATGACGTGAGCAAATGCTGCTAGAAATATGTTGCTGATAGACTTGCTCAATGCAGGCTTTGCCACCAACCTGCAACTTGTAAAAAGCGTAATGTACTTGCAAAGCTCGGTCAAATGAGGCATGCCTGTATTTATCACTTTTTGGAAAAAATGTATAATTTAGTTCAGTGTAAGTTTTTGTAACTTAATTTTTAATAATGACTGTATTTAACAACTGGCTCCTAAAATTCCTGAAAATTCAACAGCCAGCTCTGGTGAGTTTGCACCGACACTTCCGGCATGCCCCTGCTCCTGGGTGACTTGGGAAGCTGCTGGCTGGGCCAAACCAAGGAGCGAGGAGGTTGGGATCTAGTATAAGACTGGACTATTGTATAAGTGACCAGCCCAGAAACCATAAAATATCCAGGAGGTTGGACTCTGGTGGCACTGAGACAGAGGAACAGGGGAGACCAAAATGTCTGTGAGACTGAGTGGAGCTGGGCTGCAGTCTTCCTCAGTATGCTCAGATATGCAGAAAAGGGCAACATTCTTTGTGACCATTCTTAACTTCCTCTATGGCCTCTGTTTCCTTTGGGGGACAGAGATTTCCATTTGTCTATGAGAGGGAATTCAAGAGACCCCATTTTCTTTTAGCTTAGAATAATCTCTCCAGGGTCTCTCAGCCCCTCTTTTTTTCTTTTCTTTTCTTTCTTTCTTTCTCTCTCTCTTTTTTTTTTAAAGATTTTTTATTATTTGAGAGAGAACAAGCGGGAGGGGCAGAAGGAGAGGGAGAGAGAGTTCTAAGCCAACTCTGCCAGCTGAGCGCAGAGCCTAATGTAGGGATCGGTCTCACAACCCAGAGATCATGACCTGAGCTGAAACCAAGAGTCAGATGCTCAACCGACTGAGCCACCCAGGCGCCCCTCTCAGCCCCTCTTGAATGCAGATCTAGTCTTCCCAATTTCTCCCCATGTACCTTGCGCCTTTAGCAAAGATGGTGTATTAATTTGCTAGCACTGCTGTTACAAAGTACCACAGCCTGGGTGGCTGAAACAACAGAAATCGATTGTCTCATAGTTCTGGAGGCTGGAAGTCCAAGGTCAAGGTGCCTGTAGGGTTAGTTCTATCTCCCACTTTCCCATTTCATATAAGGATACAAGTCATGGACTAGGGGCTCATCCTATCCAGTATGACCTCATCTTAACTAATTACATCTGCAACAATCCAATTTCCAATTAAGGCCACATTCTGAGGTACTAGGGGTGTGATACTGTGATTTATAGTAAGAAGTATATATTTGGCCTTTGTCCTGTTTCTGGCACAGAGCTCCTAAAACTCTGGGAATTTCCCAAGTGATGAGAGCAATAAAGGTGTCCTCTGTTGTGTTAATGAGGTTAAGTTTTGGACCACACCTAATGATGGGGGCTGGTTGCCTATGGAGCCAACCATGTGATTAGAGGGCTGGAACTTACAGTCCCCCCCCCCCCCCCCCCGCCCTGGTGAGCGGAGAGGGGCTGGAGGTTGAGTCAGTTGCTAATGGCCAATGACTTAATCCATGGTGCCTATGTAATGAAGCCTCCATAAAACCCCAAAAGGATGGGGTTCAGAGAGCTTTCAGGCTGGGGAGACTCAAAGACAGTAGCGTGCTCAGAAGGGGCATGGAAGGTCCATGCTCTTTGCTCGTATGTAACCCTATGCAAGTTTTCCATAAAAAAACTGTTTCCCTGAGTTCTGTGAGCTGCTCTAGCAAATTAACTGAATCCAAAGAGGGGGTCACTGGACCATCCAGTCAGAACACAGGTGATGCCCTGAGCCTGCAATTGGCATTTGAAGTATGGGAGGGAAGGCAGTGTTGTAGGACTGAGGCCTTACCCTGTGGAACCTGACGCTACCTCTGGGTAGATAATGTCAGAATTGACTTCAAATGTTGGCCGCCCAGCTGGTGTTGAATTGTTCGGTGTGTATGAGAAACCCCTCTCCCCACATTGGGTGAAGAAATCTTAATTGTAATTTTGTTCCTGTTTATTTTTAATTTTGCTTCACTGGAAAGGAAGGATAATGCTCAGTTTTAAATGTTAAAAGTGTACAAGTTGCTTTGTTGCAATAAAACTAAATGTGTATACACACACACACACAGAAATCTTATTAAAGGGTTAGGAATTCAACAGATGAATTTGGCAGAGGACCCAATTTAAGCCATAACAAATGGTATTTGGCCGTAGGAGCATCTGAGCGGGAATGGATACGCAGGCTTCCTCCTGAGGGTGGGGACGGGTCGGGGACTGTTCCTCCACGTTCTTCTTGGTCTTCACTGTAGAGCAGCTGGTTTGATCTGGTTTTTGAATCCTCAGTGCCTGCCCAATGCTCACTCAGGTAAAGCTGGTCTCACCTGGCTTTCTTGGCTCCTTCATCAGTAGTCCTTCTGGTCATTTGGTTCTTAGAGATGGTAGCCTCTCATTATCCCTCAACTTTCTGTAATCTACTGGTTCAAAGCACCTACTCAGGCCCCTTGGGAGAATGGGGCCCTTGGCTGCTGTTGCACTCCCACTGGAGAGTTCAGGGCTCTGTGAGACCCCCTTGCAGCCCACCTGTCTCTTCACCATCTTCAGCCTGGGTGGCCCATGTTGGATATGGGCCTTCCCTCCTACGGTGCCCACTGCTCTGGGAGTCTCCTGGGCTGACCCAACAGGGTTTCAAGCCCAAATGGGGACTGGGACTTGTCCCCCACCTCTAACACACATACTATTTGCCTCTCCTCCTCTTCTCTCCTCTCTTTCTCACACTAGAGGTGTGATCTACTTTTGCCCTAGGTGAGTGGATATTTAAGTTAGCTCTCCCTACGGCTTGTAGTAAAAGTCAACATATAGAACTCTAAGCAATAATTTTTTGGGGTATGTACATATTTGATATATATGTATGTCATATATATGTTTAGAATTTTATATATTTAATACTGTACTAATGTATTATGTGCTTTATAAAACATATAACCCCAAATAGGCATTTTTAAAGGATAAGATAAAAATGAAAATAGGAGTGCTAATAGTTTTTTCCTGCACCCAGTGTGTTGTCTTGTCACACCCCACTTCGGAGGCCGCTGTTCACTACTGTTGTCTTGCAAGGGATTAAAAAAAAAAAAAAAAAAAAAGAATTTGGCAGCCAGAGCTGAGCAATGACCTGGTTGTTCTCTTTGGCATCTCCCTTTCCCTGAAGCATGGAAACCTGTTGATTAAATGGGTGGAGAACCACAGAGCACCATGATTTAATCGGAAAGAGAACACACCAGTTTAATATATATTCAGAGGTATCATCCCCATTACATGGGAACCATGCCATGGGCTGGCCCTGATCACCAAGGCGGGAGAGCAAAACAGGCTGCCTTTGTGGGGCATACAACATGCCCTTTGTCATCACGTGAAGATGGATGGGTTAATGCTCGTTGTGCCTGCCCTCTCTGAAGCTACAGGATAGCTGGGGTGTCCACCAGCACGAGGAGTGTGTGGGCACCCAAACCTGAGTGTGTGTTTGTCATGGGGGCGGGAGCCAGCAGGACGTGGGTGTGGAGCAAGGCGAGGAATGCTAAGTTCTATGTGCTGGGAATTTAGAAGGACATAGAATAGGAATCAGGGCTTAGCTGTGATGACCGTGTGTTGCAGAGGCTAACCAGACCTCTCCTTTTTGAATAGTGTATTGCATTATGTAGTAGTCGCCAAGAATGAATACCAGTCCTGATCTAGCTAGTGAAATAGAAAATCCTTCTCACTATAGCATCTGAGAACCCAGGAGGTCGGGGGAAAGTTTACAGGTTTCCCTTGCTATCTGAAAGTAGGCAGTTCTTTGAAACATTTTGTAAGCAGAAATGGCCCAGAGTGAGGAAGGAATAACCATGGATTTATATGGCAAAAGTTCTGAGCGTTCCCAGACCCCAAAAATCACCTCTCCTAGGCTTTTCTGATACCTTAGGACCCATCTTGCTAACGGATGCACAGATTAAACCGCGACAAAGCCCAGATGCTCACACAAATACGGTTCAAAGCTTTGGTGGTCTGGTGCTGAGATGCTGAGCATGATGGGGCCTCTTGCTGCAAACAAATGTGAACGTTATTTTTGCTTTTTGTAGTAAAAGCAAAAATGGTCTTCAGATTTCTTTCAGTTAGCGAAAACAGGTACTAACGCCAGTCTTTTTATAAAAGCGAAGTAGCAGAACACGGATTTTCAAAAGCAGGGAATGCCTGTCTGAGAATTCTGTTCTTTTCATTTTAATAAAGACCTGCCACAAATATTATGGGGACTTTTGGAGATTTCCAGTAGCTGGTCACATCCCCATGATTTGTGATGTTAGTTTACTCTGGCAGACCTGCACTGTGGTCAAGGAGAAAGGGCCCAGAATTCTGGTTTGAATCCTGGCTAGTGCTTGTAAGTTTGGGAATCTTGGGCAAGTGAACATTGTGAAGCCTCAGTTTCCTGTTGGTAAAATGGTCTAATACTAAACAAAATGATGTATACAAAGTGTCTGTTGCACCACACGGCACACGGGGGGCATTTAACGATCCTGATAAAAGTTAGTTGCTAATAGGTAAAGGCTAGACTTATTAAAGTCCTCCCCCCCAAATTTCCTAGCACCTCCTGCCTACCTCAGGCCTGTCCCTCCAACCAAAACTCTGAGATGTTAAAAGTGGCCCATTTTAAAAACAAAATTTCTAGAAATGTTTAGCTTTCCTTTCTTTCTTTTTTTAATATGCATATTTTTAATTTTAAATACAAGCGAACCCCCAGCGTGGCGCTTGAACTCATGACCCCAAGATCAAGAGTCGCAAGCCCTACCAACTGAGCCAGCCAGGCGCCCCACCCAGTGGGTAGCTTTCTAATTAACTTTTATATTAATACAGTTTGTACATGTAAAAATGTTTTACATTATCATTAGGAAAATCACCAGAGAGTTTCTTTTTTTTTTTTTAACTAATTAATTAATTTCTTTGAGAGAGAGAGAGAGACAGAGACAGAGGATGAGCAGGGGAAAGGAGGCAGAGGGAGAAGCAGGCTCCCCGGTGAGCACTGAGCCCCCCTCCCCACACACACACCTTGTTTACATTTTCAGTAGGAAGCTCTGGAAAACCTGACCATTCTCAAAATCAAAAGAAGTATATTTTCAATACTACGACTTCAGGCTGTGTGACAGATGGTAGAAGGAAATATTTAGATGAAGCCTGTTGGGGGGGGGGGGGAGAGGAAATACTTCCCACTGTTGAACTTGCAGGAGCTGCCCGCTGGGCATGCGGCGCAAACCCGGCAACCCCCCCCCCCCCCCCCCCCCCGGGCAGCCCTGGAATGTCTTCCTCACCCAAACAGCCGCCGCCGTTGGTGACTCCACCGTTGGTGACTCCTTCGGGCCCCAGGGTTGTCCTCAGACCGGCTCCGTCACAGCATCCCCTTGGAAGCACGCGCAGTCCTCCCGGGACGTGGATGCGGGGCTGCCTCACTGGTTTCGCGGAGCAGGTCATTACGGAAGTGGGGCGGCGCACTGGTGACGGGATGGAGGGACAGGTGGGTGACGCGAGGATTGGAAATAATTGGAAACAGCCCCACGGGTGATTCTGGAAGGACGGATCCCTGGGGAGCATCATAGTGAGGGCCTTGAGCAGCCAAAGACAGCTGGTGACATGAGAAAGGAAGGCAGGTGCTCTTACTTCTACCGTTTTCACAAAAGCCTACCCTGCTTATTTTTACTATAATGCTTCAGACATAAACTGTAAAAAAAAAAAAAAAAATCAATTAAAAAAAAAAAAAGAAAGCTTGACTCAGCTAGGTGGAATGGTCTTTCTGCTCCCACAAATTTGTCTTCGAGTCCCTTCCCAGGCTCTCAGCGCAGACCCTGGTGGGCTCCGCCAGTGTGGAAAACACTGCCACCTGCTGGGCCTTTTGAGAGTGTCAGCCGACCCTGTCCATCAAAACTAGTCCCAAACTTCCCCAGGGCCCTGGGTGTCAGCCCCTGCTCCACCTTCCTGGTTCTCCGGAAAAACAAAACATAACAAACATGCACACCGGGACTTGTGACCAGAATGTGCCCAGGAGAGCTACAGTTGACACAGTGGAGGAGAAAGTCTACAAGGATTTTGGGGGGGGGGGGCGGGGGACCTTGGAGGCCACTTTCTCTTTGGCACTACTATCACCCTGTTTCTGGCCTTTGGGTTTTAATTTAAGCCACTGATTGAGGTTCAGATGTGATTTAACAGCACATGGGGAGAAACACCTTAGAAATTTATTGAAGCAAAACAGAACAAAAAGTGGAAAGGCTGTCTAAGGGAAAAGCAGAGGGTGGGTGTGGAGCCGGGGCTGTGAGAGCTGCTGAGAGCTTCTGTTAGGAAACCCTTAGCCAAACATCTGCTAAGGAGTGCATAAGAGAAGAGCAGAGGAGGGGAGACAGAGGGACGGGGAGAGAAAGTGGGAATAAAGTTCCTTGGAGCTGGGAAATGACCTTATGAACTGTCCTTCCTTCCACAAATGCTTTCTCTGTGCTAGACATGGGGTGAAAGGGGAGGCAGAGGCAGGTGCCACCCTCTGGAAGGGAAACTCAGGGCCAGTGACTGCTCCTTGGAGGCTCAAAGCCTTGCAGGATTGAACCTGAGCCCAGACCTTGATAGGCGTCATCCCACATCCTCCTGGCACATGTGACAATGGGCAGCAGCCCGTTCATATTCAGGTTTCTCCTTTGTTCACAGCAGTGCAGTTTCGGAGCATCCCAGCTTCAGAATCCTTTAACCTAAACATGTCAGATGTGCAGTCGAGAACAAACGAAATCATGTCTGTGTAAAATATAAAACAAGAGCATATCTGATCACCACAAACACAGTTAACTGTGTCTTATATTCATTGTGGACAGACTAAAGACCCCCCTCAGATTCAACCAATCAGGACTCCTCTCTGCCCAGCACCAGCCCTCAGTGTTCAGTGACTGAATCGTGGGCTTAGCCACTGCCATTTTATAACAAATTAGATTAATTGAGAAAGCAAATCATTTGTGTCTGGTAACAGCAATTACACAAAACATGAGATTACAGCATTATGAGAGTGAAAATATTGAGTCAGGTCCTTCAAAGATAAAGTGACTTGCTGATGTGTGACTTTAGCCTTGGGTACTTATAATAAAAATGAGGGGTGGGGTGGGTCGTATTGTCTGCAAGTTCATTAGGAGATATGTGGTTTATTTCTATGCCAATCGAAAACCATAGAAACAGGGGTTCCTGGGTGGCTTAGTCGGTTGAGTGTTTGCCGTTGGCTCAGATCATGATCCCAGATCCCTGGGGTCAAGTCCCGTGTCGGCTCCCCACTGAGTGGGGACCTTGCTTCTCCCTCTCCCTCTGCTTCTCCTTCTGCCTCTCCCCTTTGTTTGTTCTCTCTTTCAAATAAATAAATAAATAAATAAAATCTTAAACAAAATAAAACCATAGAAACATAAGCATAGTTTGGATGATCTTTACGTCCACTGTGGAACAGGATTCCACCATGCAATTTCAAGGTGATATTTTGCATGTGTTTTGTGATCACTTTGAGGCCATGTGATTATCCAAAGTAACAGAGTGTAACTATCGATGCAGTCTTTTTTTCCAACTAGAGCATTCTGAATGACTCCTCAAGTTATATTAGCTAAACACTATCTTAAGATGGAGAACTTCAGAGTTCCTTGCAGCATACTGAAGTGACAGGGTAAGTCCATGAATGTTAAAATCTCAATGTAGTGTATGGAAGAATCCGCTGTGTTCCCTAAAACTTCTTTCCTTTTCATCCCGAGCACTCCCTTGGTTTTCAGTGTGGCCATATGACTGAGTTCTGACCAATAAACTGTAAGTGAGAGAGGCCAAAATAGATAAGAAATGGGTCAATATCGCTGAATAGAGAGCCAGTATACAAAAGTCAGTTGTATTTCTTTACACTAGCAACAAACAATTTGAAAGTGAAATTTCAAAAAAGCAGTTCCATTATCAATAATACCAAAAAAAATCACTTGAGAAGAAATGTAACAAAAGATGTGCAAGACCTGTGTACAGAAAACTACAAAGCATTACCAAAAGAGATTAAAGAGGGGAGAAAAAAAGGGTTATATACCATGTTCACGGATTGAAAAAATTTTGTGCAGCTGTTAAGTCTCCCCAATGTTATCTGTAGATCCAATTCAATCCCAAGGAAATCCCCACAGACTTAACTGCGTGCGTGTAAAAAGTAACAAGCAAATTCTGAAATGTCAAGTGCCACAACAGCAAAGACAATCTTGGGTAAGAACAAAGTTAGAGGACTCAAATTACTGAATTTTAAGCTACCCTAATCAAAACTATGCAGTATCAGTGGAAAGATAGAAAATTGACCAAAAGAATAAATAAAGTCCCCAAATTGACCCCCACATATATAACCACCTGATTTGCAACAAAGTTACGTTGCCATACAGCAGGGGAAGGATGGTCTTTTCGGTAAATGCTGCTGATTCAAGGGATATTCAAATGGGAAAACATCATACCAAACACGAAAGTAAATTACGACTAAATTATGGACCTAAATGTGAAAGGTAAAAGAGAAAAGCTTCCAAAAGATAACAAAGGGAACATAGAAGAACGTGTTCATGACCTTGGGATAGGCAAAGATTTCTTTAACTGGACACAAAAAGTACTACCCCTAAAAGAAAAGATCGATACTCCATATCTCATTAAGATTGAAAACTTCTGTTTATAAAAAAAACAAACACAAGGAAGCAACACTGCAAGCCACAGAGTGTGAGAATATAATTGCAATTCATAAAGTGACAAAAAATTCATATCCTGAATAAGAAAAAGACAGACTACACAAAAGAAAAATAGGCCAAAGACTTGAATGGAAAATTTGCGAAAGAGAAGACTGAAGTGGCCAATGAGCCTTTTAAAAGGTGCTCAAATTACATTAGTCATTAGAAAAATGCACATTAAAACCACAGTGAGAAAAATCAACTAACCCAGCAATCAATCCATGAGGAGATACCACTGCACTCACACCAGAATGGCTAAATGAGAAAGATGACAATACCAAATGTTTGCAGGGACATGGAGCCATTGGACGTCTCATGCAATGCTGGCAAACATGTACCTTTGCGTAACCGCTTTGGAAAAGTATTTGGCAACATCCACTGAAGTTTTATGTATGCCTGTTCCCTGACCCAGCATTTCTGCCTCTAGGTGCATACCCTACAGAAACGTATAGATATGTGCACCTAAAGATACATTCACGACAGCTTTGTTGATAATAGTCCCAAACTGAAAACAGTGCAAATGCCCATTAGCAGTAGAGTGGACAAATTGTGGTGTAATCACGTAATAGAGTATTACACAGCAACAAAAGAGAATGAACTATTGTTCCAAGGCACAATAGGGAGGAATCTCACAGACACGCTATTGTACAGCTGAAGTGGGTGTACCTTGCCTGTGCTCTCTTTCCTCATCTGCCAACGAAATAACAAGGACTCCAAGGATCTCAAAGAGGGTGGAGCTGCAAAATAGAGCTTAGGGAACCCTGATTGATCATGTGAAGGCTTAGCTGGCCAGGAATATGCACTTTGTATAATGTTTTGTGGTAAGTGAGAATTTGGGGTGAATCTGTTTCAGCAGCCAGCATTACTTATCCTCAGTGGGACATAGTGCAATTCGGAATTAAATGGTAGCAGGTGATACCACCAGCATGTGCTGGAGAAGCTCACAGGATAGAGAGGTCACCAGGAGCTGGGGTTGTCAGCAAAGACCTCTTCCCCTTTACAAATGGAGGGCGGGGATTAGCTAAGTCGGGGGAGAAATCCTTCCAGGTAGGGGCAGAGGCTTGGGGGCTGATGCTGATGGAGGGTGGGCGGAGAGCATCCCGATCCTGCAGGTGGAAGCTGGTTAGAGGCAGCTTTTGCAGGTGCCCGTGTCATCCACTGAAGGATCTTGGAAGAGAAGGGTCAACGGCTAGTCTTTCCTCAGTCTGAGGCCCACAGTTTGAAATGACATATTTAGCCTACACGTTCAGGGCAGTTCCCAGTGAGATGTACGTAATGCCTTTCCTCTGACAACATGCTCCATTGTCTTCTGTCTGTTTCATAATCATCTACTTTTAAGAGAATTTATGGAGCCTGATGAATAGCTTAACATTTCTTTCTTTGAACTCCCAGATGTTCCAACCCGATTCCAACTTCCAGTCAGCGTTCCCAGCCCTTCACCAGAGCTGTCCGTAACGTTCTAATACTCCCTGGGACATTCCTATTTCCTGCTGAGAAATAAGAAAACAACAATGCTTCCCAAAGGCTGGTAGGCCTCAGCCTCGAGGCCTGGAATCTCCATTTTAGGAAAAGTGTTTCCAAGGGTGTCAAGCTCGGAAAGGAAATGGGCCTGTGAGCCTCCTGGGAAAGAATATGAGAACCCACCATCAGGATTTCACTGCATTCCTCAGCAGCACGGGGCTGCCTAGGAAGTTCATTTTGATTAAAAAAAATATATCAAAATGAAAGTGTGTGTGTGAGTGGGTGTGTGAAACAGATCTGAGAAACGGACAGGCAAGAGTAAAGGAACTGAGTATAAGGAGAGAAGTCAAAGGCAAATAGTTTTCTTTCTTTGCAAAAAGACCTCTTCTTGTGTTCCCTGTCTCGCTGGCTGTCTCTGTCTCTGTCGAATAAATAAATAAAATCTTTAAAACAAAACAAAACAAAACAAAAAACCTCTTCAGTGCGTTTGATTTTTTTTTATTATGGAAATATTCAAACATACACAAAAATAGAGAAATAGTGTATTGAACCACTATGTTCCTGTCACTTGACTTCAAAAATATCAACACTTTGTCAGTTTTTTTCACCTTTTTGCTCTTCTCCTTTTTTTTTTGCACTGCAGCTGGAATCGGCAAACTATGACCCCATGGGCCAAATCCGACTTGTCTCCTGTTTTTGAAAATAAAGTTTTATTGGAACACAGCCTTACCTATTCACGTGTACAATACCTATGCCTGTTTTCCCATCACAGTAAGGCTGAATAGTTGTGACTGACATCATGTGGCCTAGGAAGCCTAAAATATTACTATCTAGGCTTTTACAGAAGAAATTTGCCAGTCCCCACACTTGAGTCTTTTAAAGCAAATACTAGACATCATATCATTTCATCTGTAAATGCTTCAATATGAATGTCTAAAAATAAGAGCTTTATTAAAGCCATATTAATAATAGAATTATTGTATCTAAAAAAAACCCTAATAACTCAATTGCATCTAATACCTGATTTATGTTTAAAATTCCTTCATTATCTTGAAAATGTTTTTACAATTGGCTTTTTCAAATCATGATCTAAACAAGGTTCACACATTGTACTTGGTTAATATGTCTCCTAAGTGTCTCTTAATTCATTTTCATTTCTCCCTTACCACCCCTCACCCCACCTTCTTTTAATGACATTTATTTGTTGAAGAAACCAGGTCATTTGTCTTATGGAATCCACACATTCTGGATGTGGCTGGTGGCATCCTTGCTGTATCATTGAATAGGATCAGAGTGCATTTCTGTGTCTGTGTCTGGGCTATGCGAGGTGACGCGGGGAACTTCCCATTGCCTTTGCACAGGTGGTATGCAGAGAGTTGTGGAATGAGAAATCAGTGTAATTGGTCTGGTTCTACCCCTCTGGGATGTAGAGGAGAGGGTCAATTATAGTTACATTTAAGGCTCTTGTAACATAGGCCAGACCCAAGAAGAAATCAAATGTTCCTTAACTCAGCTATGTTGGAGCTTAGGTTGCAAAAGTGGTAAGAATAAAATCTTCACATGAGGAACATCAATAGAGTAATAGAAGTAAGATGCACAATGCTGCCTAGAGCAATACAACATTTATAAAAATTAAAAGTACAAAACAAAACAACCCTACGTGCTTGACAAGGACCCAGGCCTCTTCCAGCACCCACAGCGAGCCCTAGAGTGGATGCCTAAGGGAAGGAGGCAGGACTGGGAGGGACCACTGATGAGGAAGAGGAGAGAGCAAGCGAGAGAGGAGTGGGTAGTATACTGACCCTTGATGGCGAGTTGCCCTGAACTGTAGAACGATTAATTCAACTCTGCACCAAACCAATAAACCAACCCTAAGGGATTCTTTTCCTCACAGGAGATTAGACTGTATGGTTGCCAAGGAAAGCCAATGCTCATTTTGGAGTGACTTGGCTGTGTTTTTTGGAAAAGTGGTGAGTGAGCTGTCACACCTCGGGCTGGTGAGGAGACTGAACTGAAGTGGCATCCCCCACTGCGGGGCCACCCTGTCCCTCTAGGGTCATAAGGGCTCAGGAGATGGCAAGGTCCCAGAAGAGAGCTTCTGCAGTGGCAGGGTGAAGCCCTGGACCAGAGGACACAGAAAAGACAGCTGCCTGTAAAGAGGGGAATTTGGACTACAGCGAAAGAAGTTTAGAGAAAATAACCCTACAGGACGACCTTTTTTGAAGGCCTAGGTCTCTGGTATGGGTTGAATTGTGTGCCTCCCCCTAAAAAAGAGATACATGGAGACCTAACCCCCAGGACCTCAGAATTATTTGGAGATAGGAACTTTACGAGGATCATCAAGTTAATACCAGGTCATTAGTAGAGCCCTAATGCAGTATGATTGGTATCCTTATGAAATGGAGAGATTTGAGACATGAGCACAAGGAGAACATGAGGAGAAATTGGAGTCACGCTGCCAGAAGCCAAGCATCTAGGACAGAGGCCTGGAACAGATCTTTCCCTAGAGCTTTCAAGGGAGCAAAGCCCTGCTGACACCCTGATTTTGGACTTCTAGCCTCCAGAACTGGGACACAATACATTTCTGTTGTTCTAAGCCACCCAGTTTGTGGTACTTTTGTTATCACAGTTCTAGGAATTCAATACAGCAACACTTTTCCTTTGTGTTGTTTGAGGGCGTGACAGCATGGTATAATTAGAACCTTTGCCCATCCCATGGTTTCCTGCTCTTTGAAGAATCACCTGACCCATCCACAGAGGACCCATGCACCTCCTTGGCAGTCTGAGGAAGTTGGGCAAGGGGGTTTGTGGGCAGAGAACACTGTCAGGCACTCTGCCAGGACACTGGTGAAATGCTACATCCTATGAGGATGGGTCAGTTTCTAGACCAATCATCAAGGGTTATGGCAGTGGCAAGAAGGACCCATAGGGCTGTCAGCAGAGGAGATTCCTCTGGTCACAAAAAGAGCAATTGTCTGATTACTCACCTCGAAGTTACACAGGATCATGAGGTAGGAAGGAGGGAGGCTGCCATACTTGAATTATGTAAAGGTATTAACACCTGGACCCCAGCGTCTTGCCCTAAAATTCTCACAGCTGGACTTACAAAGCTGGAGAATAGCCAGGAGGTTATAAATCTGTGCATGTTTTTTTTTTTTAATTTGGTTATGTGGGAATGACTTTTGGCAAGTATGGACAGACATCAGGATGCAGGGAAGGGCAACTCAAAGGGCAACATTCAGGGACGTTTAGAAGGCATTTAATAAAGAGGGTGCAAAAGTCATGACCTCTCACCCTTGAACTAGAGTCTAAGGAAGGAGCCCATGGAATGAATCAAAGAAAGTGGTATGGATGGACCCCTCTCTGGAGACAGTAAGCTCCTCAGTTAGGGACCATGACCTTGAATGGCTGGGATCACTGGGTCTACTGCTAGAGGTCAGACTAGGATGTGTAGGCAGATCTGGAAACTGAAGGACAGCGAGAAGTTGTTGTTTTAATCTGCCACCATCCCTTCTCCTCCCTCCCCACTGCTTTGAGGGTAAGAGCATGCCACCTTCCTTTTGGGGAGCTCCATGTGATCCTGGTGGGGCTGTCTAGCACAGTCCCCTGCCTTCTCCTCTCTGTAGCCCAAGAGGTGGGCATGAGACCCAAGCCGAGCCAATCAGAGCCATTCCCTGGGAGTTATGTCTTCTAAAGCAGGAAATTCTTTTCTTCTTTTGTGTTGCCAAACTGGCATGATGTGAGCCTAGAGCCTCCTGCAGCCATGTTGAGCCTGGCCTAGCAACAAAGGCTGGGACACCACAGGGTAGCAAGAATCCTGATAACATACAGGTCACTCAGTTCTGTCCCTGCCCAACATATGGAACCATGTCTGAGACCTAAGGAAAGAGAGGGCTGTGAGTAAAAACAAATTATTTCCATAAACTCTCTATAAAACTGTAGGGTAAGGGCAGTGCATTGGAGAGGAGAGAAGCATCTTTCGGCCACATGATCACAGAGCAGCTCCTCACTTTGGTCCAGCGAATTGCTCAGAAGCAATACTTGGAAGGTAGCGGCAATGTCTGGTGGGAGACTTTGGTGCTTGGCCAGGGGCATTGGCCCCTGGTGGCAACATGTTGCTGGCAGGAAACAATAGTATCTCAGAAACCATTAACGACGACCATGAGCACAGGGACACTGTACTCAGGGAGTTTCATAAACACACATGAGACATATGCCTCTTCTCCCAATTCACAAGCATACTTGTCATTCTCCTAGGGAAGTAGAGGGAATGGTTTATGTACGGAGGATCTCAGGTCTGGGGCTTGCTTCAGCAGAAGAGGTGAGAGCGGTCAGATCCAAGTATTACTCTTGCTGTGGCCTCTTTTGTGTTTATGGGTTGAGGTGGCTGGGAACCTCAGGTAGCTTTGGGTACCTCAGTAAAGGTGGGCCACTTCACAGCCAGTGGTTAGCCGCACAGTAACTTACCCCAAAACCTAGAGATTTAAAAATAACAGTCATTGGGGCGCCTGGGTGGCACAGCGGTTAAGCGTCTGCCTTCGGCTCAGGGCGTGATCCTGGAGTCCTGGGATCGAGCCCCACATCAGGCTCCTCTGCTGTGAGCCTGCTTCTTCCTCTCCCACTCCCCCTGCTTGTGTTCCCTCTCTCACTGACTGTCTCTATCTCTGTCAAATAAATAAATAAAATCTTAAAAAAAATAAAAATAAATAAAAATAACAGTCACTGTTTATTATCTCACACAGGTCAGGTATTTCGGAGTGGCTTAGTTGAGTGGTTCTGGCTTGGGATCTCTCGTGAGGTTGCAACAAGCTGTTGGCCAGGGCTGTAGGATCCACTTCTAAGAAAGCTCACTCACGTGGCTGGCAGAGTATATTGGCTGTTGGGGGGGGGGCGGTCATCTTGGTTCTCCCACATGGACTTGACCACAGGACTGCTTAAGGATCCTCACAACATGGCAGGTGACTTCCCTGAGAGCAAGTAATCCATCCAGTAGAATGAGGTGGAGGCTGCAGTGTCTTTTAGGATATAGCCTCAGCTGTTCCACCCTTTCCTTTCTGCAGTATCCTGTTGTTATACAGTTTGTCCCTATTCAGTGTAGGAGGGGACCACACAAGGGCATGGATTCCAGCAGGCAAGACTCACTGGTCCTTCTTGGAAGCTGACTGCCACAGCCAGTCTCAGCATGGAACCATATTCAAAAGAAGCACCAGGTTCACATCCAAAAGCACTGAAGTCTTTACCGAAGTCTTTAGAAGAGGCTAGGTAGAAGGAATTACATTGCAGAGTGCCCAGCAGAGGTTCTAAATTCCTCTTCATGTGTCTGTGTCCCTAAAGTCACACTCATCACAACAGCTACTCTCCAAAATCTCCTTTTTTCCAACTGACTCAAATCTTTATATCTCTCCTGTCCCCCCCACATCACTTCAGTTGTGTAGATCAAGCCAACCTCTCTCAATTCTCAACTCTCCCCTCTACCTAGAAGCTCAGAAACCAGGTGGGCAGTCATAGACACTCTTGAGTAGGTAGTGGAAGAGGGAAGGCTGGGAAGAATGACTGTCAACATTTTGTGTCTATATCACATTTATGTCCTAAGTGCCTAACATAGTGCCTGCAACATGGTAGGTGCTCAGTAAATGTTGGTGAGTTAGTAGATGGCGGCATTTAGCAAATTCTAAATGAAACTGCTGGTATTCAGTGGTAATATTCTAGCAGCAAGTTCCTATATAGAACACATAAGTGATATGGTACTATCTTGTTTAAAAATGTTCATGAGGACACCTGGGTGGCTCAGTCGGTTAAGTGTCTGCCTTCAGCTCAGGTCATGATCCCAGGGTCCTGGGATCGAGTCGCGCGTCAGGCTCCTTGCTCATCAGGGATCCTGCTTCTCCCTCTGCCTGCCGCTCCCCCTGCTTGTGCTTGCTCGCTCTCTCTGACAAATAAATAAATGCAATCTTTAAAAAAAAAAATGTTCACGATAGGGGCACCTGGCTGGCTCAATTGGGGGAGCGTGCAACTCTTGCTCTTGGGGTTGTAAGTTTGAGCCCCACGTTGGGTGTAGAGTTTACTTAAAAATAAAATCTTTTTAAAAATGTTCGTGATAAGAACATGTGATGTTGCTTTTCCGTGTGTGTATTTTTTGAGTGCTCTTCTGAATAACCCTCTGGAAAGCAGGATCTGTGTTTTATTTGTTATGTCCCCAAAACCTGACGAAGCCTGGCTTGTGTAGGCAAGAGTTTTGTCAATAATTTATTAAAGTGCCAGACATTTCTCCAAGGCCAATTTATGTATGAACTCACTTTTTATAGTGACCTAATGAGGTAGGTTATATTACTATCATCCCCATTTTTCAGATGAGAAAAGGAGACATAAGGAGAGTAGGTGGCTTGCAGGATGGCACAAAACAAGAGCTAGAATTTGGAGCAGGACAGTCTCGAGCTAGAGTCTGCGACCACCCTCTCCTCTCTGCCGCATCTACAGGGTTTGAGGAATTGCATTAAGCTGAACGAGGAGATCTGTTAGACCTCTTCCGGGGAAAGCCTGTAAATTTGTGTAAGACACATAGAGAAAAACACTGAGGAAGTCCTGAAACCACCAGTGTGCTTTAAGGTGACCCATGGAGGGAAGAGAGGAAGTTGCAATGTTTCTGAGGTCATTGTTTTAGTGAAAGATGAAATATGTCCAAAAAATCAATAAACACACAAAGGATTGTTTAGGGCAGTGAAAGTACTCTGTGTGATACTCTAATGATGGATACGTGTCATTATACATTTGTCTAAACCCATCGAATGGACAGCACCAAGACTGAGCCCTAATGTAAACTATGGGCTTTGGGTGATTATGATGTGTCAGTGTAGATTGGTCACTTGTAGCAAGTGTGTTGCCCTGGTGGGGGAAGTTGATGATGGGGGATGCCCTGCCTGAGTGTGTGTATGTGGGGCAGGGGGGTAACTGGAAATTTCTATGCCTTCCTCTTCATTTTGCCGTGAACCCAAAGCTGTTCTAAAAGAAAAAGTTTTTAAAAATTACCAGCAGGAAAAAAAAAATCAATAAACACAAATAAAGCCAAGCAGCTGTGTTCGTGTTAGCATCGAAGTGGGTACCCAGCTGGAGCAAGAGCTTAGGGTCTGTCCAGCTCCACCCCCGCTCCCCACCCGCCATGACCCAGTGCTAGGTGAGTGTTTGGCTGATGTTGGCTCCATCACAAGGGAGAGCTCGGGTCCTCACAAAGCTCTGGCGTGTTGGATTCGTGTTTGGTCTCATCTGGATATTAGCGTTTTAGTGAAATTTTTGAAATCACCATGGAAACCAGGAAGCAACACTCTTATTGAGGAACCAGCTAATGGAAAGTTTTATAAAATAAGTAACATAGCTTATGTTTCAGCAGTGGGATTTGTGGCGTCTCTCCCATGGTACACAGTTAATGTGCACCTTGCTTAGGACCACATAATAGTAATTTTAGCCCTCAGAATTTTGAAACTGCATAATTTTTGGAGAAGTTTAAAAAGAATGAGAACATCATAATTTCCCATATAAGTCAAGAATTTGCAGAACAGAAGCAAAGGAAAACGGGGTTATGGAAATGAGGAACACCAGGGAGGATCTAGGCTGGCATCGGGACACAGGGCTTTGAATTTCAGTTCTGCTATTTGCACACTTTGCCTTTTCCCTGGGGCACTTAACTGTTCTGCGTCTTACTTTCCTCATCTGGAAGTTGAGAGGGTTGCCCTCGATGGTCCTTAAGGACCCACCCAGGCCTAGGTCTGAATCCAGGAGAAACGTGGTGTGGTTCAGGTTATGGTGCCAAGTTCCACATGGTTCATGTGCACAGTGAGGCCCTGCGAAGTGTGCTGTTTGGAGAGGCAGCTCTGCCGATGCGGGGCAGCCGGATCGTCTCCCACAGAATGTGGCAGCACGTCCCAGGAGCGGAGAAGACATGAGCGCGTGTCTGTGTGTCTGGGGGGCAGATCTGCCCTGTCCAGGCACTAACCAGTCTTCCCTTTTTAAAAATTTTATTTATTTATTTATTTATTTATTTATTTATTTATTTATTTATTTATTTATTTGAGAGAAAGAGCAGGAGTACCGAGGAGGAGCAGAGGGAGAAGGAGAGGGAGAAGCAGACTCCCCGCTGAACAGGGAGCCTGACGCGGGACTCAATGCCAGGACCCTGGGATCATGACCTGAGCCAAAGGCAGACGCTTAACTGACTGAGCCACCCAGGCTTCCCAAACCAGTGTTTCCTTTGCCCCATTTCTTTGAACTCTTTCTCCCCCTTTATTATGTGTGTTTTTCTAAACATCTCAAATCCTTTTATGGATCAGAGTGAGGGTATAAACATACTCATTTAAAAAAATTCTCAAGGGTGCCTGGGTGGCTCAGTCAGTTGAGTGGCTGCCTTCAGCTCAGGTCATGATCTCAGGGTCCTGAGATCAAGTCCCGCATTGGGCTCCTTGCTCAGCAGGGAGTTTGCTTCTCCCTCTGCCTGCTGCTCCTCCTGCTTGTGCTCTCTCTCTGGCAAATAAATAAATAAATAAAATATTTTTAAAAAATTCTCAGGGGGGACCTGGATAGCTCAGTCGGTTAAGTGTCTGCCTTGGGCTCAGGGCATGATCCTGGAGTGCCAGGATTGAGCCCCAAATCAGGCTCCCTGCTCAACAGGGAGTCTGCTTCTCCCTCTATTCCTTCCTCCTCTTGTGTTCTCTCTCTCTCCCCCTCTCTCTCAAATAAATAAGTAAAAATCTTAAAAAAATAAAATTTTAAAAATCCTCAAAATTGAGCAGCTTCACCCTACCATAGAACTACCCTGTGACCCAGCGATGCCACTTCAGGATATATCCCAAAGAACTGAAGGCAGAGGCTCAAACAGATAACCTGCACAGCTATGTTCATAGCGGTTTTATTCACAGTAGCCAAAAGGTGCAAACAACTCAAGTGATGGCCATCAACAGATGAATGGATAAGCCAAGGATAGATACTGGAATAGTATTCAGCCACAAGGCAAAAATGAAATTTTGATATATGCTAACACTTGGACAGACCTTGAAAATATGATGCCCAAGAAAATAAGCCAGACACGGAAGGGCAGATGGTGTCCGATTCCACTTATGTGAGTATAGGCCAGTTCATAGAGACAAAAAGTAGAAGAGAGGTTTCTGGGGGCTGATGGGGCAAGAGAAGGGAGAGTCATTGTTCAGCAGGAACAGGGTTTCTGTTGGGGTTGATGATGTTGTGGGTACAGAGTGGCGCTGGCTACCCAGCACTGGGGATGGATTTAGTGCCCGTGGACTGTACATTCGTAAGTGGTTAGGATGATCGGTACTGTGTTATGTATATATTACCACCACAACTTTTTTTTTTTACTTAATTTTTTTTTAAAGTAAGCTCCACACCCAACATGGGGCTTAAACTCATGACCCTGAGAACAAGAGTCACGTGCTCTACTGACGGAGCCAGCTAGGCACCCCAACAAAAACATTTTTTAGGGGCGCCTGTGTGGTTCAGTCGGTTCAGCATCTGACTCTTGATTTCAGCTCAGGTCGTGATCTCAGGGTTGTGAGATTGAGCCCCACAGGGGGCTCCCTGCTCGGCGGGAAGTCTGCTTGTCACTCTCCCTGTGCCCCTCTCCCCAACTCGGGTGTGCACTCGCACACTTTCTTTCTCTCTCTCTCAAATCAGCCAATCAATCTTCTGCAAAAAAGCAAAGCTTTTTAAAAGAGTGAGTTGCTTTTTGTGCTTCTGTTAAAAACTTAATTTTTTGTATCTCCGTAAAGTGAGACAATGAAAAGAAGTAGCTCCTTGATTATGAAATCTGACTGGAAATCATAATGCCCGAGAGGTGGGCACGGGCGTTCGGGTGGGTTTTGGGACGATGTGAGGAGGACATGGATTTTATAGGAAGAGGCAGAGAAAGTCAGAAAGGCCAAGAGAAAGCCGAGGAGCTAGTTCGGGGAGCAGCTTTTCAGTCAGCAGGTCTCCAGACTCCTCAGATTATACAACACGCGGTTTGCTCCTGACTCAGCAGCTGTGGCTGAGTAGGAATCTGTCTCTCATCCTTCCCCCAGAGAAGTCTGGTCAGTATTCTTCCAGAGTTTTTCTGCTCCTGCCATCCATGATAGGTTTTCATATACGCATATTTCTTCCCCAGATAATAGACTCTGAAGAGAATTGGGAGTGATTTCGTGTCTCTGCATATCACCACCATGGCTTACGTCACCTCTGTGACTTGATTTCCCCATCTGTAACACCCACTCACTATTACCTTTGAATAGCAGTGACCCCTTCAATGTGCCCAGTGCGCGACCGCTTACAGAACACTCTGGTGGGCTGTGGCCCCTGAAGGTCAGCTCTGTGGGGGCTCCTGTGTCCTCTGCTGAATTCCTAGCCCGGGAAGAGCAGTGCTACACATCTGACACACCATCAGTACTGCCCGAATCCATGACGAGGGGGCGTCTTATGGAGTCCTCGGGGCAATGCTGGGGGTTACTTTTCCCCCTCATTTCACGGACGAGAAACCTGAGTCTCAGCAGGACTGGGGAATTTCCCAAAGAGCTGGGATTATTAGCACAGGCAATTTGGCTACAAGTCTACAGACGAAGAGAGACATCAAAATAAGCTTATTTTTTAAATTTCTTTTCCATTGTTTTGTTTCGATTCAAGGGGGGTTTTATTTCAGATGTAGAGGTCATAAGTTTTATATCTTTAGGCTTGGTTTATTTTGGTTTTAAGCTTGCTTTTTAAACACCTGTGTAGTCACATGAAGCAAATACTTTGAACCTTTGTGATGATGATGTTCTGAACTGTCGTTCCTCTGTCCTTCTCATTTTTCTTGCCTTGTGTTTTCTTCCCTGTCCTAAAGCAGCTTCGTGTTTTCTTTCCCTGGCATCCAGCTCTTTGGTCTTCCAGCTATTTGAGAATGCCCCTGTGGGGTCTTCCCCCCCCCCCAAATGGCTGGGAGAGAACTCCTTCCTACCACTCCAGTTCTTTCCCTAGGACGAGTCCTGACAAATACAGCCTGTTCTGTCCTAACACCTTCCAGCAATATTGTTGTTCCCCTTCTAGACTGGTCTAGCCTCTGCCCGGCTGGCCTCCCCCTCAAAATGGGATTTGTTGAGCTGGGTGGGGGCAGGCTGAGGGGGATTCTAGGCTCTTACAGTCTTTCTTCTCAGTATATGACTCCAAAGTCCTTGGTTAAAAGTCCCTCTGTGTTTATCAGGAATGGGACAAATTGATGTCGGGTGCCTCCTAATACAATACCCTGAAAAGAACACAGCACCACTCCTGTGGTATTCCTGCCCCAAATATATAAGCCACGAGGAAGCATCAGACAAACTCAACCAGGGACGGTGGGGGGATGGCATAGTGTGACCAGCCTGTGCTCTTCAAAGCTGTCAAGGTCATGAAAAACGAGGCATGTCTGCAGAACTGTTCTAGGTTGGAATAGACTAAAGGGACATGAGAACTGAATGCAACTGCGATCCCAGTTTGGATGCTGGACCTGTAAGTGACGTAATTAGCACAACCAGCAAAGTCTGAATGGGAGCCGTGGCTCCCACGGCCTTACTGAATCAGGGTCAATTTCCTGGTTGTCACGGTTGTCCAGTGGTTAAGGAGGAGCTTGTCTCGTACTTGGGGAGTACACAGTCAGGGGTTGAGTGGGGAACAGTCTCTCTGCCTTTGAATGCAGGGTAACAGCACAGTGGGTCAGAGCACAGGCTTTGAAATGCAGCATATCTGACCCGCAGGCCAAGTCTGTGTCCTCATCTGTACAGTGGAGCAAACAACTGTACCTACTTCAGAGGATATTTTAAGAATTTGATAAGATCGTGTTTGTGAAGAGGTTCCCCTGCTGCCTGGCACCCGCAGGCCCTCCATACACTCTGGCTATCTTTACTGCTTGCACGCCTCGCAAGGGGGTGGACAAGCCCTCCATACGCTCTGGCTATCTTTACTGCTCGCACGCCTCGCAAGTGCGTGGACAGTTTCCCTTGTACTCAGCACTGGCTT
The DNA here is from genome assembly GCF_023065955.2 of Ursus arctos. Lineage (NCBI taxonomy): Eukaryota > Metazoa > Chordata > Mammalia > Carnivora > Ursidae > Ursus > Ursus arctos. The sequence goes on along the minus strand of NW_026622930.1, from coordinate 34,770,467 downwards.
TCCAGCTTTGGGGCTGGGACCCTCCCTGGCTCCCTCCTGCTGCTCTGCTTTGAGAACGTGTCACCATCATCACGGGCATTGTTGTCTTTGGGACCAGCCGCTGGTCAGGATTATTTTCTTTGGCCCGGATTCAGATTCCCAAGTTAAGCGTTGCCGTCTGAAGGAAAGCTTGGGCACGGAGCCCTTGCTTCCCCATCTGGGCTTCCTGTTCTTGCGGCGGCCGGCGGGGGCTAGCTTCTATCTCTTCCTGAACAGCCTGGAGCTTGATTGAATTTCCTCTGGGTCTCCAGAGTGCATGACTCTGGATCCCAAGGTGATCCATCTAAATGCCCGGGCTTTCGGAAGATCGGGAAAGCAGCTAGTTAACTCCTGGCCAGCAGCTTCTTCCTCAAAGCTGGCCATCGGTTTCCCTTGAATGTGGGCAGGGCCAGATTGAAGGTGCATATGGGAGGCCAGACCCCTGATGGTCTGGGTGGGAACTCACTGATACAGGAAGTAGCATCTTTCCACGCCAGGTATTAGAGGGTGTGGTTTGGGCCTTACTCTGCCTTATCACCTAAAGCACCTGGTCAGGAAGTCACCAAGGGGCAGGTGCGTCCCTAGACTAGGGAGGGTGTGCTCAGTTTCCACAGGTTTGATAGCAAAGGCTTTATTACAATTTTAATCTTCACTCTTTAGGGACCCTTTCTTTTCTTTTTCTTTCATTTTCTTTTTTAGAGAGAGAGTGGAGAGAGGGGCAGAGGGAGAGGGAGAGAGAATCTTAAGCTGGCACCACACTCAGTGCGGAGCCAACACGGGGCTTGATCGCATGACCCTGAGATCATAATCTGAGTGGAAATTAAGAGTCCGACCATTGAGCCACCCAGGCTCTATCTTTCATGTCAAATCATTTAGATAAAAAACTTTTGAACTGAGTCTTAAAGCAAAATTATTTAATCATTTATTATCTCAGGATTTCTACTGATTAGTAATTCAGACCAAACACAGTGAGGATGGCCGTACTCTGCTCTGGGATGTCTGGGGCTTCGGACTGTGGTTGTTGATGAAGGCTGGGGGCTGCATTCCTTCAGAGGCTCCATTACCCGCATGTCTGGTTATTGAGGCTTCTCCACGTTGCCTGGGCTTCCTCACAACATAGCGGCTTTTTCTCCAAGGCAAGTACCCGAAGGAAAAAAGAGAGCAAGGTGAAGGCTGTATTGCCTTTCATGACCTAGTGTATTAGAGTTCTTAAGAGAAACAGAACCAGGAAGATATATATACAAGTCCAAATCTGTAATTCCAAAATGCAAGTTCAAAATCTGCAAAGTGGGCCAGCAGGCTGGAGACTCAAAGAGCCATTGCTGCAGTTCAAGTCTGAAGGCCATTGGCTGCAGAATTCCCCCTTTCCTGGGGGACATCAGTCTTTTGTTCTATTCGAGTCTTCAACTGATTGGGCAAGGCTCACCTACATTATGGAGAGCAATCTCCTTTACTCAAAGTCCACAGTCTTAAATGTTAATCTCATCCAAAAACACTTTCACAGAAACATCAAGAATAACGCTTGACCAGATATCTGGGCACTGTGGTCCAGCCAATTTAACATACAAAATCAACCATCACACCTAGTTTCAGACATCACACAGCATTACTTCTACCACATTCTATTGGTCAAGACAGTTACAAAGGTCCACCCAAGTGCAAGGGGAAGGAACACAGCATTCCATCCCCTCATCCCACCCTCCACCCCACTCCAAGCTCAGTGGAGGAATATCAATGTCATGTAAGGAGAGCATGTGGAATGGGATATATATTGGTGTGGCATCTTTGGAAAATACAAATGTCACAAGCATCTAACTGTAATATAAGGGAAAAGGGCACCAACTTAAAATATGTCTTTCAAAATGTAAATTCTTGGGTGTGGCTGTGCTAGACGTTACAGAAGAGAAGTCAGGTGTCCTGCGCCCACACACAGCACCACTGAAGACGCGTGTTGTCGGGGAAGCTCAAAAAACACCAGTGGAGTTGCTGTAGGTAGTGTGGTTTTCCAAAATGCTGAATACTGTGAAACTCGACACAAAAGGAAGTGCAATTTTCCCTCTGTTTATGCGGTAGTTGCATTCCTGGGGGGGGGGTAGTTAAACTGGGCATATAAAAGGAGGTAAAAAATACATCGTGTTCATGTGTAAAATGGAGTTAGTTTCAAGGCTCAAAGCACTATAAGTACATTGTTTCACCTATAGAAATGTCTCATGGAACATTTGAACATCATGTGGGCTATAGGATGATTCCTGCAGAACTTTCCAGCACGTTGCAGGAGGACTTCCTGATTTCTCCCTACTAAAAGCCAGTAGTGCCCTTCCCGGCATTGAGACAACCAAAAAAAGCCTCCACAAATTTCTAAAACACCTCCCCGAAGGGTAGTAGCACCCCTATTGAGAACCAGTGCTGTGAAGGAAGGGAACAGAGGAATTCCAAAGATTCCTATGGAGACAACAAGGAGAAAGTCTGGGGAGTACAGAAATGAACCAACCAGTGTTAAAACAGAGGATGGCAGGCAAAAAGCCCCCTGACACACGTGAGAGGTAGGACCACTGTGTGTGTGTGTGTGTGTGTGTGTGTGTGTGTATGTGTGTGTGTGTGTGTGTGTGTGTGTGTGTGTGTGTTGTGGGGGGGTATCCATGCATCCCAGAGAATCCCAGTGGAGGCCCCACCCTGCTCCTTGCGGGATCCAGCACTGGCCAGGATCAGGGAAGAGTCCTTTTTCGCATGTCCACCGTCACCGGCATCAAGGGCCCGTGAGTTTGTAGGGCGTTGTCCACACTGAGGGTGAAGCATGGGAAAAAGAAGCTGAAGGGCCATCCAGTGTTCTCTTTCAGATCACTGCACCCCAGTAGTTGGGCCTCTCTTTGTTCAGGGATGAAAGAAAAATCTTAGGTCTTACTGGGACTATCTGATAAAAACTAGAAACTTCAAAGTGGCCTCATTTCTTTCCCTTTTTTTTTTTTAAATGAAGCTTCATTCAGAATCTCTTATTTCAGACCTTAATTCCTACCCCTGGGTCTTTGCATCCATCATCTGCCCTGTTGAAACGCCATCGCCCCTGCTGGAAGCCTGTGTGTTGCCTACCTTCACGAAGCCTGGAGCTCCCAGCCTAGCCCGGGGTGGGGGGGCATTCCCCTCCTCCCCCGCATGACTGTGTCTCTTCCGCTCCAGTGCTCAGACTCCCATGTGCTGCTTGCGTCTTGCCTTACACTCTTCTCTCCCACCGCACGCTTTCTTAAGGACAGTGACTGTTGTGGATGCTTATGTTTTTTGTATCTTCCCTCAGCATTGAGCCTAGGACCTTGATCAAAGTACAAATATTTTTTTAAAAGATTTTATTTGGGAGGCCTGGGTGGCTCAGTCAGTTAAGCGTCTGCTTTCAGCCCAGGTCATGATCCCAGGGTCCTGGGATTGAGTCCTGGCTCCATGCTCAGTGGAGAGCCTGCTTCTGCCTCTGTCTGCGGCTCCCCTTGCTTGTGCTCTCTCCCTCTCTCTGACAAATAAATAAGTAAAATCTTTTTTTTAAATATTTATTTATTTGAGAGAGAGCAAGAGCACAAGTGGGGAGAGGAACAGAGGGAGAAGGAGAAGCAGACTCCCCGCTGAGCAGGGAGCTGGATGCGGGGCTTGATCCCAGGACCCTGAGATCATGACCCGAGCAGAAGCAGATGCTCAACTGACTGAGCCACCCAGGCACCCCCCCAAAAATATTTCAGATTAATTCAACAGGAATAAAACTTTATAAATTCTGCCACTTGAAATATGGCGACTTTTACCTCCTGACATCAAATCCAACTTTAACATCACCGGGAATTCACTGCTGACGTTTCAGGGCTTCCCTTCTTCTTGTGAGAGGCTGAACAATGAACTGCTCCTTTAAACAGTAGGGCATTGATTTTGTTTAAGTGAATGTTGGGAATAGTTGCCAGGAAGGGAAAGCTGCAAAGGGCTGAGTCGGGAAGGCAGAGGGCAGGTGAAGAAGATGGTCCATCCTCCTTGGCCTTAAGGACGCGAGGCCCTGAATCCCTCTGGAGAAGGAGGAAGCCAGTGTGAGAGTTTCTTCAACCTCTTGAAGGGAGAGGTCAAGAATTATCATCCTCTAACTTTGTAACCTGTTCCCTGCTTACATTTCCGAGTCTAAATATCCCCGTAAATCATTTCAGATGCTACTGGAGCACCTGTGTAGAGTTTCTCTGCCCCCAGTGGTGAGAAACCTTCAGGGATCCACTGAACTATAAGAACTACATTTTAGTTTTTTGGGAGAGTTTGTGTTTTGTTTGTTTGTTTGTTTGTTTGGTATCACAGGCCCTGGATTTGGTGTTTCAACAGGGTCTGTTTTCTTGTCTTGTGACCCTGTTCAATCCTCAGGTGAGGCCTCCCTGCATGACAGTCTCGCAGCAGCCTGAACGTCCCTCATGGCATTTGTACAAGTGTGCTGAAAAACCATCTATTTTGTAATTATCTGTTTAATGCCTCCCACTCTTGCTGAGCTGAATGCTCCATGGGGGCAGGTGGCGAGCTCTGCGTCGTTAATATGTACTGAGTGGGGCAACTAGTCTGGCAGTTCCTCCAACAGTTAAACACACAGGTGCCATATGACCCAGCAGTTCCACTCCTAGGTATACACCCGAGAGAACTGATAACATATGTCCACACAGACGCTTCTACATGAATGTTCATAACAACATTATTCATAATAGCCCCCAAACTGAAACAACCCAAATGTCCATCAGCTCAGGCACGGGTGAATAAAAGGTGGTGTATCCACACAATGGAATGTGTTTCAGCAATTGGAAGGAGTGACGTACCGATACACTGTTACACACTGCAATGTGGGTGTAACACAGAGCCTTGCAAACATGGTGCTAAGTGAGAGAAAGCAGACACAAAAGGCTGCGTAGAGGATGATTTCACTTTATGAGGTGTCCGGAATGGGTAAATCATAAAGACAGCTAGGAGATCAGTGGTTGCTAGGGGCTGGGGAGGAGGTAAGGGAGAGTGACTTATGAAGTTTCTTGTCATGACGGAAATGCTCTGGAATTAGAGAATGATCATGGTTGTATAACATAGGAAATATACCAAAAAACGCTGACTTGTGAACTTTTAAGTGGTGAATTTTATGTGTATGATATCTCAATTTTTAAAAATACTGCCTTAAAAAAAACCACATTTATATATATATTTATTGAGTGAACAATTCATCCCTGAGAAAGATGCAAGCTCAGGGCACTCTGGTTCACCTCTAGGCCTGTCTGGATTTTCCCACTAGCCATGGTGTGTGAGAAGAGTGGGCTCCAAAAGTTGGGCTGTTGGCACTCTGTGTGAGAAAAGGGTGTAGCTGTGATTCATCCGAGATTGTGTGTTGGCTGCTGGCTACTCTTGCTGGATATGGTCCATCACTGACATTTTTATCAACCTCTAGAGAGGAAGTTTGGAGAGGGAGGCTTTCACCCTATTTCCTTGAAACTGATTTCTGAGACATGTCAGATTAACAAAAACATCCTAGATATCGAGGCCAAGTACATCGTCTCAATCATACAGGGACAGGGACAGGTGGCAAATACTTGATTTAGAATTTTGATGTATTTTACTGTAGGAGTTGGAAGTTTACTTAAGAGGTGGGAAAAAACAACAGTTGGTGCTAGCTGGGGCCACGCTTTAGAGCTGTCACGAATGCAGACAAATGAGCAATGCCTGTAGGTCAAACCCTGGAGGAACGGGTGTAGACAGTGGGACAGACACTCCCTGTGTGAATATACTTGGGAGCCCTCATCAGTTTGGCTGAAAAAGAGGCATTTTTAGGGTTTGCCCTTATAGCTGTATCTCCTCTGAATGAGAAGGGAGGACTGTCCCTTCACCAGGTTCTCCCTTCTTGTCTGGAAAGCACAGAGATCCTGCGAAAAACCAATTTGGAAAAGCGAGAAACCATTTTTGCAGGACAGACATAGTCACAACTAGGGTTGCACTCATTCTTTGCCCTCAGCACCAGGCCTTGGCCAGGGCCTCTCGGAGGTCAAGACTGACCCACAGTTAACATGCATTTTTTTTTTAGATTTATTTATTTATTTATTTGAGAGAGAGAGAGAATAAGCAGGGCGAGGGGCAGCGGAAGAGGGAGAAAAATCTTAAGGAGACTCCCCACTGGGCTAGGAGCCCAATGCGGGGCTTGATCTCACAACCCTGAGATCAATGACCTGAGCCAAAATCAAGAGTCAGATGCTTAACCAACTGGACCATCCAGGGGGCCCCACATGCATTTTTTAAAGCTCCTAGTATAAGGGGCCGCTAGCTGGCTCAGTCAATCAAACATGTGACTCTTGATCTCAGGGTCATGAGTTCAAGCCCCACATTGGGTGTAGAGCTTACTTTAAAGATAAATAAATAAATAATAAATGAAACTTCTCATATATGAAAATGTGAAGAAATGCACCCAACCCCCAAAAACGATTACTGAAAACTGTGGGATATTTAAAATGTTGACCTTTGACAGATTAATACTTTTGCCACGGAAAATTAAAGGTAATTGTGCTTCTGCAAGATAATTCCAGGACATATTTTAAATATATTACATGAAGTGCTCTATAGGCAGTGATGGAACACAGGTTTAGAGTTCCACCCTGAATGTCACCTTATTTCAATCCTGTCAAAGCCAGAGTGTGGGGCCCTTTGTCAATCATGAGGCCAGAGCCCCTCCGTCCCCCCTGGGTCAGCCCTGTAGGCCCACAGCTGCTGCTGTCCCCTTGGGTTGGGGCGAGATGGCACAGCCTCAGAAGCTGTGTGTGGTTTTTTAAAAAATATTTTATTTATTTATTTGACAGAGAGAGAGACAGCCAGCGAGAGAGGGAACACAAGCAGGGGGAGTGGGAGAGGGAGAAGCAGGCTCATAGCAGAGGAGCCTGATGTGGGGCTCGATCCCGGGATTCCGGGATCACGCCCTGAGCCAAAGGCAGACGCTTAACGACTGCGCCATCCAGGCGCCCCAGAAGCTGTGTTTTTGCACTAAAGCCAGTTCTTACTAAGACCTTTCTCTTCAGTCAATAAGCAAGTTGCTCTTTATATCTTAGTCTTTCCGGCCAATCCCACGTGCTTGTTTGCTGCCACCTTGCAGCACCTGTGTGTTTTTGTGGATTTTATTTCTTGTTTCATTTTAGTCAAAAGCAGTAGCGAATTCTATGGGCAAGGGCAATAATTATTCACTCTTCAACTGCAAACAATGCAAGTGGGAGGCAGGGCCATGTGCTGGCCGTCTGAGGTCTTACTTGTTGGGCTGGGTCCCGTAAAGCGCATCAGCGAGGCCTTGGCCTACCTGGACCCCTCATGCATCGCTACCCTCTGAGGACTTGGTAGTGACACTGCAAGCCCAAGGACCCACTAAAGACTCACCTTGAGCAATGTGGGGAGGAAGGCTTGGCTTCCCTGGAACCCCTTTAAACATGAGTGAGGGAACACTGGCGTTGCAGACCATTTCAGAGGTCAAGCTGGAGTTCCCTGAAGGAGTCACTTGGGTGCTAAATGTACTGATAGTGAACTACCTTGCCATTTCCCAGTTGTGGCAGTTAGGGAACATTGAGAATCCCCATAATGTACCAGATATTAATATAAGCACTTTTCATGGCATCATCTCATTTCATCTTCACTACAGCCCAATGAGATAGGTACTATTCTTATGCCCATTTTATAGATGAGTAAACCAAGTATAGAATGGGTAATTTGCCCAAAGTCACATCGCTAATGAGTAGCAGAGCTAGGATTTGAAGACTGGTCAATCTGATTCCAGAAGCCCCATTCTTGGAATTCTAGAGAACTTTCCTTTTCCAAATCAACTTTACTTTCCCCAGCATCTTTGTGTGAACAGGAGGCCAATGTTGCTTGGCACACGGCAGTGAAAAGAAGGATCCTATAGTGTGGCTATGAATGCAAACATCAGGGACATGCAAAGCTCTGAACCCCAGCTGCTTCCAGAAGAGCTGTGAGCAGTGTGGCAGGATGTGGGTCTCTGCCCTGTGGAGACCAGCCTCCTGAGCAGGCCACCCAAGGCTTCCCTGTAACTTCTTGCCAGTGGGTTGAGGTCTGGCAGAGACAGAAAGAGACTCCGAAATCTTGGAGCAGGAAGGAAACTTGATGAGTATTTACCCTCTCATTTACAGACAGGGAAACTGAGGTTTGGGAGATTGAGTAAAGCACACCCTGTCTGCAAGCACAACTTGGGTCTCCTGGCTTCCATACTAGTTACAAAATGGGCCATTTTCTAAATTAGGAAGCCAAGGCTCTGAGAGGTGATGTAATTGACTGAAGGCAGGGACCCATACTCAACTCCTTTGGAGTCGGCCCCATGCTGAAGTCATAATGGGCTGTAGATAGGAGGCATTCTTCCAACCCTTGTAGAATGAATGAATCATATGCATCTGTGTTTCCCAGAGACTTGCCTGAGCGTAAAAATCATCTGGGGGCCCGTGTTACAAATGAAAGCTCCAGTCTGAGAGCAGGTCCCGCCCTTGACACAATGTTCTCACTCGTGGTCCAGAAAATCCCCAACCTGTTATCACCAACCTTTCCTCAACTGAAGGGTGTTCTTTTTAGATTTGTTTCTTGCAGGCCTGGACCTGTTGGGATTTTGAGCACTCTTTTTAAATGCTGCCTTCTTGTCTTTAGTCTCCCTAGTGTAGGTTGTGTCCTCTAGGGGGCAGAAACGAGCTACTTGTTCTTTCTCTGGGGCTGTGCCTTCAGACTTCCCAAAACTTAAAGAGAAAAGAAATACCCAAAGGTGGTTGACAGGAGGCAGATCTTACACATGCTTTTCTCACTAGGTTGAAATGTCCTCTAAGACAATACTGGTAAGAATTCAGGCTCTGAATTCAAACAGACCCAAATTTATGGATCAAATGTACAGTTCACTGTACTGTACTGTATTTTTTGAAATTTTCTAAGAGGATAAATCTTAAGTGACACACGCAACAAAGGTAATTATGTGAGGTAATGACGGCGTTATTGTGGTAATCATTTCACAGTAGATCTGTGTATCAAATCATCACATTGTATGCCTTCAGTGTCCACACTGTTATTTGTCAGTTATATCCCAATAAAGCTAGGGGGAAGAAAAGAAAACGAAGACAAAAAATAGATGCAAGTTCGTATCCATTCAGTCATCCACTGTCGTCGTGATCCCAGCAGGCTATTTAAATTCATCGAGCCTCAGGTTCCTGTTCTGTAAAATGGGAATAATAGCTTAACGGGATTGTTTCTAGCCTTTTATCACAATTGCTAAAAAACCAAAAACCAAAAAACCACACTTACTGTTATCATCACCTCAGTTGTCCCTGCTGCTCTCTGAATGGCGTATGACTGTTAAGTCTATTGGGAAGGCAGGCTCCACTTTCTTCTATAGTTGGCTGAAGCTCTCTAAAGAGGGACTTGGCCCATTCTTTTCCAAGTTCTGTCCTAGGATGACATTTCACATCCTGGAAACCAATACTATGAACAACACAGAGTCCACACTGGATGGAAGGAAATGTGTTGACTTCCTTAATAAAATCAAATCCGCTTCCCCCCGAGGTTGGCTCTGGCTGCCAGGAGACTCTCCACACGGGAAGGATGGTGGGATCTCTTGGCTCTGTCTGCCAAGATTCACCTTTCCCTGGAGATTTCTCCCTCATCTCACTGGTGCCCCCACGGGTCAGGAAAGTTGTAACCCTTCCCCACCCTGTGAGAATTTCGCCTCCACCTCCAGCCTTGAGGAGCCTGCTTCCATTTCCCTGAGGGTGTCAGTCAGTTACTTTACCCTGAGTCTTAGCGATTCTCCTCTTTTTAGCTTCACCTGGAATACTTGAGATTTTAGGATCCTTAGTTCCTAACTGGAAAGAATAATCATGCTCAGAGCAGCCACCATCTTTTGAGCCTTTCTTACGTGCCTGGTGCATGGGGAGTCTCTCATTCCATCTCCACTGCATTCCAGTGGGTTCATTCGGTGACCCTCATTTTGCAGGTGGAGAAACCAAGGCACCAGGAGGTTGGGTGACTTGCTCCAAGCCTCAAGGGTAGTCAGTGAAGGAGCTTAGGACTAGAACCCGGCAGTCTGACTCCAGAGCTGGCTTCCAAATCATTTAGCTGTGAAGGGAGTTGAATGAACAGAGAACCTGCCTTCCTGCCCCTTCTGTCTCCTGGAGCAGTGATTAAGGCTTGAGGTCTTTGATGGTACCAGTTTCAGCGAAAGGCTTGACTATAGCCTGGACTCAGGTGAAGGTGTCAGTGACATCGGGGAAGAATCGTCACCCAAGGAAAGGGCCAGCGTCCCACAGCGCACTCTGTTCTCGTGCTTACTCTTTGCCATACGCTTCTGCCCTCTGCTCCCACAGCAAGTGCCCTCCCCGCTCAAGACACAGGAGGGTGCTCAGTTTTCTGGGCACGACCCTTCGCAAAGGCTTGTGGCAGACGAAGGGGGTGTGTAGCTCCTGTAAGGCGCGGTCAGCTTGCCAGTGTCGGCGCGGGCGGGAAGAGAAACACCTTGGACGTCTTCTCTTGTGAGACAAACTGAGTCCCACCCCTAAGCACCGATGCTGTGCCCTCCCGCCTTGCCTTTCCCCTCCTCATTTCTTCACCATGGTGCAGGCAACGCTCAACAGGACATGTAAAGTCACTGTCCCTGCCCTGGAGACTCAGAATCTGTCACCGTCACGCTGGGGTGAGGAGGAAATTGCAGTGTTGAGGTTTCTTGCTTCTTCCTCACTGAGAGAGAAAAACCCAACTGTCAACAAACCCCAAACCAATGAACCCGATGGTGCTGGGAGGCTACTGGGCGGCAGGCTGCGCGTGTGTGGCAGCAAGGGTCATGAGCTAGCCCAGGCGCAGAAAGCCAGGTGACAAAGGCCGGAGGACAAGGAGATGAGGAAGGCTGAGAAGAGGGATGCTTGAAGGTCAGAGAGGTGAGGCCAGAGTGTGTGGATTCCCCAGGTACCCAGACTGCCGGGCAGGTAGGAGCCGGAGGAGGAGGAGGAGAGGGAACTGTGAAGAGGCGTCTGAAGAGAGGGATCTGGGTCCCAAGAGGCAAAAACACCAAACCACCTTTAAAAGAATAGCAAACATTCCAGAGAACCAAGAGGTCTAGGATAGTAAATACCCAGACCCCTGGACCCTGGGGGGCCGGGGTTTGCACAAAGGGTCCAGTGGTGGGTGGGGAAGCTGCAGAGACAGCTGCTGGTCTGGATTTGTCCATATAAAGCAATTTGTAGAGAAGGCAGTGGAAGCAGAGTGGGAAGCAGAGGTAGACACTGTTTAAAAGTTGAGTACGAAAGGCTACATGGTATGTGGTTCCATTTATACACATTCTGGAAAAGGCAAAATTATGAGACAGAAAACAGATCAGTGGTTGCCAGAGGCTAAGGGTGGGAGGACCTGATTGTGCAGAGGACTACAAGAGACTTTTTGGGGTGATGGAACTATTCTGGATGTTAACTGAGGTGATTATACAACTGTATACATTTGTCAAAACTTGCTGAACATACACTTTAGAAGGATGAATTTTACTGTATATAAATTACGCCTTGTAAACCTGACTTAAAAATAAATTGGGGAGGTGTCAAAATTACATACTTCAGAAAAAGAAAAATTTAGCCTCTTTATTTTTTAGAACCAATATAAACATCTTCACAAATTCTCCTTTCCATTAATATTATGTGGGAGAATTTAAACTTGCCAACTAAAAGAAAACTAGCCTCTTCTGCTTTATTTTTTTAAGACTTTATTTATTTACTTGAGAGAGAGCAAGCAGGGGGAAGGGAGAGAGAGAATCTCAAGCAGACTGTGTTTGGAGCCCGATGTGGGACTTGATCCCACAACTCAGAGAGCATGAGCTGAGCCAAAATCAAGAATCCAACACTCAACCGACTGAGCCACCCAGGCACCCCAACCTCTTCTAACTACTTTAATAATAAACTCTAAAATCGTTTTATTAAAGTAGTTCAACCCCTTTTGGATACATATGCAGTCCATTCCTGCCTGTACTGTTACGTGTTTTTGGGTGTACTCCTCCTGCCCCTTCCACGGCTCCCCTACCCTGTGGATGGATCTGGGGCAATGGCAGAGGGTAGGTCTGGATGCTGGACCTGGTGCTGTCTTCCAGTCCTCAGTGGCCTCTGCGGGGCTCTCCTTCACCCACCTGGCCTGCTGGCATTCATGATGAGGCCCTGGCTGGTGCAGCCAGTGGTTCACTTGGCTCCTTGGTCCTGTCTGAGCTCTGCTGTTTCTGTCCATACGAACCGACACCTGTTCCATGTCTCTGCATGTTTTCCATTTCCCAAGGCAGGTCCACAGGCTCTCAACTCTCCACGCCCTTCCGCATTCCCTAGCGGCTCTAGAATCTTCTGGGTTTCTCCTGGGCCACACTCAAGCCAAGGGGAATAGGATGGGGCAGGGTGGAAGGAGGACATCTAAAGACTCTCCCGGACTAAACGTACCATGCGGTTGTCTCTACTTTGCTGTAGCCACTCTAGATAGACAGGGACACATGGCAAGGGTGAGTGCCCCAGGGCTCCATTCAAGGAGCAGGGCATAAGTTGTTTTTGTTTCTGGCATGCTCTCAACCTCTGGGGAGGTTTTCTACTCTTCACATGGATTTCTGGTGTCCCCATCCCCTTCCTCTCTCCCTCCAAATACCAAAAGGGTTTGCATTTCTTATGTTTTTCAGGGACTTCTTTTTCATCACATCTTCCTCCTTTCCTGCCCTTTGGATTTTGTTACAGGTGATATCCACCTTTCTTCTTCCCTAGGACATTAAGCCCCATGGTGCAGTGAGAGAATATAACTCAATGATAATGAAAATGCCTTGGAAAATATTTGAAGAACAGTATCTCCATTGCTGTAGGACCTTAGGAATGACGCAGACATTTCTGAGGGAGTGCTTTTGCTGGCATGTTAAGGAACGGTCTTTAAAATGATACAAGTTTTCTAAAAATGGTGGACTTCTCATCCAGTCAACTATATAGCACGTTCTTCACCCTTTGAGACTCCTCCTAGACTACTTGCGTCACACACAGTGTGAAGCTATGTGTTCTTTTTCCTTAACATGGAAGGAGTCTTGTCTGTGTCCTCTCTCCCATCCCCACTGCTACTGCCTTAGCTCAGGCCCTAGTATTTCTCACCTGGATTGTTGGAATGGTTTTGTGATGGATCGTTCTAACCCCCAGACTTGTTACCTGCTTTCCTCTACCCATCCTTGCCACTGGCATGATCTTTCCAAACACATATCAGACTGTGTTTTTCCTCCACTTAAGACCTTTCAGTTGGGTCCCCCATGCCTCTATGATGGGCAGAGGCCCATCACTCAAGATTCATCTGCTTTTCTCATGAACAAAATCTCTACTCCACCCATATCAAACCACTTATGAAGGACTGGCTGTGCTGTGCTGGTCCCCACCTCTGTGTCTCTGCACCTGCTGTTCCCTCTGGTGGGAATGTCCCTCTTCACCTTCTTTTTTTTTTTTTTTTTTTAAGATTTTTTTATTTGACAGAGACAGCCAGTGAGAGAGGGAACACAAGCAGGGGGAGTGGGAGAGGAAGAAGCAGGCTCCTAGTGGAGGAGCCCGATGTGGGGCTCGATCCCAGTCTGCCGGGATCACGCCCTGAGCCGAAGGCAGACGCTTAACAACTGCACCACCCAGGCGCCCCCTTCCTCACCTTCTTATCATGCAACATTCAACTCAAAGATTTCCTTCTCCTTGAATCCTTACTTGTCTCTCCAAGCAGGACTCTATGGTTTGAGTCATCGTGATACCAACTTGCCTCTGTTAAGACACTTACCACAAAAAATTGCATGGTAGTGCTAGGCTGTGAGCTCTTTGGGGCCAGTGATGGGCAGTTGTTATCTCTGTCTCCCCAGCTTGTAGCACATTGCTTGGTTCAAGCCAGTGGAATGAATGAATAGCAATGAGCATCAACCATGGAGTGGGAAGAGACCTTGAAGGTCACTGTGTTCAATCTTTTCATTTTCCTGATAAGTCTCAGAGAAGTTAATCTCTAGGTTGACCTCACACAGGTAATTTTTACTAACAAAACCTGGTCCAGGGCACCTGGCTGGCTCTGTTGGAAGATCATGCAACTCTTGATCTCAGGGTTGTGAGTTTGAGCCCCACGTTGGGTTTGAGATTACTTTAAAATATTTTTTTAAAGTTTATTTATTTTTCTTCGTAATCTCTACACCCAATGTGGGGTTTGGACTCATGACCCCAAGATCAAGAGTCATATGCCCCTCCAACTGAGCCAGCCAGGTGCCCCAAAAATAGAATCTTAAACACACACACACACACATGCAAAACTAAACCTGGTCCTTTGACTCCAGTGTAGAGCTCTTTCTCCTCTCTACAGGGCCTCTAGACGCAGGAGAGGGGAGTGGTGGGGGTCAGACTGTGGGTGGGGGTCAGTGAGGAGACACCAGGGCCATAATAACTCAAAGCCTGGTATAACTTATTCTCAAGCAGGAAAATGGGTCAACACCACAAAGGGGTTTTGTAAACCCTCTCACCTGTGCAGTTGGAGTGATGTACACAGTGTCAGCACGAGCAGCTGGGTCTGATGTTACAATAACAATGTTGTGAAAGAAATTTAAATCGAAGTCTTGCTTGGTCAGTATTTGTTTGAGGCCCAGCCATGTATCCAGCCTGATAACACTACCATCATCACAGGGATTTTATTGCTTCACTTCTTTAAAAACAAAATTTGTATTTTATAAATTAAGAAAAGCAGCCATAGGGGCGCCTGGGCGGCTCAGTCGGTTAATCATGACCTGACTTTGGCTTGGGTCATGATCCCAGGGTCCTGGGATCGAGCTCCTTGTTGGGCTCCCTGCTCAGCGGGGAGTCTGCTTCTCCCTTTCCCTCTGCTGTTGCTCTCTCTGAAACAAATAAAATCTTTTAAAAAATTGAAAAAAATAAAAATAAAAAGAGCAGCCATACACACTCAGCCCTCATCTTGTTTATTCCTGGAGACTCAGTGTGGAGTGATAGAAGGAGCTCTGGGGACACAGGCTGATGCTGACTATGGGTCTGTAGCTTACTTACAGTAGGGTTTAGGGCAAGTCACTTAGCTGCTCTGCACCTCAGCTTTTATGTTTATAAAAACAGAGGTCATGCTAGTGCCCCCCGTGGTTGTCATGGGGATGAGAAGAAGGCACTAGGGAAGCAGCTAGCAGAGTAGTGAAAGCCTGGCCCTGGAGCCAGGTGCATGGGTTTGAATCTGGCTACACACCGTGCAATGTGTCACCTCAGACTCGTTCCTTACCCTCTCTGCAACTCAGTTTCCTCTCTTCGGTACTTAGTGTCCATGTGGCCCTCGGATGGCGTCCAGTTAGTGCAAATGCCGAGCCAGGCACATAATATGGGATCATTCCTTCTTCTCCACTGCCAGAGGGAGCTGTGTAAGCATCTGTCTGACGGATGCTCAGGACCCTGGCCTGGGCCCCTCAGCCCACCCTGGTCAGCTTGTGATAAATCTGGAGAAATCAAGCCTTTTCTGTGGAGCCAATGACATATAAACTTTTTTTGTTGTTTCCCGGAGTCACCACAGGCTGGCCCACCCAAGTCTGTGGGTAGAGCCTGCTTTCTCCCCACCCTCTGGTTTGCCTATCAGGGATGACAAGTACAAGCCCAGTCCAGGGCTGGCCCCTGCTCCCAGGTCTAGAACGGTGTGGCCTCCTGTCTGGCTTGACTCAGGGTGCTTTGTTCAGTTCTGTGGCCTGGGCCCTGGCTCCTGAAACCTCCCTGAGGCTTGCTTGGACCTGTTGTTTCTTGGGTTTATTAGTCTCAGCTCACTCGCTAGCCTCTCAACTCGGCATGCCAACCCCAGTCGCCTCCTCCATTTGGACACACCCCAGGCTCTGAGAGAGACGGTCAGCCACAGCCCCCTGCTGCAGCCCTGGAGCTGGTGGGGTGGCGGGGGGCGGGGGGGGGGGAGGCAGGGGCCAGACCCTGAACTGGGAGGAGGAGGAGCCTGAGTCTGGCTGCCCATTAAATGTTGAAAACAAAGACAGTCCAGGTCTGCAGGTCCTGCTTCTATGTCTCGTGGAAGCTCCTTTGCCTTGTGGCAGTTCCAGGCCCAGGATTCCAGAAATAGAAGAGACTTAGAGCTCCTCGAGGCCCGCTCTTGCCTCATTGGAAGCAAGAGGCCGCATTCTGGCATCCCAGACAGGTGATCTTCCAGGCCTTGCGTGAATGTGCTAAGTAATAGAACTCACTACCTTTCCACACTGCGCGTGCCATTGCTGAGCCCCTGTGCCTGCTGGAAATGCGGCTTCTGGAACTTTGACCCAGTGCTCCTAGTCCGTTTCCCATGTGATGGTCAGTCTAAGCAATTAACGTACGCCCTCCAACCTCCCACCATCCCCTACTTCTCCAGGCTAAACACCCTCGTGATTCCTCACATAACACAATTTCCAGACCCTTCCCCCATTCTGCCTGTGATCACTGGGCTTCTTTCATATCCACAGAAAAATAACTGTAACAATAACAGTAAAGCCAGCAAATATTTAGGGACCTACCGTATGGAGGGCATCTCAGCAGGTGCAGTTGCGGGGGTGAGCACACAGGTATCACACCTAGTCTCTGTCCTCAGGGAGCTGACCATAGAGGTGAGAGGGAGACAGCTTACCCTCACATTTGCAC
The DNA here is from genome assembly GCF_023065955.2 of Ursus arctos. Taxonomy (NCBI): domain Eukaryota; kingdom Metazoa; phylum Chordata; class Mammalia; order Carnivora; family Ursidae; genus Ursus; species Ursus arctos. The sequence goes on along the minus strand of NW_026622930.1, from coordinate 34,753,800 downwards.
ACCAGTGGGGGCCACCTGCCGTATACCTAATAGTAAAAGTTTAACAGTCCTGGGATCGAGCCCCATGTCTGGCTTCCTGCTCTTCCTGCTTCCTGGCTCTTCCATGCTCTGTGGGGAGCCTGCTTTTCCCTTTCCCTCTGCCTGCCATCCCCCCAGCTTGTACGTTCTCTCTCTGTCAAATAAAAAAAAAGATTGCAGTGAAGGTTGTACACATCTGTGAATATACTAAAAACCACTGAATTCTAGACTTCAAATGGGTGAATTGGATAGTATGTGAATTTTATCTCAATAAAGTTGTTTAAAATTTTAAAAAGTGTAACAGTTAAGTAAATAGCATCTATTTTCCTATCATGAAAGTATTCCTCATGATAACCTGGGAGGCCAGGTTTGAAATGCAGAGTTCTCAGAGTCCTTGGAATTCTGCCTGGGAACATGGCCACACAGGGAGAGCTGGTCTGGTCCTCCCTGCTGCCCCCTCCATCTTGGCATGCCCAGCTCTGTCCTGCACCTCGAGAGCTTCAGGCACACCAGGGGACTCTTTAGTTCTTCAGTTCCAGCTCCACCCACAGCTGCCCCACCCCTTGGCCGCCCTCATGAGTATGGGTGTGCACATTGGTGGTAGGGTCTGCTCTTGGGGAGTCAGACCCAAGGAAGATCTCCATCATCACAGGCCCAAGTGGGCTAGCGACCTTTGACCAGGGAATTCCAGAGCATGGTCCAGAGCAGTGCTCCATGATAGAACATTCTATCTATTGGAAATGCTCCATATCTGCACTGTCCTATATGGTAGGCACTATCTTCAGGTGGTGACTGAGCCCTTGAAATGTGGCTAGTGCACCCGAGGAACTGAATTTTTAAACATTTTTAGTTAAGTAACACTGAAATCTAGATTTCACACGTAGCGAGCGGCTACCATATTAGGTAACATAGGTCTGGAACGTGGCGGGGTGGGGGTGGCTCTGTATGGACGTGTCCTGTTGACTCTGTTGGCTTCATCCCATCGAGGGGGGTGGGTGCCTGGAGGAGGATCAGAGCGGAGCTCCCAGGGCTCAGGAAGATACTGGAGAGGGAAATGCAATTTGTTCTTGAAAGGAAACTGCCATATGAGCCTGCATATTCCTGGCCAGTGGAGCTCTCTGGATCTCTGAGGCAAGAGAGGCAGATGGCTATAGGCTGGGGGAGGGTGGGTGACTTGAGGGCACCCCCAGACAAGTCCTCCTGAGATCTTTGCAGGGACCTGTTTCACATAAGAGGCCTGCTTTGGTCGTTCAGGCCTGCTAGTATTGTGGGTCTTGGCAGAGAGAGAAGGCTCTGTTATTTTTTCTGCTGAGGCCATGTGAACAGGGCAGGCCGTGTGCATAGTTTCCATGGCATAATCTGACTATAAAGCCCTGTGTGTCTGTGGGGGAGGGAGGAGGAGAGGCCCTCAGCCCAGCCTCAGTCAGGACTGGGCATGGGCCCAGGAGGCACATTCTCTTCCAATTCCTGCAGGGTCCTGAGCCGTGATGCAGGGAGGGCCGTGCCTGGCTGGTCTGAGCCTTTGGAAGCTCATTTGGTTGCTGACTGGGGTGAGGCTGTTGGCTCTTCCCGATGCCTGGATGTGAGGTAGAGGAAAGATAATCTCCCAAGAACTGGGCCGGGCTGAGGCTCAGGCAGAACACAGGATGTGGATTCACTGGGAGGTGAAGCAGAGGCAGGCAAGGGGAGCCTCCTTGTCTGCACTTGGCTCCCTGCTCCCACCTGCAGAACGGAAGCTCCCTGCAGGCTGGCCGCGGCCCAGTCCCAAACAGGCTAATTTGCCGTGAGCCATCCTCAGCAGGTTCACAGAGCGCCTTTCCTTGATGGAGAAAGGAGGCCTCTCGAGAGGCTGCCTCGTTAGCTGCAGAAACCTGGGGCTTCTCAGATACAAGTCAGGGGTGCAGAGCAAGGGCTAACAATTTATTAAACAACTCTCATGTACCAGGCTTTGTGCTAAGCATTTTACATCTCTGATTTCTCTTGGAACAATCTAGATTAATAATCATTGTGATAGCTAATAATTCTTAAGTGCTTACCAAGGTAACAGACATCTATTTATTTAATCCTCACAAACCCCCGTCTATGGGGTGAGGGAAACTATTGCCTCATCTGTAGTTTTGCTTTGCCCTATGTCACTTAGCCAGGAAATGTGCCATTTGGGATTTGAACCCAGACTCTCTGACCCCACAACCCCTGCTCTTCACCATCAATCTTCCCAGTAGAGATTCCAAATGTAGGTTTTGTGAAGCTCCAACCCGGGGCCTTCGAAATGGTCCCTCAGCTCTGAATGATCCTGTTTGTCCCAAAGCTCCCTCTTCCCTTCTCTATGCTGGCTCCACGGGCTCTTGAAGCTTGGAGTCTTGAAAGCGCCCTGTCCTGGGAGAGTGGCTGTCCCTTTGCCTGCTCTGGGTTTGTTGTGACGTTCAGGACGGCAGCCCCAGGCCACAGAGGTCACCCAGACAATCCTGCCTTTCTGAGGGGCGCATCTCTGGCCCCAGTGCCCGCACACAATGGCCTCTGTCTCCAGCGGGGCAGAAAGGCACATTATTGTGGTCGGGTGACCCGGGCTCTGCTGGGGTGATGTCTATGGTCTGCACATCCCCCACCCCACACCTCCCTACTCCAGTGGGTTGGCCAGAGGCTGGCGGGGGAGGGAAGGAGGGGCACCCGGGGCCTGAGAGTCCTTTCCTCTTAGGTTCCTGCCTTGCCTGCCATTTCAGACTCGGCCCCTCATGCTCCAGCCCCTCCGGGAGGCCCTTCCCTGGACCCACATCTCATACTTCCAAGTCTCTGAATGCTCAAATTTAGATATTCTGGAAAGCACGCAGCACTGTGCCTGGTACAGCAGGCTCTCCCCAAATGTGACTTTCTCTTCTGTTTTCCTTTTCTGGCTTCTCCTGTTTGGACTTTATGCAGGTTGGAGATAATTTTGTCCTCAGGAATATTGACAGAGACCCTGAAAAACAAGTGTGTTCTTAATAACAGCCCTAGCTGGAGCCAGGCCCCGGGCCAGACCCAAATCCTCACGACAGCTCTGGGTGGGCCCTGCTCCTTCCAGTCCCACGTTAAGTGTCAGAAATGAAGGCTCAGAGGACCGGAGTGTCTTGACCAAAGTGGCAAAATGGGTTAACGGCACAGCTGGGAGTCAGCCTCCGTTCTGACTGAGTTTGAGTCCACGCGTTTGGCTGTGGTGTTGTTGTGCCAGTCTTAGTTTCCCTGGCTGCCGTAACAGAGCACCCAAAACTCGGTGGCCTAGAACAACAGCCATGCACTGTCTCACGGTTCCAGAGACTAGAAGTCTGACATCAAGATGTTGATAGGGCTGGTTCCTTTTGAGGGCTGTGAGGGAGAATCTGTTCCGTGCCTCTTGCCGAGCTGCTGGTAGTTTGCTGGCAATCTTCCGTGTTCCTTGGCTTGTAGACGCATGGCCCTGAGTCTGCCAGATCTTCACGTGGTGTCCTCCCTGTGGGCATGTCTGTCCCTGTATCCCGATCTCCCCTGATTGTTAGTCTATCAGTTGTGTTGGTTTAGAGCCCATCCTCGTGACCTTATTTTAATTTGATCATCTGCAAAGACCTTATTTCCATATAAACTCACATTCACAGGTACTGAGGGTTAGGACTTCAATATCTTTTGGGGAATCATAATTCAACCCATAGCAGTGCCCTTCCCTGCTCAGTTCCCTGGTGACCCAGGCTTTTTTAAGACCATGAAAAGGAGGTGATGTTTCCCTCAGCTCCAAGGGCAAGAACTTCTCTTGTCAGGACCTCCTTTTACTTGCTCACACAGTGTGCGCGCGTACACACACACACACACACACACACACACACAGGTAGGTCAGGACAGAGAGGACAGAGGCTGGACTGCCACATTAACATCTGGAGCCAGTGGCGTCGGTGGCGCATCTGGCCGAGGCGAGGCATGGAGGGTGCCAGGTGCTCTGGCGGGATGGAGAGGAAACTGCCGGCAGAGCAGACGGACACTCAGCCCTCCGAGCCCAGCAGTTTGCGCACAGCCACACCAAATCTGTTCTTAAAATATCCCCCTTTTCCCTCCAATCCCTCTACCCTTCCCATACTCATCCCCTTTCACCTTCCCTCCCTCGGCCTCAGGCCCTCCCCGCAGTCTGATTAGGGTGGAGGCAGGGGGCCCTTCTGTCACTGCAGCTCTAGCATTTGGCACGGGAGTGATAATTTACGGGGCATGGAGAGCAGCGGAAGGCAGCCTGCCAGCGGCGACGTGGACTCTTCCATCTGTACCTCCAGCTACACACAAGTGATCCCGCCTGCCTACTGACTACCCCTGCCGGGTCTCATCTTGTTAGGTGGGGCCAGGAAATGGAATGTTGGGATCGGGATGTTGCTTCCTGGGTCCCTGGCTTGAGGGGTGCAGTAGAGGCCTTTCAGACCCCAGGCGTGGTAGTGCTCTTGTAGCCTCTGGGCTGGCTGCCATGAGGCCTTCTCTCCCAGCCTCTCCCCTCAGCTCCACCCAGGCTTGTCCAGCCCATGTCCCCCTGCCTCTTCCCACTCCCCACTTAGGCCCCGTTCAACTTTCTGCCCTCTCAGCTTCCCGCCCAGCTCCATGACTGGTTTCCCTGGTGTCAGGCCTGCTGTGCCTCAGTACATTCACTCACACACATACCCACACTTCACAAGTTCACACACAGTCACATGCCCACACACTCACACTCTTAATACTCTCTTACACACATGCTCATACACAGTCTCTCTCTCTCTCTCTCTCTCTCTCACACACACACACACACACACACACACACACACACACACAGCCTCATACAAGCTCCCAGAACCTTCCTGGTTAGGACTCTGCCAGGGCTAGGCAGGGCCCTCCTTGAGTTGGCTCCTTAGGCGGCTTATAAATGGGCCCCCTGGGTAAATCACCCATGGCTGGGAGAATGAGAACAGACAGGAAGCAGCTGGGCCCTGAGATGGAAGTACAGGGGACTAGAAGCCTGCCCCACGTTCTGGTTAAGTCCCAGCTGCACTGTTGTATGTCCACAGGAACTGAGGTGCTTGCTTTATTTCTCCAAGTCTCAGTTTTCTTATTTGGAAAATGGGGATTATGTTATGCATTTCACAGAGTTGTGCTAAAACTAGAAAATGCATTTGAAAGATACAGCCTGGCCTACAAGAGGCATTTGTTATTATTTATTCAAAAATTTAATTGCATTTACATTTAAAAATAAGTAACAGTCACATGATTTAAAATTCAAAAGGCAGAAAAGGGTATAGAGTGACATTTCCCTTCTACCCTGTCCCCAAACCACATGGCCTCCTTTCCCCCAACCAGTGTTACCAGATTCTTATGTTTCTTTCCAGAAAGATTTTAACATAATGAGTAACTATATACACATATATTATTGTTCTTCCTTTTTTCCACAATGGTACGTACTGTACAACTATTCTGCACCTTACTGTTCTTACTCAACAATATATCTTGGAGGAGCCCTGGGTGGCTCAGTCATTTGACCGTCTGACTCTTGATTTCAGCTGAGGTCATGATCTCAGGGTTGTGGGAGTGAGCCGCACGTCTGGCTCTGTGCTCAGTAGGGAGTCTGCTTGGATAGTGTCTCCCTCTGTCCCTTCCCTCACTCATTCACTCACTCACTCACTCTCTCAAATCAATCAAGTCAATCAATCTTAAAAAAAAAATCTATCCTGGAGAATGTTTCATGTCAGTACATAAAGGGCTTCCTCCCGGTTTTATGGCTGCCCTGAATTCCACCGTATGGAGGTGCCATCATTTGTTTAACCACTTCTCAATAGATGAGACATATAGGTGGTTTCCAGTCTTTTGCTATTTCAAACAAAGCTGCAGTGAAAAATCTTATATAGACATCATTTCCCACAGATCTGAGGCTATCCTTTAATACTGTAAACACCATCAAATGGACACCAAAAAGCCGCTTTTCCTGGCACGTGGGTCACTCCTGCTCTAAAGTAGACAACCTCGGGCTGCAGGAGGTCTGATGAGCAGCCGCACATGCCTGCCCTAGAGCAACCCCAAAGACCCTTGCTTGGGCTAAAGAGGCAATCCCTTCCTTTCCATTTTCAGCATTTCCATGGGCTTCAATCCACAGGTAGTGAGCTAACACTGCCCGGAGGTGAAGGACAGTGAAAAAGAAGTTCTAGATCTGCTGTGGAGAAGGGCGCTTGCAAACCGAAGAGCATAGCGCTCCTGCATTTGCCTGTAGCTGCAGCCCGCACATGCCCACTGGACACGCAGCACCTGGCACGCACTGCGCTGGCGGTGACAAGACGTGTGCAGACAAGACAGGGCAGGCCTGCCCGCAGGGAGCCTGCAGTGTATGGCGGAGACAGATACAAAGCAAATAATTCACACACCAGCTGTGACCCAAAAACAGGGAGTGGAAAGAGCATTCCTCAGTTTAGGCCAACCCAGAATTCTGAGACAGGCAGGGGCACCCCTTGACTTCTTTTCGGAAGCCCCTTCAGGTTTTCCCTGGACACCCCCCCCCCCAAGCACCTTCGCCTCCTCCCTGGTTATCTTTCTATCTGTCTCCCTCCTTTCCCTCCCTGGCTCTGGGCAGGCGGAGGCCTGTGGGCTGGGTTGGGAGGTCGAGGCTGCCGTGGAGGCGCTCACAGCTGGAGCCACGGCGGTGCCTCAGGCTTCTCCACGGCTGCCTGACATGGGTCTCCCGGGCCTGGGAGAGTGGCTTGGGTCACTGGGAGAGTGGGGGATATAAGTGAGGAGAGCTCAGTTGTCACCCACTCGAGGTTCCAGGGAGGGCCGGCTCAGGCCCAGGCAGCTGCTTGGGGCCGTCCTTATCGGGGGCCAAAGCAGGCTCGCCCTTCCTGACACACAGGAAAGCGGGTATCTGATAAACTGGATTGCACGAGCTGTCAGCCACTTAGTGTGGTAGCCCTCCCAGAAATATTTGCATAGTAGATGACACCACAGGGAGGGCTTTGCTTCTCGCAGAGGAGGGAATTGCTAATTACACAGGCCAGGCAGGCTGGCTGGTGGGAAGATTTTAGTTGGGTGGATCACAGGGAACCTTCCCGTATTGGCAACCCTTTACTTCATTTAGGATGGTATCCTCCATAATCTCTGCCCTGATTTCATTGTTGTTTTACCTGGGAGGACTCTGTAAAAATGAAACATTTGCTTAAGTGTGGGAATACCTCATATTCGGCGCCCTCATCTGCACCCAACAACTTCCTAACCAGCTGTTCTCCACGCCTTTTAAAAGGTCCTCTCCATCGTGACAGTGGCCCCATGCAATGGGAAATGTAGCCTTGCCACACTGAGAGAACCACACCCACGAAGTCACAATTCTGTAAGCATGGTGGGTTAGTGTTCAACTTCTAGTATAAATCTACTGGGAAAGAGAAAGATGGAATTAGAGGCCATCAACCATAACAATATAAATGTAGAAATACAGCTGGCAGAAGCGGGGTGGGGGGGTGGGGGGGTTGAAGGGAACCTCTCTGTGGGAAGCCGGGTGAGGAGCTCATTTAATTGCAAGGGGAGTGTTGAACATCGGCCCAATCAGAAACAAGCCAGCTTTAAGCGCATTGTTTACAGTTACAAAGATAACCAATAGAAGGACTGACAATTGTAATGGCTGAACCCGAGAGGATTGGGGAAGAAGGTGGGGGTTGGGTTAGGGGTTAAATCCTCCTGTTTCTCAGCCTGGAGTCACAGCTGAAGTTGATACAAGTTTTGCAGCAAACTGCTTAGTGTTAGGTTGATGACCATCTAAAAGCAGAAAAGTCTGAAACCAGCCATCTCTGGAAAGGAGGGCCAGAGTGGGGCAGGGATCTGTGGCTTTTCTCTATAATCCCTCTTAGGTCAAATTTCAATTATGGGGAGGCTTTACTTTCACAAAACTTCCAAGAAAAACCTTCTCAATTTTTCGTGTTTTCCGTAATGGGCATGTAGGACAATGATGATGTGTGATAAGACAGCATATGAAAAGCTTAATCTGTGTTTTAATTATTTATTTCAAAGTTGTAATTGTGTGAAAAACACACGACCAAAATTTACCATCTTAACCACTGTTATGTGTACATATTCACATTGCTGTGCAAGAAATCTCTAGAACTTTCTCATCACCTGGTAGAACTAACGCTACCCATTGAACAAGTCCCCATTTCTCCTGCCCCACAGCCCCTGGCAACCACCATGCTACTTCCTGTTTCTATGAATTTACTACTTTAGATACATCATATAAGTGGAATTATGCAACATTTGTCTCATTTCACTTAGCATAATGTCCTCAAGGTCCATCCATGTTGTAGCATGTAACATGATTTCCTTCTTTTTTACAGTCAGATAATATTCAATTATGTATATAGACCACATTTTCTCTATTTTTCTATGGATAAACATTTGAGTTACTTCCACCTCTTGGGTATTGCAAATAATGTTGCAAAGAACATGCACGCAAGCTTAATTTGTTTTTTAAAAAGGACACCCCAAATAGATGTGGAAATGATGGTCAGAGAAGGCCCCGAATTTGTTTAAGGCCCTCCTGGGCCAGAGCAAGCCTAAGGGCTTCCTGCCTTCCCCCTCCTGACAGCGGGAAGGCTGATCAAGGCGTGACCCCTTGGGATGGTCTACAAGTTGGAGGAAGTGTGAGGTAAAGTCATGGAGTAGCATGGAAAGTGCACAGAAAGGAGCCAGCTTGGCAGAAGCCTGGCACATAGTCCGCTCTGCCACCGTCCGCCTCTGCTGGTGCTCTTGCAGCCCTGCTGAACCTACCCAGGGCCCCGGCCTGGCTTCCGGTAGCTGTGCGCAGCCGCGATCAGAGCGCAATGGGAAGACAAGTCTCCACTTGATTAACTGGCTGCCTTTCCCACAAGCTCACTTTTCTCTTTTGGTCTTGGGCCCGTGCCTTGGTGCTCATTTGCGGGGCTGGTTTAGGTCTCTCCTGGGTTTGTCAGGACCCCTTCACCTAGTCTCTGGCGGTCCCGATCGCTCAGATCTCTTTCTAGGCTGGAGGCTGTGGGTGGGGCCGTGTCACTCTGCTGGCTGGCTTGGATGGTTTCCCACTGTGCTAGGTGACAGATTGTTCTTGGACAGGAAATTATTTAAGTTCAGCTTTTCCTCTGATGATCTGGGAGGCATTCAGTCAACACATGTGGAACTGAGATCCCTTAGGGATTTGGCCATTTATGGGGTCCTTAGGCAAAGCGTGAGATACTTCCACAGTGAAGGAAGAGTAGTGGGATGCGGGGTCTCCTATATCAGTGGGGGGAGGGTGTTCCCTATGGGGCTATTGCGAGATGTGGAAGTTATTTCCTTCCTCACTGGACTGTGGCTTGGGAGCCACCTGGTAGCCTCAGATGACCTTTTGTGAGGTTCTTTTCAGAGGCAGTGGCTCTCAGAGGCAGAGGCTGGGGGACAGTTGCCAGAGTTCAGGCAACTGATGTCTGTGTCTAGGAAGGAGGTTGACACCAGGGGTCTTCTTCATTTCCCAATTCTGCACCATCTGCCTTTCCTGACGTAGATCATTGTTGGGGATGTTCCATTCCAATTTATCCTGCCTTTTTCCCTTCCAAGCCCCGGAGGTGCATGGAGGAAGGATGTCCTCTAAGACTTAGTATTTAATACATAGCCACTAGCCACATGTGGCCATTGAGATGTAATTCATTTCACTTAAGTAAAATTAAAAATTCAGTCTCTCAGTTGTGCTAGCCACACTGTAAGTGCTGCGTAGCCATATGTGGCTCCCGTAAGGGCCGCTGCAGATAGAGAACATTTGCATCCACACAGAAAACTCTTTTGGACAGCACTGCCCTAAGCCTCCTCTGTCTTTTTCCCTCTATGATTCTGATCTGGAGTGATTGATAGCTGCTGCTCCCTTACACTGGGGCCCCCAGAGCACGCTGCCTACTGAGAATTCAAGAGCAGAGAATGAGCAGGGTAAAAATGCCTTTAGTCTCCACTTGACATTGAGTCCAGGGCAGCCTTAGGCTCTGAAATCTTGCTCTTCCTGCATAGGACACCTACTGGGTCCTTGCTCTTCCTAGTATGACACCTACAGTCCTGAAAACACCACCCAAGCCCTGTAAGTGAGTTCTGGCCTGCAGCGAGGATTCTGTTCTGCTCACTACCTAATCCATTTCATGAATTTTCCATGGTGTGAAGATATACCAGCCTAACCCGGTCTTCTGAGCTAGATCCTGCTCCTTAAACACCTACAACCCTTTGGGTGTTTAGCCAGTCACTAACCTGCTGCAGTGTCCTGTGAGAGGTAGCTGTTGTCCCTGCACAAGCCCTCCTAGCAAGTAACCATTTGTTTCCCTATGAAAAGAGTCTGGCTATTAGGGTTGGGAAGAAGTGGGGACAACCGTCTATCTGGATTCCATAACAGGGAATGGGGTTTTCCAGAATAATGTAACACGGCCTTGTCTTCTTCCCCAGGCCAGCCCCATATTGTCCTTTTGGTCTTTTGGGTCCACCCCACAGCACAGGTATTCCCCTACATGACAGCTAACTTTGGGACTCTGTCAGTGAACTTCTTTTACCTCCTTTGTCAGGGATGCTGACAAGGAACTATGAAGAGGAAGTAGGAGGGAAACTTCCACTCTTTCCATGGGTGCTGATAAGCTCAGAGAATATGAATCTTGGGTGACTGGCAGCCCTTTTCCCTGCCTCATTGTGACAGCCAGCTTATAAGGTGGTTCTGAGTAGAGTAGAAAAAAGGAGAGAAAACAGAGCCCTGAGACAGTATTAGATCGCCTAGAGGCAGCTGTGCCTTCACACTCTTGTAAACTAATGCACCTCCATATCTGGATTTTCCAGTTCTAAGAGACAAAGCCCTTTCTGCTGGAGTTAGTTTAGTGTTGAGGCTCTGTCACTTGCAACCCAAAGAATTCTAATTAATACAGAGTCATTAGATCTGAATATTCGGAAGGAGGAAGCCCCTGCTTGATGGTCAAGTTCAGGTCTTTGTCAAGACACCTGAAAAGAATGACTATACTGGAATACCACTGAACCAGAGATAGCTCACATGTATACCAGGGCCGCCCACAGACCAACCTTGACCAGAGCTTTGCCTTCCCAGCACTGTCTTCTGTTCCTCATATTTCCTCTCCTCTTCAGCTCCCCCAAATCCTCTCTGTCTCTCAAGACTCTGGTCAGAGGCCGCCTCCTCCAAGAAGTCTTTCCTGACCACTCTAGCCTATAGTAAGCTCTCTGCCCTCTGGCTTTTAGTACCAATTAGAATTATCCAAAATTTGCAAACTGTCTTATACCATGTCTGCTTTCATTGTCTAGAACAGCACTTTAAAAATTTTACTGTTATATGTTTATAGTTTGTCACCCTTTCCCACCTGGCTGAGGTCAGAGATGGGGTCTGATGCTTTTATGTCCTTGACAAGAGCCAGCATAATGGTTGGCACATAATAGAACCGCGATGAATGTCTGTGGATTGGAAACTTGCAGAAACAAGTGCGAGAGCTATAGGAGTCAGGTCTGTGTGCAGGTCTCCTCAGTGGGAAATAAGCACTCCATTTAAATGCCCAGGAGGATGGGGGGTTGGGGAGGTTGCATTCCCCTAGTTAGCTATGTGGTCTACCAAAAAATTATTTTTCACGTCAGGGAGTGAGGATGGAGGGAGAGGAGGAGCCTGGGAAGGAAATGAAGAGCAAGTGAGAATGTAGATCTTTGCTTGATGGCTAACCTCCCAGGGAAGGGTCCCTAGGTCACATGGGCTGGTGGAGACTAGAAATGACTCTGGCCTCAGACTTCTCTCAACTTCTGTGTCCTGAGAGAGGAGAGCAGACCCGTAGGGTGGGCGCAGGTGGGGAAAGGCACAGTGGGAATCAGCTTCTCTCTGGAAGTGTCTTTAGGACTGGCTCAGGGGCCACATGGGAGAAACTAGTGTCCTCATTCCACTGTCACTCCTCATTCTTTTTTTTTTTTTAAAGATTTTATTTATTTGACAGAGATAGAGACAGCCAGCGAGAGAGGGAACACAAGCAGGGGGAGTGGGAGAGGAAGAAGCAGGCTCATAGCGGAAGAGCCTGATGTGGGGCTCGATCCCATAACGCCGGGATCATGCCCTGAGCCGAAGGCAGACGCCCAACCGCTGTGCCACCCAGGCGCCCCGTCAGTCCTCATTCTGGATCCATTTTAATGCAGCTAGAGATTACATTTTCCACCTGACTTGGGTTTGAATGGCATTTGGCTATTTCCCAAACACCCTACCCCAACATTTGAGGCCCAGGATTTGCCAATATTAAAGCCATTATAATCATTTGAAGGATGCTCACCCACCCCGGGGAGGGCAATTCCATTTACTCAGTTGACGCATTCAAATGCTAGTCTCTTCTAGAAACACTCTCATAGACACACCAGAAATAACATTTAACCAGATGTCTGGGCATCATATGATCCAGTCAAGTTGACATGTAACACTATCACAAACCCTAACATTTACTAAGCATTTACTATATCCCAGGCATGTGCCAAATACTGCTATTATTTCATCCTTAGAGAGAGAGAGAGATGAATGAAAACTACATAAAGAAACAGTACTTATCTTAGGTGACTTCTTGTCTCTTCCATTTGTAAGATTCTTTGACTTGATACGGCATTAGAGAAACTAGGATGTTGAGGTGGGCTTGGGAACCTAATACTTAGAAACAGAAGTACCAATAGCATTATAAGCTACCTCTTTCTGTGGACTAGGAACTATGTGTTCCTTACAAATATTTTCTCACGAATTCCTAGAAAACACCCTGTGAGATAGGTATCATTACTCACCCCATTTTCAGATGAGGAAACTGAGGCCCTGCAAGGTTAATGGCTTGACTAAACAGCAAGTGTTCAGGTCTGTTGATTCCAAAGCTTGTGCTCCTAACCACCCTGCTTGCAGAGGGACTGCAAAGCCCTCCATATCTGGTCTGGATGCCTGAGAAGTCGCCTTGCCATGAGGTCACAGGGATGGAGGTGAGCTGGGAGAGGGCGAGGGCAGAGGAGTGTTGCCGTAGGAACAGCAAGTGCCACTGTGAGGACGGGTACCAGGCAGGGCAAGCTGGGGCTGGGGCAGGTTCTGGAGACAGTCATGCAGGAGTCTCTGAGCCCAGCAGGAAGCCGACTCCCCGCTCTCTTCAGCAGCACTGGGTAAACTTGAGCTTTGCTCCCGGTCTCTCCAGGGGCAGGCAGGACAGGATGTTCTCTGAGTTCTCGCAGCCAGACGATTCCTGGGAACAGGTGGCAAGGCCATGATCAGGGCTCCAGAGACTGTGCTTGCCAGGCGAATGTCCTGCCTTACCTTTTATGGCTGGCTTGCTTGAGATGTCACTGGTCCTTAGAGATTTTTGCATGTTTCCCCTTCTCATCATCTTGATGACCCTGAACCACATTCCTCCTTCTCTCCCCATCCCTTGATTTACCAGCCCCTTGAACAAGTCTGTCACTCACTTGTGAGCCTAGTAGACTTTCCAGTCAGTCCTGAGGCAATTCACAGCAGTTTGGTTGGGCAGAACAGGGAGGGGACATTTCTTGGGTTTAATTTACTTAGGTTGTTCCCATCTGCTGGAGTCTAGTGGCTCCCTGGGAACCGGGTGGGGTATTTTGGTGGCAGGCTGCCAGTTAAGAGCACAAGTTCAGGCTGCAGAGGGGCCTGGGAACATGTCCTGGGTCTGCCGTTAAGAGCTACGTAACGTGGGACATGTGACTTGACCTCTCTGAGCCTTGATGTTCTCACCTGTAAAATGGGAGAGAACTATTACTTGCCTCCAAGGATGGTTGGGAGGATGGAATGAGACTACTTGTGGAGCACTTAGCACTGCCCCTGGGACAGTGTTATCCCCATAATCTTCCTAGCAGGCTGAGGACAAACCCGGGCCTGAGATAAGGGTATTTGGATTATGGAGTCAGGGGTTATGAAGCCAGACTTGTCTCCTTAGTCAAGCCTGGAGATGAAGAGAAAAGAGAGCTTGTAGCTGAACAGTTTGGGATTCCTTAAGATGATGGAATCCAAGATTTTCAGGACTGGAAGAAATCCTGGCAATCCTCTAAGACTGAGAAGAATGCAGTTATGTAGCAGGAGAGTGAGGAAGGGAGTGGGCCAGAGTGAGGGCCACAAACGCCACCTGAAGGGAGGTGAGGTTTCCATGGGAGCTCCTGGCAGCCAAGAATAGGATAGGACAGTGCGGGCTCCATGTGCCTGCTCACTGCTCCCGTGGAGGAAAGGTTATTCCTTCTACCCCGGGGTCAGTTCCTCATTTCTCCTGGACGAGATGCTGGTGACTTAGGAAAATAGATTGACTGGGTCCTAGTTGCCCTAGGACCTAATAACCTAATCTGGTTATTACTGACCCATGTTTCCTGTAAGGTCTGGCACAGAAACCGAAGAAAGAGTATGCCAAGGTGCCTGCGTGGCTCAGTTGGTTAAGCATCTGCCTTCGGCTCAGGTCATGATCCCAGGATCCTGGGATTGAGCCCTGCATCAGGCTCCTTGCTCAGCAGGCAGCCTGCTTCTCCCTCTCCCTCTGCTGTTCTCTCTCTTTTTAATAAATAAATAAAATCTTAAAAAAAAAAAAAAGATTTCTCCCTTTCCCCCTGCCCTCCCTGCATATAAATCAATCTTTAAAAAATAAAATAAAATGTAAAAAAAAAAAAAGTATGCCAATCTGGGCCCCATTGGTTTCTTGGAACAAGTGCTCTGTACTCTTTGAGCAGGATACTCTTAGAGCAGCCAGGGCCGAATCTACCTATTATAGGCCCTTGTCTAGGAGGAAAACATCAACAACCAAAATTACAGTCGGGAAGAACTACCTCCATCTGCAAGTAACTGGGCAATTACCTCCTAATTAAGCTCTTACTGATTTGTTTTCCGAGTGTTCCGGTATAGTACTTGGTAGGTGTACCCCGCCCTACTTGTTACCAAGGTGTTGAAGATTAAGCATTTCACATGAATCAAAGCATTTCACCTTTCATCTGATTAAATGTAAGAGCCTGATTTGTTCCAGCATCATGAGGCCTTCTAAGCCATACCCGTTCATCTCTGGAGCACTGGGTTTGCGGGGTGGGGGGGTGGGTGGGGGGGTGGGGGGGTTCTATTTTGAGTCCTTAGTTTCAGGGGAGGAAGAGAAAGCACCAGGAGGGGATAAGACAAAAGGCAGAATTCAGACCACTGTTTTCCCAAGCGTTGTCTATGGGTCTCCCTTGCATCTGAATCATTTACTGTTAAAATGCAGATTCCTAGGGTCCGCTTTAGTTGTGGGTCAGAAACTTCCCAGGTGCTTCTTACGAATACCGAGGTCTGAAAATCTCAGAAGCAGAAAGTTTTATGGGATATTAACAACATAGATAAAAAAGTACACAGACAACTCACAACACTATTTCAGCTCATAGTTTCTGAACCCACCCCAGAAAATCTTTCACTTTAGCATTAAGCTGGGGGAAGCTTGACTGTTCCACGTTTAAACTTTGTCTATCTGCAGGCAGTGCCAAAATAGAAAAACGTCTGGCCCAAAGGCCAGAAGTCCAAGAAGGGACAGTCAACGTATTAACCAACCCCTAGACCATTAAAGGCCGACGCCTAAGTGCCGACTCTCTGGCCTCAGGTGTTGTAAATGCTGACTTACAGCCGCTTTAACTGCCGATAGATAACGAAGGTGAACGTAAGTGGATCTCCAGAAATGGTTCACATGCGGCTCCCAGGTTCTTGAAAAACCACAAGTGATTGGCAAATGTTTCTATTGCAGACACAAACTCAAACAAACAGCTCATTTCCTTCAAGAGCTCCTCACAGCCGTGGCTGGGAGCCTGAAGGTAGTAAGGAGGGGGGAAGTCTTCCTCTTCCTTCCCCTATATCTTCTTCCCCTTTCCTTTCTTTTTTTAAAAGATTTTATTTATTTATTTGCCAGAGAGAGGACAAGCGGGGGAGGGGGGCAGCAGGCATAGGGAGAAGCAGGCTCCCCGCTGATCAAGAAGCCCAGTGCGGGGCTTGATCCTAGGACCCCAGGATCATGACCTGAGCTGAAGGCAAATGCTTAACTGAGCCACCAGGCATTATCTCCCCTCATCCCCATTCTGATGTCAGATTTTTTTCTGACATTATGGAGTTTAGACTGGGAGAAAGAAGCAATTGATAAAGAACTTCAGGAAGGGGATTTCTCTTCTCCCCACCCTCCCAACCCCCAGGCCTTTGCCCTCTCAGAGTGACTTACAGACCTTCCATTTTATTCCTTTCAGGAAGCCTGGAGCCACAAGGCTCTGAATCACAGTCTTGTAAGGCACGGTGTTACGCTGGTACGCTGAACTTCATTCAGTGTATTTGGGGAAATGCAGAGCTGGGGCCTGCCCACCAAAGATTCTGACAGAATTCTGATAGATTCTGATTACAGGCAGCCGGGTAATTCTGGAACAGGTGGTAGTAGTTCACACTGGAAAAAAAAATTAACAGCTTTATTGAGATATATTATTGCACATACCACACGGGTCACCCACTTAAAATATACAATTCAATGTTGTTGTTTTTTTGTATAATAACTATTTTTGTTGCAGGGCCGCAGGGTGCTTGTCTCACCGAGTCAGTCAAAGAATGAGTCTCGCAGATATGAAAGGGTGAAATGAAGTGAATGTTTATAAGTGAAGGTGAGAACAGGAAGGAAAGGATAAAGCTCTCTAAAATGAGAGGGGTCCCGAATGGGTGTTGCCATTGAGGTCTTTTATGGTTGGTCTTTTATAGAAGACTGACCATGGACCTGGAATCTCCTTGACGTCACCACTGATAGCACCATGATTACTTCTCCTTTGAATATCTCATCTCTGATGTTTAAGACAGACGAGGTGGTCTGGTTCAGTTCCCTTATCTCTGGTTTCCTTACGCCTCAGCATTTCCGGGATTTTTGGTGAGCCTGATCACGTAGCCCGTACCTATCTCTCCCTACCTGGCCCCTCCTGTCCCTTACTCATTTTTAGTGTTTACAGCACTCCTAAAAGAAACCCCGAACCCGTTAGCAGTCACTCCCCATCTCCTCCAACTTCCCTCCACCCCTGCCCCAGCTCTAAGGCAGCCACGAATTAACTGTGTAGATTTGCTTATTCTGGACAGTTCATATACACGGAATTATATACATGTGGTCTTTTGTGGCTGACTTCTTTCACTTACCATAATGATTTCAAAGTTCCTCTATGTTGTAGCATCAACCAGTACCTCGTTCCTTTTTATGACTGAATATTCCATTGTAGAGATATACATTTTGTTTATCCATTCATCATTAGCTGATGGACATTTGGGTTGTGCTTACCTTCTGGTTATTATGAATAGTGATGCTATGAACATTCGTGTACAAGGTTTTGTGTGGACAGATGTTTTCAGTTCTCTTGAAGACAGACAGACAGACACACACACACACACATATATATATACACACACATACATACACATACACACACACACACCTGGGAATGGAATTGCTGAGTCTTATGTTCACTCGGTTTAATCATTCATGTATGAGAGTTCTAATTTCTCCACAACCTCGTTAACACTAATTACTACATGTTTTTTATTTTAGCCATCCTAATGGGTATATAATGAGATTTCATTAAAAAAATTTTTTTGAGGGGGGAGGGGCAGAGGGAGAGAGAGCGCAAGAGAGAGAAAACCTTAAATAGGCTTAAGAGACTGAAGCTCCCAGCCACCCCTCATTTAAATTTTTTTTTTTTTACTTTTTAGTTTTTTAAGTTGGCTCCACACCCAACATGGGGCTTGAACTCATGACCCCAGAGAACAAGAGTCACATGCTCCACTGACTGAGCTAGCTAGCCGGGTGCCCCTCATTGGTTTTTTTTTGTTGTTGTTGTTGTTGTTTTTTGGTTTTTTTTTGATTTTCATTTGTATCATGGCTAAGGTTGTTGAGCATCTTTTCATATACTTATTGGCCATCTGTGTGTCTTTGGAGAAATGTCTATTTAGATTTTTTGCCCATTTTTAAATTGGGTTGCTTTTTTATTTGGGTTATTTGCTTGTAGGGATTCCTTACATATTCTAGATAAACTCTTATCAGATATATGATTTGCAACAATTCTCTCATTTTTTGGGTTGTTTTTTTACTTTCTTGAAGCTCCTTGAGGCATAAAAGTTTTAGCTTTGATGACGTTTAGTTTATCCTCTTGTTGCTTGTGGTGCACACTTTGAGGAACATTACCAAAATGCAACTCGCATCTCTTGAAGCTTTGAGACTTCAAAGCTTGGTTGGGCTTTTTAGGTCACCTTGGAGGAGGACTTCCTCCCCCATCCCAGCCAGCCCGGGTTCCTTCTCAGGACTGGAAGCACAAAGCCTCAGGAGATTTTCGGTCTTTACATCCCCTCCCTCTCCTGAGGTCTACCACAATAGAGCAGCTGAAATGACAGTTTGGAAATGTCCTTTATGGTGAAAACTCAATGGTCTTTGTCTCTGGGATTTGAAATTTTGATGCAGATGTTGGCCCCCAAGAGTTCGGCAGGAGGAGGGGAAGGGCTTCGAGAAGAAACCCTTCCACTGATTTCCATTGTGAATGGAGATTCTCTGTGCTGTCTTGGTTTTCTCACCCATAAAATGGGGGAGAATACCTCCATCTGCCCATCTCAGTCAGGGTACTGTGAAGATGAATTAATCTGTATTTGTTAAAACACTTTGAGATCTTGGATTAAAGTCATTACTGGAGCACAGGGTATTATTATACCAATAAGTGATTTAAGAGCAGGGGGAGTGCAGCCACTAAAGCAAGGATGGGAAGGGGCAGGAAGGAGAGAGACTCTGATCGCTGGAGTCTGGGCCCAGACACAGGTTTTTATCCTTAGAGGTGAGATATGATTTCAAACTGTTTGGGTTATTTCATCTGAATTCAGCATTGCTTTACAGAGTGCTTCCTGTATGACTTCTGCCATAAGGAAAGATTACAATCTTTTTAGGAAAGAGGTTATGTACATTAAAACAGAAGCAATGCAAGGCATTATAACGAAGTGCTGAATTGAATATAACAGGTGTCAAAAAGAAAGCAGAATAGATGGTGATGAAGATTAGCTTTGCCCAGGTCTATCACACACGAGCTGCGGGACCTTGCCTCTGTTTCTTCTGTGACTATAACCGTTTGTACAAAGGGCTTAGAATAATGGTTAGCACATAGTAAGCACTCAAATGTTGGACCTATCTGGGATCTTGTCAGGATCTGCTTTTGCTGGTTATGTAATCTTGGTCAAGTTGCAAGAAACCTTCTGATCCTCAGTTCTCCCATCTGTAAAATGGGGATAAGGATACTGACTAGTTCACAAGGTAACTGCGAGGATAGAGACAATGTGAATAGCATAGCACTGGGCCTTACAAATGGTAAGCATACACTAAATGAGTTATTATTACTGTCATTGACACTATTCCCTGCCCGAGGAGTGAGGGGTGCACTCAGTAATAGCCTTCTTTGAACTTGGGATTTCAGGTGGACAGAACGGGACTGATAGGATTCAGGTGATGAGAGAAAAAAGCAGGATCAAAGAAGGCGGAAGTATGAGGAAGGACTGCCTACCCCCCCCCGACCCGCCCCCTCCCCCGGAAGGCAGGAAGGGACTTGGGGCTTCTCACTTTTCTCTTCGGCGGGGGGCCCGGCAGGCTATATCTGGTGGAGCCGCGGCGGCTGTTTACCCCCAAACTCCTTCCGCAATCTCCGCTTTCACCCTTCCAGGAGGCGAATGTAGGGCTCTGCAAGGTTGGAGCCGACCTTCCCTCCCCGAGGAATGTGGGTCCCGCTTCCGGGGCCGACCAGGGCCAGCGCTTACTCCTTCCCCCGCAGTCGGGAGCCAGGAGCCCCGCTGTCTTCACCCCACCCTCTGCCCGGATCCTGTTTCAAAGTCACCTGAAAGCCATTTCCTTCCGCGCCCGTCCCTCTCCTCTCCTCCCCTCCCCTCTCCGTAAATCACCTGGAGTTTGCATTTGCTTGGAGTTTTTTTTTTTTTTTTTTTGGCTTGTTTTATTTTTAACAACTCTTATTTGCCGTTTACTATACACACTTGTCTACACAGAACCCAGTGATTCGATATCAGTGTTCCATTCTTTCTCCCTAGGAACTGGTGATAATGTCTGACCAGTGGGATCTCTTCTGGGGCCCCACCTTGGGCTTCTCGTCTGCCTTGTGCTGGACAGCATCTTTTTTCCATCTTTATTGATGAATTATTTTGCGTTTTAAAATTTATGATCTTGCTCAAAATCCAGGCTATCCTTATTGAGTGTCCGTGACCCCCTTCCAGGTGTGTACCTTCCCATGTCCATATGATTACATACAGACATAAAAACAGGAGACAGGTTCTCTGGTCTTCGTTTTACAAAAACGTGGTTCTCTATTACACAGGTTTCTTGAATCTTGTTTTATCCACCTAGCAGTCTTTTGGTGGACTCCCGCTAAATTACCCGTTTCTTCATCTCCTCAGCTTCCCCGAGGCTTGGATTTACATTTGTAAAGGATCACAGGGACCGAGTTGCGGTGAGGAATTCACAACGTGCCTTTCTGACTCAGAAAAGCCGAGATGACCTGGTCTGGTAGGATCGAGACCCCCAAAGCCGATCCCAGCTAATGTCTTACTAGAAATCCCCCTTTCTTAGCCGCACAATGGGGGATATTTGGCTGTGACACCGGGGTGACCCCCACCACGTGCGTCTTTGTATCTGCGAGCATCGGGGCGGTCGGGGAGCGGCTCACGTGGGACTGGACGGTCACCGTCTGGGCGGCGCGCTCGCCCCACCTGCGGGCGTTAATCATTAGCTGCGCAGGATCCCCTTCACCCCGGGCTGCGGCTCGCCGCGTCGCGAAGGTTCTCCGGGTCCCGGCGAAGCCGCCAATTGCTGGATTCCAGCGGCCGGCCCGAGTCTCCACCCACTGGAAAAATTCCTGGCCCGCCCCTCCCGCCCGCCTCCCTCCCGCGGCAGCTCCGGCTCCGCTCGCCCGGCCCCGACTTCCTGCCCGGCGCTGGAAAGGCGCGCGCGGGCTGGGGTCCCCGGGGGCCGCGTCAGCAGCTGGCCGCGTCCGGGGCAGCCGAGGGGCTGGGCCGTGGGCGGGAGCGGCCGGCAGCCTCAGCCCCTGCCGAGAGCGACTTTCAAACTCGCGCCTGCGTCGCGGCCGCACCTGGGCAGCCTCGCGCGCGGAGCGTGCGGGACCCAGCGGGGCGGCGACCGCGCGGTGAGTGGCCCTCGCTTCTCCCCTCTCCTTCGGCCAGTGGCCGCGCCCGGAGCCACTCCGAGGCCCCCACCCTCCCGGGCCCTCGCCCCAGCTCCCCGCGGGGTGGGGACTCGGGGCGGCCGAGGAGGGCCCGGGGCTGCGTGGGCGCTTTCCAGGGCTAGCCGGCAGAGGACCGGAGCGCGAGAGGCTCGCGCACGGACACCTTTTCTGTCCTGTAGTCCCCACCCCGGAAACAAAAGGAGTGAGCGCGCCAGGTGGCCCCGGGAAGCTCCGTTTGAAAGCCGGGAAGCCCGCGAGGCTGCGTCCGCCCTCTCCGCCTGCGCGCTCGGCCGCTGGAGGACTGGCCCTTGCCTCGGACTGTGGGACTCGGGCCGGGTGGACCCTTCTGGGGAGGGATTTCAGCCTTTGGTCCTGGGAGCCCAAGGGGCGCCAGCAGCTTGTTTCGGGTTGGTGCCACACGGTGCTTGTTCTTGGGAATCTCAGCTCTTGTCCTGCCAGGGGTAGAGTGGGTGGCCAGAAATGGGATGTCGGGAGCCGAAGGCATAGAGGCCACTGCCTGCCACTGTCGTCCTCGACCTCGCCCACTCCTGAAATCTGTTTGGTTAATTTTCTCCCCATTCTCAGCCCTTTGGTTTGGAAAGCTAAGATGAGACGTGCAAGCTTGAAATTTCAAGACATCTTTAGGTAGCTACTTTTACTCTTTGGAGCTGCTTTTGAAAACAGAACGGAATGGGAAATGTAATGGTAGGAGGCTGGAGAGGTGTGGCCTGGGGGGGGGGCGGTGTTAGTGGCCGCTGTAAGAGTTTCATCCTCGAGGCCACTTCCTAAACTGTTGGTGAATGAGGGAGGCTGTCTTCTCCGGTGCCCCTGAGGAGGCGACTCAGACCCCGCGCTATCCTACCTGGAACCCTAGACTGGGAGTTCTCAGTCTCCCCAGCCCTGCTTCTGCATGCAGCCCAATCACACTGAACTTAAGAAATAAGTAGGGAGAGTAATGACAGCCCAGGAGGGCTTCCCTTCTAGCGTGTCTCCTGTTTCCTTTTAGGAGAGTGCCTTTCCAGCACCTCCCTTGCTGGATGGGGAGTGGAGTCCTGATTGACTTGAGCTGGGAATGACTTCATTCCAACCATCCCCAGCAGAAAACCTAGAGAGTAAGAACCAAAGGAAGGTGTACCCCTTCTGTCGTTCGTTCACCCCTCCCAGTGATCCCAAGATGCCTCATCTCTTCCTTCTAAGCCTGCTGTTAATGCTCCTGCTGCTTCTGCTGAATCTATTCCCTTCCCTGAGTGCTGGGCAACCCCTTGGCTCCCTAGTGTCTTGCTCTGGGGTAGGGCAGGGAGTCAGCATGGGGTAAACCAAGTCCTAGAAGCAGAAGGAGTCGTTTAAGAGTTGTTTTGGGGGCTTTTCCACTTTTGTAAGATGTGGCCTTTTATTAGATGTGGCCTATCAGGAGGAGTGGCAAGAGTCCAGCACAGGATTTTGCTTGCCTTTTTGTCTTGGCTCCACTGCATACCATGAAAGATTGGTAGAGTCGCTAGTGCTGGACGACACCTCTGATAAACCTAGTCTACTCACAAAGGAAGCAGAGCCCAGAGGTGGGAGGTAGTTTGAGCCTGGTCCCTGTTGGCCAAACGGGGACTAGAACTCAGATTTCCTGCTCTGGCTGATCCGTGCTTTCTCAAGCATGACCTGGGCAAATCACGTATCTTTCAGACTCAGTTTCCACGTGAGTAAAGCAGGGTTACTTGCCTTCTCTTCCTTATAGAGGTTGTGGTGAGGATCAAATGAAGCCAGACATGTGGAAAGTGCTCCATAAACTCTTACACAAAATAAAGGGCTCACTGTGGCTAGCAGAGGCTCTCGAGAGCTTTAAAGTTTACTGGCTATGTCCCATGCGTGCCATAGGAGATGGTAAATACCAGGATCCTATGGTGGAAGTTTACATCCATGGCCTGTGATAGCTCAGCTACAGAGTAAACATTTGGCTTACCAAATCCACAGCTAACCCAGGGTCACTGTGTTTACACCGGAGGAGGCCAAAGGCCATGGCCTGAGGGATGACCAGGGCTGGAGGGGAAAAGGGACTGTGTTCCAGACGCGTGGCTTGCCCCTTCACCTCCACCCCCTCTCAGAACCTTGTGAAGGCTCTGGCTCCAAGCCTAGAGGGGTCGCCACAAGCCCAGGCTGGGGCGCTGACTCTGGAGGGTTAATTGTGGATCCGTCTAGTTATTCTCTGTTGTGTTGGGGGTTGAGGGAACTCTGGGCTTTGGGAGGCTGTTGCCTTTGCAGCTGCACCGAGGCCCTCTTCAGCTCCTCATTTGCCTCCCCGGCCCCCCCAGGCTGCCCCTCTGGCCCAGGCCTCTGCTCTGTGCCGGCCCGCTGGCCAGCTGCATGTCCATAGGCCTTTGTTCCAGGGCTGCCTGCCCACCCTCCCCAGCAGAAGCCCTCAGGCTGGAGCCTTGGCAGCTGGAAGTCACTACTGTGCGGGAAGGCTCCACTGGAATCCACAGGGGACCTGGCAGACCCTCATTTCCTCCTGTTGGGCTCCTCTTAGGGCCCCTAACTTGCTCCTGGCCACACACACTCTTTTCTCATCTCTCCTTCCCCGGACTGGATGGATCGTCCTTCTTTTTTTCTTCCTACAGTTAGGCTTCTTAGTTCTGTTTCTAAGTATTCGTTCATTCAACGTTTATTTGGCGCCTACTGTATATGAATATAGATGCAGTGGACAAAATACACAAATATTGACCTGGAACTGACTTGTAGTGGGGGGAGCTGACAGTGAGCAAGATAGAAAGTGAAATAGAAAGCATGTCAGTTAAAAAAAAAAAAAAAAAAAAAGGCAAGCCTGTCAGTGATAAGTAGAAACATGTGATAGGGAAGGTGGATGTGTGTTGCCACAGAGAGGGTGAGATGGCATTTTAGATGGGGTGGCCTGGGAAGCCTCCTGAGCAAGGGATATGGGAGATAATGCCTGAGAGAAGAATTGCCCTTCATCTCTTATCGCCTTTGCTTGAATCCCAGTTGGAGCAACCCACTTTGGGATTGAGGGACAGGGTTTGGAACTGGGTGCACCTGGGGTCAGATCCCAGCTTTCCAGCTTGCTAGCCCATGGTGCTAAACTGCTCTGAGCCTGTTTCTCACCTGTAAAATGGAGTTAGTCATCATACCTACCACTTACGGTATTGTGTGAGAATGAACAATGAGAATGTGTGTTAAATGCTCAGCAGAGCCCACGGAGGTGTTCAGTAAGTGATAGTTGTATTATTTCTGCAGCCAGATTGTGCGGGGTGGGGGAGGGTAGCCCAGGATATATCATGCCATTGCTCAGGACTCTGGATAAAAGGCTTTGCATTTCCAGTGTTGGGCAGAGATGGGGAATTGGAGGCACATAAAAACAGAAACCTTAGGTACTGCAGACTTTCTAGTTAGACTTTTCTACCCTATCCTAGATTTCCGATGGTTGGGCTGAGGACGCAGGACTCCCAGGTGTGTGCTGCCTCTCCCCGGGGACATGGTGACCGGGGGCAGCCCTGGCCTTCCCTTGCTCTGGAATTTCCCTAGCTTCTAACCAACCATGATGAATCACAGCATGGTCCCTGGCCTCTCCACCTGGCCTCACAGCTGGGAAGGCTATCTGCCCCTCTCCTAGCCTCCTGTAGATAAGTTAGGTTCAGAGAGGGAGGGAAGAAGGGGTGGGGGAGATGAGGGAGAAGGAGGGGAGGGCTGGGCAGATTGCATAGGTGGCAAGAGGATTCTTGCAGAGCCTTATCTCGGGTTCTGGCTGGACTCTAGCGGCTCAGCTTCGCGCTGTGTCCTCCCAGCCAGGCTGTGGACTCTTCTCTCAGCTGGAACCACAGACCTCAAAGGGAGGGGCCTGCTCGAAGACTGCTGTCAAAGCTGTGGTGAGTGGTTTCCTGGGGGCCCTGCCCTGGCTCAGAAAGCAGGGATGGGCTGTGGAGGGTGAGGCCCAGGGAAGTGGTCATCAGCCAGACCACACCCCCTGAGGGCCCCGGTGGTGCACGCAGGACAGCCAGGCAGGCCCTGTGGTGAAGGAACTTTCTGTGCCTGCCAATCGGTGCCTAGAGACTGCATAAAGCTAGTTACAATCTGGCCTCAGAGGAAGTTGCAGAGATGGCCCTGAATAGCCCCAGGCATTTTTGGTTTTGGGTGACCTTAGAGGAGGAGAACTGGGCAGGGTCGCCTACCCCGTGATTAGAAGGCGGTGCACCTGAAGACACTCGGCAGTCCCTCTGGGAGTTAGCTGTCAGCAATGATGGCTGGTCTTGTTAACTGGGTCTCTGCTCTGTGCTCCTTTTGATGAGAAGCTCTCTGAGGCAGGAACTGTGCTGGATTCATCTTTGTTCCTGTGTAGCACAGAGAACAGTATGAAGTGTAATCAGCAGGGTGTGAGGAGCTTGTGCGGAGGTCCCGGCCTGAGAGTAATCTGGGCTTGGTGGTCTCATTGGCTCCAGTTTTTATTCCTTGGGAGCTGCGGGGAGAAGGCTGTGGTGGGGGTGAGGCCCCACCTGGGTGGGCTGTTGCCATCTGGGAACGCAGGCAAAGGGAGAGCCAGGCTTTGTGCAGTTCTCTGGCTGGCCTTTGGGGAGGGATCTCTGGTTTAAGCTCAGGCAGTGGATTTTTAAGTTTCCTGCTGAGCAGATTGTGTGGCTGGACACAGGACCTGCACAAGGTTCTGATGCGCTCAGGCAGCCTTTTGGAAAACCCGGTTTGGGAGTCCTCGTAGTTACTGATTATTACTGGGGTCTGACTGTGAATGCAGGGAGAGATGCAGGATGAGTGAAGTCTAGTTCTTACTGCGGTAACAGGATCTCAAGAGGAGAGATGGGTTCTACAGGTACTGGAAGCTCTTAAAAACTCACATCCTATACTCTCCAGGCTACAATACTGTGTGTGTACGTGTGTGTGTGTGTATACATTGGAGGTTCTTGAGCAATAGTTGACAAGTGCTTGTTGACAGGAAAAGGGAACCAGTATTCACGCAGCCTCTGTCTGCCCTGCACATTGCTACATCCCCAGTGCTTGCTGTGTCGTAGGGTTCCAATAAATATTTTTTTAAAGATTTTATTTATTTGAGAAAGCTCCCACATGAGTGGGGGGAAGGGCAAAGGGAGAGGGAGAAGCAGACTCCCTGCTGAGCAGAGAGCCTGTTGTTGGGGGGGGTCTATCGCCCCCCCCCCCATCATCATGACCCCAACCGAAGGCAGGCGTTTAACTGACTGAGCCACCCTGGCGCCCCTCCAATAAATATTTTTTGTGTAAGTGAAACCCTACCGTATGGTGAAATCTTAAGAATTAAAGAGATTTTCACACTCTTCACAAATGCTCTCTTCCTTTCTAAAGGTGTCTAGGGTAGTTAGGAGAGTTAACCTGTGGTCGGCTGCTGTGGCAGAGGGGCAGGCCGCTCTGTATTCCTGCAGCCTGGAAAGCTCAAGGCTGCCGGGGTCGCTGGGTCCAGTCCCGCCAGGTGCGCTGCGGGCTCTGCCCCCATGCAGGTTGGGCCCAGAGCCAACAGGGGGGTGTGCTTGCAGTTTTGAGTATAGTTCATCCCATTCTAGGTGCCGTAATACCCCACGGAAGGCAGTGGTGGGGGTCACCTCTTTCATGTTCTTCCTGACCTGTCCCCTCTGCAGCCTCGCTTACCCGCATCAGCCAGCCAGCCCCAGATCAGCCAGGACGCAAGTTCCTACGGTATTTTTCACCCTTGCGCCTTCAGACTCTGTTTAACTCCTATATGTGTGCTGCCGTCCTCCTTCCGAGCTGTCAGCTGAAAGGAAGCAGCAGGGGAAACACGGTAAAGAGATGAGCGCAGAGAGGGAAAATGCCCACGAGGAGCTGAGAGCTGGCAGGAAGAGTGGACAGAGGTCGGAGCAGGAGGAGGGGCTGGCGCTGGCGGAAGCCGGGGTCTCTTATTTAGGACGGATGACCTGGCACACCTTGGCCCTCGGGGGGGATTATCATTTTGATAATTGATGCTTTGCTGTAATTGTGACCTTGAGTCATCCAGAAAAGGTTGAATTATGCTCCCTTGACTGTTTAGGAAGGCATGCAAGGAAGTGCTTACCGTATTTTTTTAAAAGATTCCCAACCAGATGGACGAAAAGTTTCAAAAACGTTCATACTTAGGTAATAGTATCACTACTCCTCTCAGGCCAAGTAAGTGGTGTTACCCCCAGCCACAGAGAAGGAAGTGTAGTCCACGCAAGGTTGGAAATTTGTCCAGGATCACTCCCCAAGACTTGGCAGGAATGTGATTTGAACTTTTGAATGACCCCGGGTCGCAGGCGCTCAGCTTTACCCAAGACTGTTTCAAAACTCTCTTAAAAATGTGGCTTTCTGGACAGCTGTCTCCACGGGGAGTCCAACCAGTGCAGTTTTCATGTGTTACGGGACAGCAGAGACAGGGCCAGCCCTAATCCAGCTCCGCCCCGGTAGATTGCCAGTTCGCCCAAAGGGCACTTGCCTTCATAGAAACGAGAATGCTTTCAGTCCCGTTCCGTTTTAAGCATCTCCCTGGGTGCCACACGGTGCTTTCGGAGGCCAGAAAATGACAGGGAGGAGCTGCAGTGTTAAGACAGCCCAGGCCTTTTTCCATCAGGAGCTGTGTTCCTTCGTTTTGGTTATGGTAGCTGCTGAAAGGTGCTTGGGTGTGTAGCCTCGGTGCTGGTTGCCCCAGTCTCCGGGAGGCTGGGGCCCACCCCTGCCTAGGAACCCCCGCCCGGGTTCCCGTGCCCACCATCCTGACCTGGCAAATGGTAATCCTATCGAATTTGCCTCTCATTTATCAAGAGAGTGAGAATGTTCCACATGCAAGGGAACATGGTTTCTTGGGGAAACCTTTCTCTTCCCTCCCTCCCCAGAAGTGACATTCTCCTGAATATGGTGTTTATTATACCTTTGCATGTTTTTATACTTTTTACTGTTGTCCGTAAGTAAGATATGGTATCATGTTTTAATTTTGATGTATACAACATCATGGTCAGTGTGGTCTTCTTGAACTTGGATTTTTTTTATCCAACATTGTTATCTAGATTTATCCATGTTGATGTGTTTAAATCAACTGGTACATGCTCTCTTCTGCTCTCAAGTTAAAAAAAAATGTGCTATTGCCTTTTTCTTTTTGATTTGTAGGAGTTAAGCTACGTATGTTAACTGATCTTGGGTAGGTTATACTCATTACATAGAACTGTGGGTTATCTTAACTTTATTAATAAGTGTCATTTTTTTCATAAGGAAGTTTTAATTTTAATGTCAGGTTTACCAGTCTTTTGTTTGTACTTTCTCTTGTTCAAGAAATCCTTTCCTACTCTGACTTTTAAAATACATTTGTATATTTTCTTTTAAATTTACGTTTTGCTTCCCATGCTTACATTTTAAATTCACCTGGAATGTATTTTCTTCATATGAGCCTGGATCTTAACTCTGGCTCCAACACTAAAGCCTTATGAGGAGCTTTAAAAAAGAAAGTACTGATGTCTGAGTCTCACTTCAGATCAGACCAATAAAATAAAAATATCTTGGGGTGGGGCCCAGGCATGGTTATGAAACGCTCCAGGTGACTTTTATGTCCAGCCAAAGTAGAGAACCACTCAGCCTTGTAAGATCAAACTGATTTTATTTTTTCTGGAGGAATAGCCAAATTTTCTAGGACCAGTTATTGAATAGTCTGTACTTTTCCCACTGACTGACTCCTTTTTAAGATTTGATTGACTAATTTATAACTTTGAGATGTATTTCACATATCTTAAAATTCATCCATGTAAAGTATTTAGTGGTTTTTAATATATTCACAGAGTCGTGCAGCCATTACCACTATCTAATCCTAAAACATTTTTATCGTCCCCAAAGAAACCCCATACCCTCGGGTGCCTGGGTGGCTCAGCCCTTAAGCGTCTGTCTTCAGCTCAGGTCATGATCCCAGGGGCCTGGGATTGAACCCCGCATTGGGCCTCCTGCTTCTTGAGCCTGCCTCTCCCTTGCCCTCTGCTGCTCCCGCAGCTTGTGCTCTCTGTCAAATAAATAAAAATAAAATCTTAAAAACAAAAACCCAAAAAACTACCTTAAAAAAAAAGAAACCCCATACCCATTAGCAGTCATTTCCCATTCTTTCTATCCCCCATCCCCATGCAACCACAAATCTACTTTCTCTATGTATTTGCCTATTCTGGATATTTCACATAAATGAGTTCATAAATATGCAGTTTATTATGACATCTTTCACTTAGCATGATGTTTTCAAGAGTCATGGGTGTTGTGGAACGTAATCAGACCTTCATTCTTTTTATTGCCAAATAATCCGTCTTATGGATAAACTGCATTTTGTTTATCTTTTCATCAGTTGATGGGCATTTGAACTGTTTCCACATTTTGGGTATTATGAATAATGG
Organism: Ursus arctos; assembly: GCF_023065955.2. Taxonomy (NCBI): domain Eukaryota; kingdom Metazoa; phylum Chordata; class Mammalia; order Carnivora; family Ursidae; genus Ursus; species Ursus arctos. The sequence continues at coordinate 34,724,218 of NW_026622930.1, read as the reverse complement.
TGCTGTGAACAGTTATGTACAGCTTTTTGTATGGACATTTTTAAGTTCTCTTAGGTATATACCCAGGAGTACATTTGCCTGGCCACATGGGAACTCTAACTTTTTGAGGAACTGCTGAATTGTTTTCCAAATAACCTGCACTATCTTACATTCTTTTTTTTTTTTTAAAGATTTTATTTATTCGACAGAGATAGAGACAGCCAGCGAGAGAGGGAACACAGGCAGGGGGAGTGGGAGAGGAAGAAGCAGGCTCATAGCAGAGGAGCCTGATGTGGGGCTCGATCCCATAACGCCGGGATCACGCCCTGAGCCGAAGGCAGATGCTTAACCGCTGGGCCACCCAGGCGCCCCTATTTTACATTCTTAGCAGCAGTGTGCAAAGGTTCTAATTTCTCCACTCCCCAACTATGTAGGATGTTGAGCATATTTTCATGTGCTTATTGGCCATTCGTATATCCTCTTTAGAGAAATATCTGTTCAAGTCTTTGCCCATTTTTAAATTGAGTTTTATTATTGTTGTCAGAGTTCCTTAGATAGCGTAGTTACAAGTCCATTGTCAGATACATGATTTACAACTATGTTCTCCCATTTGGTGATTTGTCTTTTCACTTTTTTTTTTCTTTTTTTACTTTCTTGATAGCGCCCTTTGGTACACTAAAGTTTTTAATTTTGATAAAGTCTAGTTTACTTATTTTGGTGTGTGTGATTTTGATATTTAAGAAACCATTGCTAACCCAAATTCACCAAAATTTACTTCTATGTTTTCTTTTAAAAGTTTTATAGTTTTAGGTCTCACCTTTAGGTCCATGATACATTTTTTTTTTTTTTTAAGATTTTATTTATTTATTCAACAGAGATAGAGACAGCCAGTGAGAGAGGGAACACAAGCAGGGGGAGTGAGAGAGGAAGAAGCAGGCTCATAGTAGAGGAACCTGATGTGGGGCTCAATCCCATAACGCTGGGATCGCGCCCTGAGCCAAAGGCAGATGCTTAAGGGCTGTGCCACCCAGGCGCCCCCCATGATACATTTTGCCTTGGTTTTTGCATATAGTGTGAACTACATTCATTCATTTGCATGTGAATATCCAGTTGTCTTAGTACCATTTCTTGAAAGTCCGTTCGTTCTTTCTTTTTTTTTTTTTTAAAGATTTTATTTATTTATTCAACAGAGATAGAGACAGCCAGCGAGAGAGGCATCACAAGCAGGGGGAGGGGGAGAGGAAGAAGCAGACTTCCCTGCTTCCCTGAGCAGGGAGCCCAAGGGGGGGCTCCATCCCAGGACCCTGGGATCATGACTTGAGCCGAAGGCAGATGCTTAACCACCTAAGCCACCCAGGCGCCCTGAAAGTCTGTTCTTTCTCTGTTGAATCATCCTGGTACCCTTGATGAAGAATCAGTTGACTGTAAATGTGAGGTTTTATTTCTGTACTCTCGATTCTATTCTATTAATCTGGATGTCTGCCTTTATGCCAGCACAGCATAGTCTTAGGAAGCGTAGCTTCCTAGTTAGTGTTGAAATCAGGAACTGTGAGTCTTCCAACTTTGGTCTTTTGCAAGATTGTTTTGTTTATTCTGGGTCTCTTGCTTTTCCATAGGAATTTTAGGATCTGCTTGTCAGTTTCTGCAAAAAAAACACAAAAAAACACACAAAAAAAACCCAGCTGAGATTTTCACAGAGATCGTGTTGAGCTGGTAGATTGATTTGGGGAATATTGTCAGCTTAACAATGTTAAGGGTTCTGATGCATGAGAACATGAGATGTCTTTCCATTGATTCAAATCTTTAATTCTTTCAGGGGTGTTTTGTGGTTTCCAGTATAGAAGTCTTACACTTCTCTTGTTAAAGATATTCCAGGGGCACCTGGGTGGCTCAGTTGGTTAAGTGTCCACCTTCGGCTCAGGTCATGATCCCAGGGTCCTGGGATGGAACCCTGCATTGTTTCCCTGCTCAGCGGAGAGCCTGCTTCTCCCTCTCCCTCTGCTTACCGCTCCCCCTGCTTGTGTTCTCTCTGTCTGTCCAATAAATAAATTAAAAAAAATTATGAATAAATAAATATATTCTGAAGTATTTTAAGCTTTTTGCTGCTATTATAAATGGTGTTGTTTTGTTTCTTTATTTCATTTTTGGATTGTTCACTGCCAGTGTATAGGAATAAAATTGATTTTTGTGTGTTGATCTTGTAACCTGCTATGTTGCTGAACTCTTTCATTAGTACTAGTAGTTTTATAGTGGATTCCTTAGGGTGGTTTTATAGTGGAATCCTTTTCTGTATAGGGTTTTCTATATACAAGATTATGTCATCTGTGAATAGAGATAGTTTTACTTCTTCCTTTTCAATCTGAATGTCTTTTATTTCTTTTTCTTGCTTAATTGCCCTGGCTAGAACTCTAGTACAGTGTTGAATAGACATGGCATGACATCCTTGTCTTGCTCCTGATCTTAGGGGAAAGGCATTCAGTCTTTCTTCATTAAGTATGAAGTACCAATAGGTTTTTTGTAGATGCTCTTTATAAGGATGGGGATGTTCCCCTCTATTCCTAGTTTGTGGAAGTGTTTTTATTATGGAAGGGCATTAAGTTTTGTCAAATGTTTCTTCTGGGTCTACTGAGATTATCAGGTGGTTTTGTACTTCATTAATATCCATATGGTCATAGTGTATACTCCTTTTTATGTATTACTGGTTTCTATTAGTATTTTGCTGGGGATTTTTTGCATCTTTATTAGGGATTTTAGACTGTAGCTTTCTTTTCTTGTGATGTCTGGTTTTGATATCAGAGCAATATGGCCTCATAGAATGAGTTGGGAAGTATTCCTTCCTCTTCTATTTTTGGAAGAGTTTGTAAAGAATTGGTATTAATTCCTTTAAGTATTTGGTAGAATTCACTAGTGGGGCCATCTAGTCCTGGGCTTTTCTTTATTGGAAAATTTATTTATTTATTTTAAGATTTATTTATTTGAGAGAGAGTGGGGGCAGGGGCAGAGGGAGAGGGTGTTCAGGTAGACTCCCTGCTGAGCATGGAGCTGTACATGGGCTGGATCCCGTGACCCATGAGATCATGACCTGAGCCGAAACCAAGAGTCAGATGCTCAACTGTCTGAGCCACCCAGGTGCCCAGATTTTTCTTTTCTTTTAGCTCTTGGAGTACCAGTTTGTTCCATCTTGTAATGGCTTATTTTGTTGTGTGGTTAGTAATGTTTATACTCAGCTCCTCTTCAGTGGGTGCGGAGAGTGGGATGCTGAAAAGTAAGATACTTTGGAAGGCTGCACTTACCGGTGGTGGTGAGGTCTAGGACATATGAAATGTGTGGGTGGGTGGCTGAGGTGGAGTAGAGGAAAGGATTGTTGGAAGGCTCTTCCCCCAGAACTTTGCATGTCTGCCTGCTTCTTAAATAGGATTGTGCTCAAGAGTCCCTTCCTCGGAGGCTTCCCGGGCCTCTTGACCAAATAACATCCCCATCCCCCACTTTTTTTTTTTTTTTTAAGAATTAATTAATTAATTAATTTTTGAGAGAGAAAGAGAGAGTGCACGTTCCCGAGCATGCCCAAGCAGGGTCAGAGGGAGAGGGATAAGCAATCCCTGCTGAGCAGGGAGCCAGGCTCAGGACTCCATCCCAGGACCCTGAGATCATAACCTGAGCTGAGGGCAGGTGCTTAACCGACTGAGCCATCCAGACGCTCCTCCCCTTTTTAAAAAAGATTTATTTTTATTTATTTGAGAGAGAGTGCCTCACTCTTTTCCCTGCTTTATCTTCTTTATGACACTTACCACTATCCAGAAATATATTAGCCATTTGTCTACCTTTTGTGTCCTTCCTTCCTGGAGGGTAAGCTTCTGATAGCAAGGATTTGTCTTCTGTATTGCTGTGTTCTCACGACCTGGGACATGGTTTATACTGCCAATAAATGTTAGCGGGTTTGAGTAATCCTGTTTTCAGAAGGAAGTCCTCTAAGCCTCGATTCTGCAGCTTTCAGCTGGGCTGGGTCTGACCAGGCAGCCAAGAAGAGGTGAACAGCTTGGCTCTCCATTCCCAAACCTTTTTCTCCCATAAGAGCTCAGAAAATACCATCGACCCTGTGTGCTTCACTTTGGCCTTTTTCTAGCATGTGTTTGCACAGCTCCCAAAATCAGCAGTAGGCATTTGAGTGTCAGAAGACCTGGAGGCAAAAGGGTACAACAAGATCTGGTTCTTACCTGTAGGAGGCTGTAACTGTGTGAAGAAGTTAGAGCGTTCACAGAAGACACTTCAGGTCCTTGCTCCTCATCAAGCTGCTGTGCAGAGGAGTACCCCTCACTGTGACGGGGTGCAGAAAGGCAGCCTGTGCACTGGTCCGTGGGCCATCTTCAATGGGCACATAAACCATTCCTGGAAGCTTCTAGAAGGGAGTTATAAATTCCCAGGTGACTCCATTTTGCCATCTTTCTGAGGTTGCCCTGTAGCGTAAGAACTTGTTCTGAGCAAAGTGTTGCTTGTAAAACTTAAAGTGCCCGAGGGCATTCATACAAAGTGGGCTGACGGAGTGCCATCTGCATCCCTTAAGGCCCCCCATAGGAGGCAGTGTTGAGGAATGGTGAACTCAGGAAGCAAGGATTCCAGGAAACCCTGGCTTTCCCTCCTACCTCACTGTTCCGGCCTCGGTTAAGTGAACACATGGTTCTGGACCTTGGGGTTGTTGTGAGGAGATTACGTAGAGATTGTGTTCAGCACGAGGCCTGGTGCGCCCGAATAGCATGCTAGTTGGTGTTCCAGTCTGGCATTTTGGGAGCCACTGGTACCTCCGGTTCCTGATCTGTAAAACGGTAATAATAATTCCTGCTCCCACCTGCCCCTTCCCTGTGCTCCTGGCTGTTGTAAGGACAGGGGTTAATATCCTCAGGCTTTGAGGGCCTGGGCTGGGGGAGGAGTCACGTAAATGGAGTATTGTTGTGATGCTGAATGATCGGGCTTTGTTCAAGTGTCGTCAGTGTTTGACTTCCTACAGTTAGTGTCCCCTTGTGTTTAATTGCCCACGTATTTGCATGTCCTCCGTGGGGCAGTGCTGACCTGCCCAGCTGTGACCTGGGTCCTCACTCAGGGGGCACCTGCTGAATTAGGGTGAGAAGCCTCATTTCCTCCGTCAGGGGCCCCCCAGGCATCAGGAATGAAAGAAATGCAGAAAGCATGACCCACACGCAGAACTGGTTCTGAATAGGACATTGATTGGAGAGGTTTTGCAGGAGGCGGCGGGCACTTTAATTCCCGAGGCTGTTGGTGGCAGCTCGCTGCTCGCCCCAAGCCTGTTAACCGCTGGGCTGCCGGGCCTGGGAGGATGCAGCTCCCGGGCCCCAGGCGGCCCTCTCGGTGCTCTGATGGGAGCCCTTTTGAGGAAGGCGGTAAGGTACCCCGCTGAGGCCAGGCCAGGGGTACGAGGGGGCCTGACGAGTACTCTCAGCTCTGGGCCTCCAGGCTTCTCTGAACTCCCCCCCCCCCCCCCCCCCCCGTGAAACCTGGCCAGCCACAGGTTTGGGGGCAAAAGGTAGGTTTCTCCCTTGGGGGTTCAGAAACTGAGGAACACCGTGGTTGCAGGTAAAGGAGAGCTATTGTGTTTGTTGTTGTTGTTTTCCTCCTATCCTGCCCTGGTTTCTTCTAGTGGATTTGTCAGTTGTGGCTGGGTAAGAGCAAGACAGTCCTATGTTCCTTTTTCGAGGAGGCTATAGACGGTTCTGCTGGGGGTTTCAGAGGGTCTTCTGATATCTGAACATTCAGAGTTGGGTGGTTTAGAGAAGGGGCCGCTGTTGGAGGGACCCAGCACAAAGGTGCATAGGCACTAGGAAAAGCAGAGTTAATCTCCTACTTCTTCCTGAAGTTTCTTTTTCCCAGAATCCACAGAGGGTGGCTATTTTGGATAAAATCAAGTGGTGGCAGGTCAGCAAGTGAAAGGAAGTTCTCCCCCACGCTGTTTCATCCCGGATGGACACTGCTAGGCAGGGGCTGTGCCCACAACTTCTGGAGCTCTGGGCTGCAGGAGCAGGGAGGTCGGGGAGCAGATTGCCACCCTGACTTGGCTGTGTATTTTACCTTGAAGCAAGGCCTCGCTCTTCCAGGAGCAGGACTGTGCTGCCTGGTCTGTGCTGCTCCACACCACGTGCCTCCCCTCCCCCGAGAATCTGGGCTTTGGTGACAGCTGCCCCTCCCGGCTGCCTTCTGCTCTCCTAACCTCTCAGCTCAGGGAGAAGGCTCCTTTCCTCCCACCTGGGAACTGGTTGGATGAGTTTCTTCAGCCTCCCTGGTTGAGGCCCCTTAGAAGGGAAGGTGAGGGACCTGGGGGGTGGAGGCAGGTGCTATGGGGCGGAAAGTGGAGAGGAAAGTGGAGAGGGGCCGTCCTGGGCTCTGGGAGAGGGATCTGTGAGGGGAAGTGTATGAGGCCTTGCTGTCTGAAGGGCCGGCTGCCTTTGAGAGTTGACCCTTGTTGTGGGAGTCTATGAAGTCTGCTTTAGGAAGGAAAATCCACTTTCCTAACTTCACTGGGTCAGGCACCAGGCCCAAGATCAGCATCCAGGGCATTTTTGCTGTAATGCCCAAGAAGTGGGGCAGGCCAGGGTGGTTTGACACATGGTAGCAGTTCACAAAAGGGGGCTGCTCACATCGACGAAAGCACTCTTCTGGGTCTGGATGGTCATGCTTGGAATTAGGAAGTTGCATTTGGGGGAGCCGCCCTGTCGGCAGCCTTGCCCCCTAATTCTAATTTGCTTGGGAGGGAAAGTGAGAATTTGGGGAAGGGGGAAAACCCTCAGGTGAGGAGATGTGTTCTGACCAACCCCCAGCCCAGTAGAGAGCCTTTGGCCTGGAATCCCAATGGGACATTTTCTTCCAGCGAAGCCCCCAGATCTCAGTTGTCTAGAGCCAGTGTTCTCTTCCTGCTTTCAGAAGCGTGGGATTTACATGGAGCTTTGCTTCTTCACCTTTACTTGGATGCTTGCTGCTCCCCCCGCTGCACAAGGGTTGGAATAGGTCTCGTTCTTCTTTCTAGCAGATGCTTTCCTGGGTCATTCTTTCTCCTCCCTGACGCTCTCTGAATAGTCAGCACCTTCTTGGGCCTCTGGATTTTTCCTGAACGCTCTTTGGCTCTATGGACACCTGCTGCCAAAGGCCCACGTCTGGCTTGTGCCGTTTTAGGGCACATTCTCACACCGCATCTCCCAGAATCCTTGAGTCTCGGTAGTTGTCCTTCCAGGCGTGGCTCGGGCGTGTCCTTTCGCACAGAGCCACTGCTGATGCATCCTCCAGTCTGTCCAATTCCTTCCAGCCTGGCCTCTTGCTGCTAGCTGCCCCAGGCCTTTGGAAGATCCAGGACCTTTTGGGACTCAGCTCTCGTATGCTGCTGCCGTTGCCCCTCAGGCCCTCCTGTCTCTTCTTTACTTGGCAAGTACAAGCTTGCTCATCATTCAAGGCTCAGCTGAAGTCTCGCCTCCTTTAGAGCTGCCCAGGGGCCTGAGGTAGCAGCAGCTGCTCCCTCTTCTGTTAGCACGGTTTTGTATTCGTACTTCTGTACAGCACTCAAGGCATTGCCTGGTGGATAATTTGTTGATATGGCTGTTTTTCCTTCTAGAATTCGGTTCCTCAAAGAGAGGGACAATGTCTTGTTCGTTTTAGTATCCCCAGGGCCTAGCATCGTGCCCACAAGTGTGGAACGAATTGCCAAACTGGACGCAGCCTTGAGCTCCCAGACTGCTCATGACCCCGCTGTCTACCTCCTTTTGTTACTGGGGCACTTGTCTTGCTTCTCCTGAGAGAGGATCAGCTCTGGAGAGAGCGGGCTGTGTGTGTGATTCATCTCTGTCTCCCACAAGGCTCCACAGTGTCTTTGTGCGAAGTGAGTGCTTGAAACTACTTGTCCAGTGAACTCTGCAGCTCACAGCTCAGGCAGGGCAGGGACTGTTCTCCCTAAATGAGAGGGCAGACACTGTGGCACAGATGGCTCCCTGCCTTGCTCCTTTGTCACCTGGCTGCTGCAGAGCAGGGCTGGGGCGGGTTTGGAGCCGTGCTGCCTGGGTCCCGGGGCTCAGTCATACTCATTTTGTCATTTTGTGGCTCTCCCCCCCTCTCTGATATTCCCTGTGATTTAGGAAATGGGGGAGCAGCAAGGCTTTCTGTAGTACCTTAAGTTTTTGTCTCACGTCCTGGTTCTTCACACGTCCACCTTGCAGCTGGATTCTGTTTCTTCTTTAAAACCCAAGGGCCGGTGTCAAGGGTAGTTTTTACCCGTCGCTTATCTGTGCTTTTGCCGGCTTCCATTTCCTGCAGTCCTGTTCCTGCTCGGGGCTCTTGTCCTCTGTCGCTCTGCTCCTCTTTAGCTCCCACCAGGACACGTCGTCTTTCCCTGTGGAGCGCAGAGTAATGTGTCCTGCCTGCCGCAGCGGCGACCTCTGACTCACGGAGGCTTCATCTTCTGCTTTGCCCTTCGGTTGGGCACGGATAGCAGACTGTTTGCATTTCCGGCTGAATCGCTTGATATGTTCCCGTGTGAGATCATGGTTCGACTCCACGCCGGGATGGTACACGAGGAATGGTCGGTGGGGGAGGATTGGGTCATGCCGGTTCACCAAGTGGAGCTTTTATCTTTATCATTAATGAGAGATGTGGGTAAACATTTTAGGCACAAATAGAAAAAAAAATCTGTTGTCCCAGTGCTTGTGGAGCAAATAATAACTTATCCATCCTTGTCCTCCCACCCCTGACCGTGGGCTTACCGTGCAGCTCATGTTGTTCACGTCACTCTGTCGCCGCTCGCTCGGTGTTGGACACCAGTCAGGTGGGGGCTTTTGTTCTCCTTTTGCAGAGAAGGAACGTGAAGCGTGGTGAGGTCAGGTGGCTTGCCCGAGGCCACATGGGGCCAGTGAAGCGGGTCGCTGGGTGTTAGACCGGATCTGCCCGGCCCCAGAGCCTGTGGATCCATTGAGGGCGTGCAGCCTCTGCTCCTTGGCCTCACGTGCACACGTGTGTGTGCCTGTTCTCTCCTTCTCTGCTGGGGACTCGGGGACCTCATAGGACCCCTCTGTTCCCACTTGCTTCCTGCTGACATTCTCCACTGCCTTTGGCCGTGACGCAACTGGCAAATGCTGCAACTGCTGAAGGTGTGGCCCTGTTTCCTCCCCGCCCCCACCCCAGCCTGGACGCTGCAAAACCAGCAGCCCCTGCCCCCGAGGTGGGGACGACAGGATGGCTGATTTGCAGGGCGAGGTACCTGAAGTTTGCTGGTAAGGAGTGGAGGTCTGTGAGCCGTTCTGGCCTCGTGATGAGAGAGGTGGGGCCTCTAGGAAACAAACACCGAATCTGTCCGTGATTTCTAGCCCGGGCTTTAGCTGCTCCATCTTCTGGGGACATTGTGTCATTTCCTGGCAAGCTGTGCTGGGAGCCACACTGACCTACCCTGGCTGTGAGCGATAGCAATTTCTGATCAACAGCAGTCGCTCTCATTTGTCTTTAGTATGTATGTCTCTGAAACTTCCTGGTAGACAGCTTTACCTGGGCTGTTTGTAGGGGGACTGCTCTTCTCCAAATTCTAAAGTGGTTCCTTGGCCAATTTTCCCTGCCTCTCAGCTTCTTGTGGCTGGTCATTTGATATGTGGCATGATGGCAAGGCGGCTATGCCGTTGCTCTAGTCCCTTGTCTGGGGCTAAAGTAGGACGGGATTGCTAGGGTGAATGAGCAGTCCCTGCTCCTGGGTCCCCCTTGGCAGATTGGAAACTTGCTGGTAGTGACTAATGTGGAAACTCCTTAGTCTTGGAGGAACTGGCTCAGCCCTTGGCTTTGCCCCCGTTTCTCTTTCGCCTGACTCTGGAACTGGTGAGAGGCGCAGCAGCACGGTCCCGCAGACCTTCCACAGGTGTTACTGAGCACCTGGTGGCACATTGCTCTCTGGAGGTGACAGAAGGGCACCGGAAAGAAAGCAGGCCCAGCCCCTCTGACTTGTACGGTCTAGTCCAGAAGAAAAACATGCACATATGAACCCCCGAGGACCAGCACTTTAAATGATACTCAAGGTCGCTAGAGTTAAAAGAAGTGTGTGTGTGTGTGTGTGTGTGTGTGTGTGTGTTAGTGTCCTTGTGGCACAAACCCCACAAGTGTAGTGGCTTGAAATAACACAAGTTGATTATCGTACGGTTCTGGAGGTCAGGACTGGATCTGGGTCCACAGGGCTGTGTTCCTTCTGGAGGCTCTGGGGAAGGATTTGTTTTCTCCCCTGTCCCAGCCTCCCGAAGCTGCCAGATCCTTTAGCTGGTGGCCCCTTTTCCTCTATCTGCAAAGCCAGCAGCCTCTTTTCTGTCTGTCCCTCTGCTTTTGTTGTCACACCAAGTTCCAACTCCTTGTGCATCCCTCATGTAAGGACCCTGTGATTACATCAGGCCCAGCCAGGTGACCTAGGGTCATCTCCCCATCTCAAGAGCCTCCACTTGATCGCATCTGCAACGTCTCTTTGGCCCTATGAGACAACATCCGTAGGTTCTTTACATCCGGGCGTGATTAGCATATGCTTATTCTTTGAAGTGGGGGGGGGGGGCGAAGTCCTCCGTAGCGGGCGTGTGGGATGCGCTGAAAGTGGTAGAGGAGGCCTTTCTGAAGGAGGTGATCTGACCGAATTTGTGTAGGAAGAGAGGGTCTGGGACACATCCCAGGTGTGAGAAACCACATGAGCAAATGTTGGGGCTGTGGGGTGGTGGCAACAGTGAGGTGAGGGCCAGTGGTCCTCCCACTGAGACAGGATGCCAGCGGCTTTCCTTCGCTTCCAAGGCCAGGCTGAGGAAGATTTCTGGACTTCAGTCTGTAGGCCAAGACTTCCTCCCAGAATTCAGGTGGGAGGGCTCCACTGACAGTGGCCACGATCCCATCCCTTCCCAGCAGCTGAAGTCCTGCTTCAAAGACCCAGCCACACTTGGTGGCCCCTGCTGTTCTGGGGTGGTGGGAAAAAGAATTGACGAGGGAATATAAATTCATGAGGGGAAATGAGTTTGAGCCAGCTGGCCTGGGTTTGTGGCCCAGAAGCCCCGATCACACTGTTTGCACAGCCTCTGTGACAGTCACGTTGCTCACATTGAACACATGGAACACAGTCGCTCCCCAGGGAGCCTTCCCTTGTCCTTTCTTAGGGTGCTTAGAGCCCCTGCGTCTCCAGGGAGGACTGGGAGGAGCCCGAGTGAGGAAGCTGCTCCAGAAAGGGGCAAGGAGCCAACCCCCTCAGGGATCTTCCTGTCCTCTGGAAAGCCTCTAGGGCTGTGGTGAAAGGTGTCCTCCCACTGGTGTGGCTGAGGGGGAGCGGCAAGAAGCGACAGGCAAGAGCGGGGCGTGGGGCGGCGCTGAGCTGTGGGTGACAGCACCCCTGAGCGAGCTCAGCACCCCGTGTCCGATCACCCGTTCACCTGGCGGTGCTCGTCTGGAGAGGCTGTAGCTCTTCTCTGTTGCTTCCTTCTGGTACCCTCTCTGAGTTGTTCCTGACAGGGGCCCTGGGCCGATCGTTCTGGGGAGGGTCAAAGGGGCTGGCTGCCCAGGGTGGGAGAGCCTTCGGGATGTGTAGGAGGTGTAGTTGAGAGAGGAAAGAAGCCCCTGGGGAGGTGCGCAGGGCTGGCGGATGTTGGCAGTTGCCTTTAGGAGAGCCCCCTGCTCCTTCCCCTCCCGCCTCGGGGACAGGTGTGTCGGGCTTCCGCTTCTTGGGTGTGGGGTGAGGAGCGGAAGGTGAAAGGATGACATCAGCCTCCTCCACACCTGGAGCCAGCCTCTCTGAAGCAAACTGTTTTCTGGGGCGTCTCCAGAGCTGGCCTGCACAGAGGGTTGTCCAGCAAGAGCCCCCCTCCCTCTCCTGCCTTCTCCTCAGCAGCCTGCTGGCGGGGGGCGGGGGGGGGGGTAGGGTCAGAAGGGAATGCGCTGAGTCCTGGGGATTCCCCAGGACCAGAAAAGGAGAGGTTCTCCAGAAGGTTCCAGGTGAGTGACCCTGTGGGACTATCTTTTCTTTCTTTCCTTTTTCTTTCTTTCTTTTTTTTTTTTTAAATAGGCTCCACACTGGGCATGGAGCCCAGCACGGGGCTTAAACTCATGACCCTGAGATGAAGAGTTGGCCTTTTAACCAACTGAGCCACTCAGGCATCCCTGGGACCATCTTTTCTGAAGTTGGGGGTGGGGGAGCGGGGTCCTTCTCCCTCAGTGACCAGAGGCCTAAGGATAGGGCATGGGGGCTAATTATGGGTTTTGTCATTTTTTACCTGTTGGAGGCAGGGGTATGGGTTAGGTTTGGGACATGGTGCTGAGGCCTAGTGAGGAGAAAAAGCATGTGGGACTTGACCCGAGTCAGCTGTGCTGGGAATCCAAGGGGCCTGCTGCAGCCTGCCTCTCTGCCTGGGGACACTGGGGGAAGGTCCTCAGAAGGGAGGGCCGATAACCTAGGAGGTGTGGGCAGAGGAAGGGTGTGGATTGTGTTTAAATTTAGAGAGAGTTTAAAAAAAAAAAGGAGGGGTGCCTGGGTGGCACAGCGGTTAAGCATCTGCCTTCGGCTCAGGGCGTGATCCCGGCGTTCTGGGATCGAGCCCCACATCAGGCTCCTCCGCTATGAGCCTGCTTCTTCCTCTCCCACTCCCCCTGCTTGTGTTCCCTCTCTCGCTGGCTGTCTCTCTCTCTGTTGAATAAATAAATAAAATCTTTAAAAAAAAAATAAAAAAAAGGAAACATTCCTCTCCTGTCTCCCCCTACCCACCCCTTTAAAGATGTGTGTCTGAGCCACTTCTTAGGTCCATCAAAAAGAAAGGCTTGGGAGACCTTCACAGGTGTGGGACTGGAGATACGGAGTTTTCTAGAAGACTGATTCTCTGATTGATGATTGGACTGACTCATGTTGAGAGATGGAAGAGGTCATGGCTGGGGGAGACTTAGGGAAACTGGAGACTGGGTGCGGTAGGAGGAGGTGGGCGTGGGCATCTGGCTTGGGGGTTTGGCTGCTCTCTGCCTGTCTCCTTTAGGCTCCCACTTCCCCAGCCAGGTTGTGTCTTCCGCATGAGTTTGAAGACCTGAGTGCTAATCTTGGCTTTGAGGTGAACCTTGCAATTTGGGGTGATACTCAGTGAAGAGGAAGGAAAGGTCGCCTCTGGCCCGGGACAGGTGGGCAGGCACTGGTGCCGTCTCTTTGGGAGTCTGAACTACACACACAGTAATGGTTGGGCTCAGGCTTTTAGGACCAGAACGCATTCAGACTGAGTGTGATGGCTCTACTAACAGCCCCCCTGGACTCTGCCTTGTTTGTTCTCACTGCCCCACATGCTTGTCATCCTCTCTTTGTGGGTCTCTGCACTTTTCCAGCAAGCCTCCTGTCCTAGAGAGCCTGTGGTCCTGGGTCTCCTGGTCCCTGCAGCGCATGTCTCATGCAAGGAATTATAGTCAGAGCCTGGTGACCTCTGTGACCTCATACTTTTTCCTTTTTCCATGACCTGCGATCCTTTGACCTGGAATCTGTATTTTACCATGTTGTTCCAACAGGACGATAAATGGCCGGAGGTCACAGAGCAGCAGGTCTAGAAAGTAGCTGTAAGGAATCTTCACTTTCATTCCTTTGCCTCCACGGCCTTTGTAGGGTAAATGAAGCGCCATGCTGAGAGCCGTGATCTTTCAAGACTTAATAAGTCCCCCACGGCTTAGGCTGAGGCCAAGCCATAGCATCCAGGCCTGTGACTAATCCGTTTGCCTGTGGCCCTGGCTCGTGTGAAATCCATTAGGGAGACAGCAGGCAGGGGCAGGGGAGCGGGAACACTGGAGCCTTCCTGCCCGAGTACACGTCCGGACTCTGCCACATGTTACTTCTGTGGCCTCAAGTTTCTGTATCTGAAATGGGGGCAGTAATGGTACTGAGTTCATAGAGCTGTTAGGAGGTGAAAGTGGCTTGCTGTGTCCTGACACTTGGAGTGCTTCAGCGCTTGGCTGGTGTGCTTCGTGTGGGCCGCAGGGGGACTGCTGGGCGCGGGCGCGGCTTTGGCAACGTGAATTTGCTTTGCGGGGAGATGGCCGCATTGCACCAGAGGAAATTTCTCCAAAGAGAAAAGATGCTTTCATTTCGTTTCTGGGTTCATAGGGCAATGGGGTCCCCAAAGAGTGACCCTGAGAAGGCCCCCCTGAGAGTGTGTGTGAGGGTGGAGGGGGGCTGTGGCTAATCTTTTACTTTAAAACTGACCTGGCCAGCTGTGAGATCCGTCTGGGACTTGGGCCTTTGCCATTTAGCATCCCCGTAGGGGCTGCCTGACCCCAGGGTTGATCTGGGAAAGGTCTTAGGTCATAAGTTTCTGCCCCGTTGTTCCAGCTGCGACTGGCGGGCCGGGGCGGGGTGGGGTGGGGGCTGACTGCATTGGGCTTTGAAGGACACCAGAGTCCCATAGGGCTGGGGGTTAAAGACTGGGGCGGGGTTGGGATCTTTTTCTTCGTGCTGAAATGACACAGCCTTACCCTGTGGGCTGGTTCTGTAGAAAGGCCCAGCTGGTTAACTTTAAAGGCTCTTTTGAGGAGGGAGGAAGAAGCAGCAGTGCTGCATTTCCCTCAGAGTTTCACCAAGATGAGCCTGTCCATTCTCCTCTGTTGGACCTGGAAGGGAGGGAGAAGGCAGGAATGGCTTTCGCGCTGCCACTCTGTCCTTATCTGCAGAATGAGAGGCTCCCGGGGATCTCCAGAGAGGTGACACTCCTCCCCGTGCCCAGGCTGCGACCGGCAGTGGCACAGTGCTATGCTGGAGAGGCTTCTCACTGGGCTCTTGACTTCTAGCTCGGTACACTCACCGGTTTGTTCGCCATCATCCATTTGCCAGATCCCCCTTAAGGCCCCTGAGCTTAGGGCACTGACGGTCTAGGGCAGGGGATCTCAGACTAGTCACAATCACGCAGGGAGTGGTAGGGGTAAATCCTGGGGTGCTGTAAGAGTATGTGGAAGGGGGCATCCAGGTTTGTTTTCTGGGGAGGTTTCTAGAAGGGGGCTGGCTTCTACTCTGAAACCTGAGGATTGGGTATAAGTGACCGGGTTTGGGGGGTGGTATGGCTTGGAAGATGGGGTGGGCGTGGGGGGCGTGGGAATAATGTCCAGGCAGAGAGAACATTTGCAAAAGCCAGAGCCCAGGAGTGCTGGAGTGATGGCACCTAAATCCTCCTTGTAGCTCTAGCCTGTGGTCTAGTAATTTCTGAGCCCTAGAAATAGGGGTGGAAGACTTTGGGGCAGTGACAGTGAGAGTGATGCTCTGGAACTTTGTTCCTGTGCAGGCAGCAATGAAATGCACATTCTGGAAGTGGTGTTGGTGAGCTGTGGTCTGCTGGGGTTGGGGTAGAGCGTCCCTGGCCATCCCAGAGGCCTTAGCCCCTGCCAGACTTACTGCTCTGGGTTGTTCCAGGTGGGCCTACCTGTGAACAGCACCACCTGCTCAGGGTCTAAAGTCCACCTGAGGCTGTGTTTGCCTTACCTGGGAGCAGTTTCCTGCCTGCTGGGCTGCCTGACCTCATTGTGCTAAAGGGAGTTCAGAGAGACTCATTGGTGGCTCAGGCCTGGGGCATTTCCTGTGCGCTGGGAGCTGGGGTGAGTCAGGGCCTGTACCAGGTGCTGGGGTTGGGGAGCCTTTGTCCTCTCTCCTCTGCCTCCCTGTCAGTATCCAGAAGGCTTCAGAAGCGTTCATGGTGCAGCTGCTGGTGCCCCCAGAGATGTCCTAATCCTGAGGAGAATCTTACCCCCCGCATGTGTGTCGTCTTAGATCCCAAGGGCTAGATCTTCAGCTGTCCTTGCTGGTGACCCCAGCCCAGGCCCCGACAAGTGGGCACTTGGGAAGTGCTTTTTGACAGTTGCTATTATCATCACTGTTTCGATGGTTTATGGAGCCCTTGCCCCAAGCCAGGCACCACGCTCAGACCTGTCCATGCAGCAGGTCGCTCCCTTCTCAAGGACACAGCCCTGGGGTAGGTTCGGAGAGGCTGGGTGCTTTGCCGGAGCAGCGGGGCTGGGCTTGGGGTTCCTCCTGAAGGCACCCCGGCTTCTGGTTTGGCGGAGATGTCCTCTCTGCTCTCCTGGGGCTCGGGTTTCTGAGCCCTTGATTGTCCTTGGATGCGGTCACCCTCTCCTCTGGGGATGCCGGAGCTGTTGCAGTCAGGAAGGGATGTTACTTGGGCATCCCTGTGCGTGCTTGTGGAGTCTGAGGGAAGGACCTTCTGGACATTGTTTAAAACTGTGGTGAAATACACAAACAAAATTTCCATTGTAACCATTTTTAAGTGTATGGCGGTACAGTGGCTGTAAGTACATTCCCATTGTTGCTCCTCTGTCACCACCGTCGCCAGGGCTTCTCTTATCTTGCAAAATGGAAACTCTGTACCCATTAAGTACTAACTCCCCACTCTCTCCTCCCCCAGCAGCCACCCTTTTGCTTTCCTTTTCTCTGAGGATTCGGAGATTTAATTCTTTGTCCATCCTGCCCAGAACCTCCCCGGAGTGCCCTCGCCAGGCAGCGATGCCAGGATGCCCGTGTCTGCCTCCCTCCGCCGGGATGGCAGCCAGGAGCGGCCGGTGAGCCTGACCTCGACCACGTCCTCGTCGGGTTCCTCCCGTGACAGCCGCGGCGCCATGGAGGAGCCCAGTGGCCCCGAGGCTGCCGCCGAGAACGGGGCGGGCTCCTTGCGCGGCCGGCATCCGCCCAACGGCAGCACCGGCTCCGGCGGCTGGCTGAGCGGGAGGGGGCCGCTGTCCCCGTTCGGCGGCCGGGCCCCGGCGGCCCCGGTGCACAAGCTCAGCTACCTGGGCCGCGTGGTGCGGGAGATCGTGGAGACGGAGCGGATGTACGTGCAGGACCTGCGCAGCATTGTGGAGGTGAGGCCCGCGCGCGAGCGGCTGCGGGGCTGCGGTGTGGCTGGCCTCCGGCTCCGCATGGCCCTGCTCGCCTGTCAACCCGCTTCCGACCCCGGAGGGAGCGTTCTCCCTGACGGTTGTGTCGGAAGAAGACTGCTCTGCATGGAGCAGGGGGGAGGCCTCGTGTCCCTGCTCCGGGAATCCTCAGACTTCAGGTCAGATCAGTAGCAGGGGCCAGTGGAACCTCCGGTGGACCCTCAGGGAGCAGGCACGGTTGATGGGGAGGGACAGGGACTGCTCCGTTCACAGAGACTGGACTCAGTGGGGCAGCTGGCCTGGATGTTGCCCGTCTGTGCCTGGATCCCTGCTCTGTTGGTTCCTGGCTGCGGGGTCTCGGGCACCTGCATTAGCCCCTGAGCCTCTAGTCCCTCCTCCGTGAGATGAAGACGCACCCACCTCGCAGGGCCAGCGTGACAGGCTTCTCCCTGCGGGGCGCCCGGGGAGGTGGCTGGGCGGCTGAGGCCCTCCGCTCGCAGCGGAGAGACCTGTATTTGTTTCCTGGGATTGCTGTAACAAATTATCACAGGCTGGGGGCTAAAATGCAGGGATTTCTCTATGTTGGTTTAGGAAGCCAGAAGTCAGAAATCAAGATAGTGGCAGGATTGGGTCCTTCTGGAAGGTCTGAGGGGGAGAATGCATTCCATGCCTCTCTCCCGGCTTCTGTTAGGTGGTTGCTGCCAATACTTGGATTTCCTTGGCCTGTAGATGTACTGTCCTGACCTGCCTCCATCTTCCCAATGCCGCCTTCTCTGGGTCACTCTATGTCCTTTCCTCTTATAAGGACACCAGTCGTGGGATTTAGGGCCCACCCTAAATCCAGTATGCTGTTGTCCTGAGATCCTTGAACGGATACTGATTTTTGGGAGAGAGCTCTCCAGCCCAGTACAGTAGGCGACGTCTGTGAAGTCACACTGTAGTTGTAAATGGAGGACAGAATGAGGTGTGGCTGGGGGAAGTAATGGGGGGTAGGACTGCTCCAGGAGGGGCTGGGTTCTGATGCCTCCCTCCACGCAGGACTACCTCTTGAAGATCATCGACACGCCTGGGCTGCTGACACCGGAACAAGTCAGCGCCCTCTTTGGGAACATAGAAAACATCTATGCACTGAACAGGTATGGAGCGGGCCTAACACATACCGTGTTCTGCCTGTGAGGCCCGTCTTGGGGCCTAGGGAGGAGCCCTGGATGTCCCTAGTCGCCTGGCTGTGACATGTGGGCCCGGGCCCTGACTGCTCACGGTGGGTCATGGTGGTCCATCCCTGTACAGCGGGGCAGTTAGCTCCCTGTTGGAGAGAGGGGACATGGGACCACGTGCCCTGGGGCTGATGTGCCGCATCATTCGAGGCCATGGGCATGTTGGGTCGGCCTGGGCCAGCACCCCGTCAGGGATCTGCTGGCCTCTGGCACGTGATGCTCTTCCCTCTGTACCTTTGTGGCCCCTTTGTCTCTTTCATCTTCACCCCCTCACTTGCACATCTCTTCATTTCTTCTTCACCTTCCCACTGACCCCATGGGAAGTCGGGTCTCCCTGGGGTGATCTGACCCAGTAGGAGAATGACAGGCAAGACAGAATGTGATGGGGGGCGGTGAGCAGGGCCCGGTGAGGGGCTGCTTCGGGGCACAGGGGTTCCTCGAGGATCTGGTGTATGCTGACTGGGCCCACAGATTCCCCAGGGAAAGGACACTGGTTGGGAGGGGCAGTGCTTGAGGGGACAGCATTGGGAGGACAGGAGGACACTTACCCTGGGCCCTTTCATGTGGGCTGTCAGGGCTTCCTGCTGGGCCAGCTGCAGAAGTCCAGGAGGGCAGGCACAGGCTGACTTGGGCTGGCTGGTGGTGGGGTCAGGAAAAGAGGTGCACAGGAGGAGGCATCAGGGGAACATTGTGTTTAGGGTTTCCCATAATGCCCCATCTAAGTTCTGAGGGTACTGGGACTCATGCTGTTTCTCTCCCTTTCCTGCCTCCTTTGGAACTGGGGGCCTTTGGTTCCATTGGGAGTCCCGTCTCTCTCTTCTTCCCCCTTTAATTTCTGCCTTTGTGTGTTTGACTCCTTCTGCCTGCAGAGGAGCTGTCTCCCCTCCCAAGGTGGGTACTGGTGTCCCCTGTCTCTCTTGCTTGCTGAGCATGTGGGTGTCCTTTGCTCCCTGTCTTTGTGGCAGTGCTGGGTACTTTCCGTGGTTGCTGGCCTGGGCGGGGCTCACTCTGAGGATGGACGCCCCGACTCTTCGGCATGCAGCTCGGGGCTGGCTGTGTATCTGGGCACCAGGAGGCTGGGGAGGGGGCGTGTTGGTAGCTGTGGAGGCTGTGCGCTGTCTGGGGTCTGATGACCACTCTCCCCTCCCCCAGCCAGCTACTCCGAGACCTGGACAGCTGCAACAGTGACCCTGTGGCTGTGGCCAGCTGCTTTGTGGAAAGGGTAAGAGGGGCTGCTGGGTCCTTGCCTCTTGTTCCGCCTTGCTGGGGGCTCCGAGGCACAGTAGTGCCCAGCTTAAGAGGATGTGTGGGTCCTGGAGGCCTCTGTCCAGGGGAAGTGCCGGTTGTCCTGTGTCAAATGGGAAGGGAATTCTGGGGTAGCGCCAGGGGCTGCTAGGTGGATGGGACCTCCCAGACAGATGGGTCCAAAGATGGATCTACAGGTGTTCAGGGAAAGGGGGGCAGAGTGTGCTGTGGGGGTCAGGGCCATGTCTTTGGTATACCCAAGTTTAGAGTCAAATGGGAGTCTCCCAGAAATCACCATCTTTCTTTGGTCTCCTCTTAGAGTCAAGAGTTTGATATCTACACCCAGTATTGCAACAACTACCCCAAGTGAGTAATTGGGGTGGAGAGGGGAGACAGAGTTATTTTGTGGGCCTGGAGCCCCCCACATCCCCATCTAGGCCTTCCTGGGTGGTGATGGCCCCTTCTCCCCGCTCCCAGCTCCGTGGCCGCCCTGACCGAGTGCATGCGGGACAAGCAGCAGGCCAAGTTCTTCCGGGACCGGCAGGCGCTCCTGCAGCACTCCCTGCCCTTGGGCTCCTACTTGCTGAAGCCCGTGCAGCGCATCCTCAAGTACCACCTGCTGCTCCAGGTAGCCCGGCGTCCTGCCGAGGGTGTGCGGGGCCGGGGCCGGGGCAGCGCTGAGGCTGGGCTGCCTATGCGCCTGTCTCCCGTCCAGGAAATTGCCAAACATTTCGATGAAGAAGAGGACGGCTTCGAGGTGGTGGAGGACGCCATCGACACCATGACCTGCGTGGCCTGGTACATCAACGACATGAAGAGGAGGCACGAGCACGCGGTCCGGCTCCAGGTGCTCCAGGGCTGGTCGCTGGGGCGTGGGGGCAGGCCGGCTGGTGGGCGAAGTGTGGCCGCTGTGCTGGGGGGGGGGGGACCCGAGGGCAGGTTTCCGTGTGGGGCGGGCTGCTCGGAGGGGGGCCCTCGTGACAGGGTGTGGGTGGTGGCTGTGTCTGGAGTTTCTGGGGCCCCTTGTCGGTGAGCGGCCTGACTCTGGGGGTCGGGGCGTCTCTGCCTTAGGAGGTTCAGTCGCTGCTCATCAACTGGAAGGGGCCGGACCTGACCATCTACGGGGAGCTCGTCCTCGAGGGCACGTTCCGCGTGCACCGCGTGCGCAACGAGAGGACCTTCTTCCTCTTTGACAAAGCGCTGCTTGTCACCAAGAAGCGGGGCGACCACTTTGTCTACAAGGGCCACATCCCGGTAACCAGGCGGCTGTCACAGCCTCTGCCCTCTTCCCCCCTTGCAGTGGGCCAGGCTCCGTTCTTCTTCCTTTTTTTTTTTTTTCCTTAAGATTTTCTTTTTAAGTAATCTCTTCACCCAACGTGGGGCTCAAAGTTACAACCCCAAGATCAAGAGTCTTGGGCTCTAACATCCGAGCCTGCCAGGTGCCCCAGGCTGCATTTCGTGACTTCTTCGTGGGCCCCGGGTTGGGGTGGATGCAGCTCCACCCTGAGATTACTCTGGCTGCCTCCCCGGATGGTCTCGAGGGGCTGGGGCGCAGGTCAGCCCCCGCCCCCCGCCTCCCGTGCTTGATGGCGCTCTCCCTCTGCCCCAGTGCTCCTCCCTGATGCTGATCGAAAGTACCAGAGACTCCCTGTGCTTCACCGTCACCCACTACAAGCACAGCAAGCAGCAGTACAACATCCAGGTGAGGGGCGGGCCGGGCTGCTCGGGCGGGGGACGCAGCCGCCGCCGCGGCTCTCCTCGCTGTGCTGGGCCCCACGGCCTCCCTCTGCGTGGTGGGGAATCCATGCAGGCCTCTCTGGGCTTCGTGTGGAGGAGTTCAGGTAACCTCACAGAGGGCCCCTGACAGGGCAGAGGCACCGGACGTGGCCCATGGCGCGTGGCTTCAGGCTTGCGGTAATAACCCTGGCTCCCTCTCCCTTGGTCCTTCCAGGCCAAAACGGTGGAGGAGAAACGGAGCTGGACTCACCACATCAAGAGGCTCATCCTGGAGAACCACCACACCACCATCCCCCAGAAGGTGAGTTCCCGGGGTGCAGGGACAAGAGGGTTCCTCAGCCAGCTCCACGGGCCCAGTGGTGCCTCACTCCACGTTGGCTTCACTCGAAAGCGGGGGTCAGTGCCCAGGCGCCATGGGCTTCGGCCCAGCCTTCGGGGTGTCCCGGTGCAGCAGAGCAAGTCCATGGGCCAAGAGAGGCGCGCACATAGAACATACTAACTGGGTGCATTTCCTTTCCTTCCAGGCCAAGGAAGCCATCTTGGAAATGGACTCCTACTGTAAGTGTTCACTTTCTGCCTGCTTCTCCCTAATTGGGCACATTTCTAGGTCATGTTGCATCCTGGGGAAGCTCTGCCTGATACTACTGTTCCAGGGAGAATGGGGAAGCTCCTTCTGTCAAGGGCTAGGGGTCTACTGCAAGACCAGGGGCATGGTCCTGCTGGCAGGTGGGACTCCCACTGCCTAACATTTCTGGATGGAAGATGGAAGAAGCGGGAGCTCTGGAGGCTTCTGGCCCCTGGAGCTGGGGCAGGCAGCAGAGGTGTGGTCAGATATGGTCAGAGTCCAGGCCCAGGCTGATTGTCAGTCTCGTGTGCAGATCCCAGTCGGTACCGCTGCAGCCCAGAGCGCCTGAAGAAGGCTTGGTCCTCCCAGGATGAGGTGTCCGCTCACGCACGCCAGGGGCGCCGGCAGTCTGGTAAGGGATGGGCTGTGTGGGCAGAGAGGCTTCCTCACAGGACTCTTGGCCAGGAGGGGGACTCTCTGCAGTAGGATTTGGGGCTGGCTCTCACCTCCCCGGACATCCCGGGAAAGGGCGGGAGGGTGGGTCACTGGGCACATGGGGAGCACCCTGTCCCCGTGCTGGTGCTGCCCTCTGCCAGGCACCTTCGTTCGTGCCCTTCTTGCCCACCAGGGCTGGGCAGCCCGCCTTTTCCAGGTCCCTGAGAACACTTGCTCACTCAGGCCTCGGTGCTCCTTCTTAGCCTTCTTGTGACCAGAACCTCGCTCCTTTGCCACTCGGAATCCCGGGACTCAGCCAGGAGCGACGCTCAGACATGGGTGATCCCCAGCCCAGTTCTAGAGAAGAGCAGAGGCAGGACGTGGGGAAAGCGAGTTAGACATCAAGTGGCACCAAATCCAGACAGGAAATATTTACTTTGGGTCTCAGGAAAAAGTTCCGTTTTCCTCTGCTGCGTTTTCTTCCATGACTGGGCGTGCTACTCTGTACTTGGATTTATTGGAATGAATCCTCTGTTGAAAAAGAGAAAACTGCTTTTATTCTTAGTTCTGGGAGTGATTAGGGTGTGTGTTTTCTATGTCTGTTCATCTGTTTATACTCGGCTCTTTAGTCTGAGGCCCAGGGACAGTTTTAGCTTCGGCTGGGTACCTGCCAGACATAGAGGAGGTGAGAGTTGGAGTGACAAGTGTCTCAGAGACCCCTGGAGAGAAGGTTCGGGAGTGACTGGCAGCTTTGGCCTGGCATGGATCTCCAGGGTGCATTGGGCTTTGGCCACGACCCATGGGTCCCCTGACAACTCTGGGGAGTGACATATGGGCTTTGGTCTTCTGGAAGATGGAGCCATGTGGTCTCTGGAAGCTTTTGTGATTTTGTTTTGTTTGGTATTATTCTCAGTGGATCTTGAACTGTAGGCAGATTTGTGATGGTTGCAAATGTTTTATGACAGCCTGTGTGAAAAGCCCCCAACTGGGGGTGTTGCTTCCTAAGTTTCTGGCCCTCTTTGTTTTCTGTTCTTGCATGATGCTCTTCCTGTCCTTCTAGCATTGCCCTTGATTCCCCTTTAACCTGCCACAGCTTTGAATTGGCAGCTTCTGGCACAGGGAAGAGCTGCTGGTGGTAGGAACCGCAGTCGTGCCTGTAATGAAGTCAGCACCCACACTGTGGCTATCGTGGCACGCGGGCAGTGAGTCATTCTAGAGCTCCGTTTCCACAGAACCGAGATTTTTGCCTGTGACCCCTGACGGAGTCGGCTTCCGTTTGCTTGTTTGTGTACTTTAGTTTCAACCGTTATGAAACAAACATCTCTTTT
Source organism: Ursus arctos (assembly GCF_023065955.2). Lineage (NCBI taxonomy): Eukaryota > Metazoa > Chordata > Mammalia > Carnivora > Ursidae > Ursus > Ursus arctos. The sequence goes on along the minus strand of NW_026622930.1, from coordinate 34,700,834 downwards.
AACACCTTCATTCTCTTAAGGTAGAGCGTGCCGACCAGTGTTGAACTTTTCCTTTTCTGGTGCCCGTGTGACAGCGTCTGTGGGGCGTGTGTGCCACTTGGGGCTGGGGGGTCACCACGGCAGCCGCGCACCCGAGGTGTGGTTCCTGTCCGTCGCAGCGTCCTCCCCTGGAGCGGCTCTTCTCCCTGCTTCTGTTGTTTGAAATCGGTCGATTGGACTTGTGAGAAGTGTGGGTAAAGACAGGCCAGCAAGGGGCGCCTGACCAGCTCCGTTGGTGGAGCGTGAGACTCTTCATTGCGGGGTCATGAGTTCGAGCCCCATGTTGGGTGTAGAGATTACTTTTAAAAAAATGTTTAAAAAAAAAAAAAAGCCAGCACGTTGCTGAGAGGGAGATGGGGCCCCATGTGAGCACCGCAGTGACGGCGTGGAGTCCCCTACGCTGTCTGCCTCCAGGCCTCCCCCTCGCAGAGAGCGGAGATGGGCGTAGAGGTACGCTCTAGAGAAGTAAGATGCTGCTGTCACTGCTTGTCACTTGTTAAATGTTCTTGATTCCAAGTTTTAAGATGAAGGAGTAGGACATTTTGTAGTTCTCACCTTAAAAACAATCGGATTCACAGTGTACTTCTGTTGCGTGGATTGTGTGCGTGTACTCACACGTCTCAGTAGAAGAAACTTCTGCAGTGTGCCCCCCTGCTCAGGAACAGCTGAGAGACCTCACTAGGTTTTCCTTCTGCCTCCGAGTTTATAGTGGGCTTCCCAGTTAACACCAGTCGGGCAAGGACACTGTGGGCTGAGGTCAAGACTCTGTGGAGAGGTCCCTGGATACATGCCCTCTTACCCCTGCCTGCCTGTCTCAGATCTGTTCCCAGAAAGGCTGGGGTGCAAGGTGATGACACTCTCAGCCTAATGGATGTGTTCTGTATCTTGTTCCCAGAGCCTGGTCAGCGCTCGTTCATCCGGGCCACACTCCCCAGCAGGCAGCGAGGCTTCATGGAGCCAGGCCTTAACGGCCGTAGGAAGTCCGGTGCGACCTCTGCTTTCCAGCCGGGGTGCTGCAAGGGGGCTTGGCCTCGGGTATAGCGTGGTGTAGCGCACGTGCTTATCGCAGGGGAGGTGGGGCTGGCCACAGAGCTAAGGATCTCCAGAGATGTGGCGAGTCGGTCTGAAGGAGGCAGCTTGGGACAGGGCCCGGGCGAGGAGCACTCCTGCAGGGATTTGGGCGGAGCTGTTCCTCGGGGGAGGGGCTGGCGGTCACAGCGGCAGTCTGGTGCTAGATGGGGGTGGCCCGGGCCCTGCCTTCCTGTGGGGCAGGTAGGAGGGCAGCCTCCCTCAGGCCCTGGGGCTGAGGGCGGCCAGGCTGGAGCGGACTTCGAGCTGGTGGCGCTGGCGCGGTGAGCATGGGACCAGGGTCAGACACGGCTGTTTCCGGGCCTGCACTGACCGTCCATGTGCTTTCCTTCTCAGAGCCAGCCAGACACCTGCTCAGGCAGCCCACTGAGAAAGGTGAGTGTGAGCACGGCCGGCCCTTCCTGGCAAGCTCTAGGGTAGGGGCAGGGAGGGGACGCAGGTCACCTTCTGGGTGTCGAGGGCAGTTTAGAGGGGACCCTGTCTCTTCCTCCCTGGAGGTGGGCCTCACCCCTTGCTGTCTAGCCAGGGGGCTGAGCTCTCCCTCCCACACACTCCTAGCACCCTGTCCTCGGGTAACAGCCGCAGTGAGGGACATGGACCTGTGTTGCTCTGCGTCCCCTGGGGCCTCTGCATCCCCTGGGGCCTCTGCTCTCAGTCATTCCTTTGAAAGCCCAGGAGACCAGGGGAGGGTTCTGGGAGTAGGAGTCCCAGTGAAGCCTTCCCCAGGGGGTTCCTGGTCTCTCTAAAGAGGCTCTTTCTCCTGCTTACTGACCTCTTCTCCCCTCCCCCCTTGCCTGTGTGCTGGGACCTGGTCGTGGCGGGTGCAGCCAGAGCAGCAGGAATGAAGGTAAGGCCAGTGGGCAGAGGACTGGCCTGACAGGGGAACGGGCCTACTGGGTCAGCGTCCCAGCCCCTTCAGCTCTCATCGTCTTTATGTGTTTGACAAATACCTGTCAGGCACCTACTGTGTGCTCGGCTCTGTCACAAGAGTCACAGAGATGAATAAGCCGTGGCCCTTGCCCTGGGGATCCTTCTGTACCCTTTTCCTGGAACAGTACCCTGGTGGTGGCCCAGCCTGGATCTTCTCCGTTTTCTCTCTCTGGGGCAGGCAGGCCTCTCTGGGTCTTGAGTTCCTGACCAGGCACCAGCCCCAGCTTTCCCAGGTCCCACCTTCCCATCTTGAGGACCCCCGCCCCCGTCCTTCTTGGGCCCTGGTGGAGACCAGGTGTTGGGTGTTCAGGCGTGGCTTTCTGGTGTAAAGCCTCCGTGCGCCTAGCCGCTGGCGGGAGGAGGGGGCTTGCCCAGAGCCTGGTCACGAGGGGGTCTTATGCTCTGACCAGCACGCAGGCAGTGCCGGCGCTCTCCTGGACTTCGGGCGGTCTCCTCGTACTCAGGGCGTGCAGCCGGAGGCCGAAGGGGCTGCTCGGGAGGAGGAGGAGGAGGAGGAGGAGGAGGAGGAGGAGGAGGAGGAAGAGGAGGAGGAAGAGGAGGAGGTGGTGGAGGAGGAGGAGGAGGAACAGGCCTTTCAGGTGTCTCTGGAGGACTTGGCAGGGCATGAAGGCAGCGAGAAGGGGGCCAGACTGGATCCCCCAGGCTCGGAGGAGGAGGAGGAGGAGGAGGAGGAGAGCCTGGCAGTGGCGGAGCAGGTAGCCGACTTTGCCAGCTCGCTGCTGGCCGCCCTCCACTGCTGGCACTATCGGGCCAACGCTTTACTTTTCTCCCGGGGCGCTATGGTGAGGTGTCTCTCTGATCTCCCCTCCTCCTTGCATGTTCCCTGGCCAGTGCATGCCCATCCAGGAGTTCTCTCCCCTGCCCTCCCACTCCTCTGTCCTGTTCCCTCACTCCTGCCATCAGCATCTAACCCCTTGCCCGCTGTCACGCCCTGGTGAGCCCTTGGCATGTGCTGTTCCAGTACTGGGCGTGAGCTAGTGTACTACCCAGTAAGCGTGACTAACTGGGTGGGGGCGGCGGGGAAGGGGGGAAGCCAGTGGGGCTGGATCCCCAGACTGGGCGGTTCAGGCTCGGGTCTCAGGCTGGCTCTCAGTACAGCCCAGCCCCCTTGGGGCTCAGAAGGTTTGCCTCTGTTGGGCTGCGGAAGGTCCCAGGAGCTGATGGTGGCCCTCTGCTTGCTGCAGGAGAAGGGGCGCAGGGAGTCTGAAGGCCCCAAGAGCCGCAGAAGGTCCAGCGGCCGGTCTCCGACGAGTACTGAGAAGCGCGTGAGCCTGGAGTCCGCCTCTTCCCTGCCAGATGTGAGTGGCCGGCGGGCAGCAGGGCCCGTGAGGATGCCCAGAGTGCAGGTCTGCGGGTGGGACTAGCTGGCACGGGCCCTCCTGTGGGCCCATGGGGACAGGGATCCCCCCCGCTCCCCTCCCCAGACTCTCGGCCCTTTAGGAACCCTGTCTGCCCTCTGGGCATATGGTGGGGTGAGCAGGCAGCCCCTTTCTATGAATTAGAAAAAGAAGCCCCTTTTTGACAAGATACAGTCTCTTGTCAAGGGCCGTATTACAAGTGACCGGATTTTAGGTCCCTTCAGCCAGGCCTCCTTGTATAGAGCATAAGGCCCTGCCCCCGCCAGCTAGCCAGACATTGGGCTTATGTCTGTGCCCCCTGGGTACTGACATCTGGGCACTTCCTCCACATCTGATGTTTTATTTCTTCCTTCTGTTCCCTGCAGCAGCTCAGGTAGAAAGAGGCTCAGAGAAGTTGAGGGACGTGCCTGGCGTTGGGCAGCTTCTGAGGGGCAGAGCTGAGATCAGACCAGAGTCTGACTTAGAAGCCCACATCTCACTCCCTGCCACCCCATGCTGTCTGTGGGTGGGACCGATACCTTTGTTTTCCCAGAGTTACAAGAAAAAGTGTATGAGGCCTTGACCCCAGGGCGGGCCTCACAACCAGGGCTGGTCTGAGAAACCTGGATGACATTGGATAGGAGTCTGGGGTGGTGCAGTCCCATGATAATAGGAAGCAAGCCACACGTATAACTTTAAATTTTCTAGCAGCCATGTTAACTAATTATTGAATGCCAGCTATTTCAACGTGTAATCAATGGAAAAAGCTATTCATGACAGTTTATACTTTGTATGAAGTTTTTGCAGTCTGGCGTGTATTTTACCCTTACAGCTGTTCTCAGTTTGGACTAGCCACATTTCAGGCGCTCAGAAGCCCCTTGTGGCCGGCAGCTGCTATGGGGGGCAGTGCAGGCCTCGACCATGGGTCCTGCTTTGCAGACTCTGGATTAGAGCAGTTGGCGTCGGGTCTGGTTCCTCAGAATGCAGAGGGTCTGCTCTCCCTGAAGGCCGCTCGGGAAGCCGCCTGTACCGGCTGGTTTCGTGGTTCAGATGACCTTCATGGTGGTCAGGAGGAGGTTCTTGGCATCTGCTTCCTTCCTTACCTGTCTGCTGGGCATATGTGGCGTTGTGCCTAGGGCCGGAGGCTGGCTGGTAGGAGCCAAATCCCTGTCTTCACCTACTCTGACGGGACTCTAGCGTGTGGTCCTATTGCCCTCTGGACCCTCATCCACGCAGGAGATCCTGGCCCCTTGGGTAGTTGGGTTTGAATCCAGAACAACCCCCGTGTGGCCTCTAGGGCTTTAGGAAGCTGTCTCTCCATCAGGCATACCCTGTGCTGTGTGCTCCCACCTTGTCCCTGTCGCTCCCAGGCAGGCTGTCACTGAGAGGTGCCACCACTCTACTCCATCCGTGTTCCTAGAATTTTCCTTGGGTTTTATAACCCAAGACCACTAGCTGCATGATGACTGAGGGACATCACCACGTTCCTCTCCCTAAGGGCCTGTCTCCCCCACTCTCGAGTTGTGCTCCTTTTCATCGCCTCTGGTCCTAAACTGCATGCCCTCTCACTGGGCTTTGAGCAGGTCTTGCTGTCCCCTTCTCTGGGTCTCAGGGAAGGTTTTGGCTCATAGGAGCTCTCCTATCCCAGGTTGAACCAGACCCTGAGCCTGAGATGGAGCAGGAAGTATTTGCTGCAGTGGAAGTTCCTGGCATCGAGGAGGTGCCCTCAGACACGGAGTCTCCAGAAGCCCTGGAAACACAGCTCGATGCCCACCAGGAGCTGCTGGGCCTGGACCCCCCGGGGGACATGGTGGACTTCGTGGTGGCTGAGAGCACTGAGGACCTCAAGGCTCTGAGCAGTGAGGAGGAGGAGGAAGAGGAGGAGGAGGACATGGCCACACAGGAGGCCGAGAGCCTCCTGCCGCCCTCTGTGCTGGACCAGGCCAGCGTCATTGCCGAGCGCTTCGTCGGCAGCTTCTCTCGGCGGAGCAGCCTGGCGCCGGAGGATGGCACGGCCGGCGGCTTTGGGAGCCCGAGGCTCATGAGCCGGAGCAGCAGCGTGCTCAGCCTCGAGGGCAGCGAGAAGGGCCCGGCCCGGCCTGGCAGCACTGCGGACGCCCTCAGCTCGCAGCTGCCCCCAGAGGTGGACAGCGCTGCGGGCGTGGCCGCCGAGAGTGGCCCTTCGGTCAATGGGACGGAGCCCCCGAGCCCAGGCTGCCCAGCGGAGCCCGACAGGTCTTCCTGCAAGAAGAAGGAATCGACGCTCTCCACCCGAGACCGGCTGTTGCTGGACAGAATCAAGAGCTACTACGAAAACGCAGAGCACCACGATGCGGGTTTTAGCATCCGGCGCCGGGAGAGCCTCTCCTACATTCCCAAAGGGCTGGTGAGAAACTCCGTTTCCAGATTCAACAGCCTTCCCAGGCCAGACCCGGAGCCCGTGGCTCCGCTGGGGCGCAAGAGGCAGGTGGGCTCCCGGCCGCCCTCGTGGGCTCTGTTTGACCTCTCAGGACCCGGCCAGGCGAGCGCTGGGGAGCCAGCTCCTATCACAGATGCTGAGTTCCGGCCGTCCTCAGAAATTGTAAAGATCTGGGATGGAATGGAGTCTCCTGGGGAGAGCTCTCGGAAGGGGCCCTGCCAAGGCCAGGCCAACGGTTTCGACCTGCACGAGCCGCTCTTCATCCTGGAGGAGCACGAGCTGGGGGCCATCACTGAGGAGTCGGCCACTGCCTCCCCCGAGAGCGCCTCCCCCACGGAGCGGCCCAGCCCGGCCCACCTGGCCCGGGAGCTGAAGGAGCTGGTGAAGGAGCTGAGCAGCGGTGTCCAGGGCGAGCTGGTGACTCCGCTGCACCCCCGCATCGTGCAGCTCTCGCACATGATGGATGGCCACGTGAGTGAGCGAGTCAAGAACAAGGTCTACCAGCTGGCCCGCCAGTACAGCCTCCGGATCAAGAGCAAATCTGTGACAGCCAGGCCACCACTACAGTGGGGAAAGGCAGCTCCCATCGTTCCCTGCCTGCAGGAGGAGGCCGGAGCACCCTCAGGCGGCAAAGGTACGACGATGGGGGTGGGCAGTGGGCCCTTCCCACAAGTCTGGGGTAGAAGAGCCTTTTAGGAGCAGGTTGGCTCTTGGGGGAAAGGGACCCCTGTAGAACCATGACCGAAGAGAGGGCTGGACTTCGCACACAGGTGGCGTGAGCCCTGGCGGTTAGTCTAATGCCCAAGGCCAGGCGTGTGGCCTTGGTTGAGCCTCCTTGCTGCCCTCCCTGAACCCTTCCTGTGGAGCAGAGACCTTGGGGGGAAACATGGCCATGGGTCCTCTCTTCCAGGAGAGTAGAGGCTCTTGTCTTTTCCTTTGACCACTGACTCTGTTCGCTGCCTTTTCTTCATTCTTCTCATTGCCCCCCCCCTTTTTTTTTTAAGATTTTATTATCTGACAGAGCACAAGCAGGGGAGAGGCAGAGGGAGAAGCAGACACCCCACTGAGCGGGGAGCCCGATGTGGGGCTCGATCCCAGGACCCCAGGATCATGACCTGAGCTGAAGGCAGTCGCTTGACTGACTGAGCCACCTGGGGGGTGTCCCCCCCCCCCCCATTGCCCTTTGATAAAGGGGCCGTGGATGGTGAATGTGATCTCTCTCCCTTCATAACCAAACCCCAGCAAGCAGCCTGGCCTGGAGCGTGAGCAGAAGGCAGTGCAGAGCCCTCACTTGCGCTCTCCCCTCCCACCCAGCGATTCAGTCCGCTCACTCTCTCCTCACAGGCACGAGAAAGCCCGTGCTGTCCCTCCTCCACTATGAGCAGACGGTGGCCCAGGAGCACAGCCCACCCAAGCCCGGCTCTCCTCGGCATTTGTCCTTCAGCCCCACTGCTGCCAACCCGAGGACCACCTCGCCTGGGGTCCGGCCCTCCTCTCGAAGCCCCCTCAGCCCCTTCGACTCGGAGACCTTCAACTGGCCTGATGTCCGGGAGCTCTGCTCCAAGTACGCCTCTCACGACGAGGCATTCCAGGCCGAGGGCAGCCGGCCCCGAGGCCCGCCGGTCAACCGCAGCCGCTCGGCGCCGGAGAACATGGTGGAGCCCCCTCTGGCGGGCAGGGTGGGCCGCTGCTGCAGCGTGGGCTCCGGGAGGGGCCGGGCGGGCCCAGAGGCCTCACAGCCCCAGCCTCTTGGGAGGTTGCCCCAAAGCAGGCTGGTCGGAGAGGAGGCCCTGTATGTCACTGCGGACCTCACCCTGGAGAACAACCGACGGGTGATTGTCATGGAGAAGGGCCCCCTGCCCTGCCCTGCTGCGGGGCTGGAGGAGGGCAGCGGGCAGGGACCAAGCTCGCCAGCAGCCATGGTGGGACAGGGCCTGGATTTCCAGGAATCTGGAATTTCCAGGAGTCCGGAGTATTGGCCAAAGGAAGAGGCTCCCAGGGACCCAGCGGACCCAAGCCAGCAGGGCAGAGTGAGAAACCTGAGGGAGAAATTCCAGGCCTTGAACTCCATAGGTTGAGTCTGAGTCCTGGGAGAGGGAGGAGCCATGCGGTGGGGGGACGTGGAGGAACGTTGGCACACTTGCCCACAAGCCTGGGCTCCCCCTGCTCACACGAGCCCCTGAAAGAATGCTCTGGTGTGCTCAGCTAGTGTCTTCACCTGCTGGGAATGCCTTGGCGCTCTCCTGGGCTCATGGCGACTTTCATAGGCCCAGCTGAGCCCTTCTACCCACTGAGGCCAGTGTAGCCACTTCCCTTGTATATAGTTCCTCTCTAGTAATAAGCCGAATATTTAAGCTCTCCTCTTCCCAGGGAGAGCAAGCCGTGCTCAGGCCTCCAGTGTTGGGCTGACCACTGCCAGGCTGAGGAGCCTGCCCAGAGGAGACGTGGGAAGGTGGCCTGGGGAGGCTTGGCTCTTTAATTGGGCCTTTTCTTAGAATCCAGGCAGGAACAAGGCCCATAATTTATTGCTTTCCATTCTGTGGTATATTTGTGTGCACATGTGTTTGTGAGCGTGTGTGCTTCTGTTGATTCCTCTCCCGTGAAGAATGTAACGGACTGAGGTCAGGTACTCCTGTGGGTTGTGTTGCTGACCCTGTGGCTGTCGCTAATGTATATACATGTCATTATTTGCCGATGGTGCAATAACCGCTGCTGACCAACCGACCTGCGTGCGGCTCCTCACTGGGCCTCGCTGGGGAGGGGGGAGCTGACCGAGGCCGGGGCGCCTGAGGGAGGCGGGCCGTGGGGGCGGTTGCTTGCACGTTCCCGCATGTGTCATCTGTGCTCGCGGAGCGTGAGGCACCAGGGTGCGTGCGGGGAACCTGTTCTCTGCCCGGCCTGGTGTCCTGTGGGGGGACGACACCGTGCCAGCCTTGAGCTCTTTTCCTCAAGGACCAAAGTTGAACTAAACCAGGTGAGGAAAATGAATGGAACATTTTTCTAATGGGCAGAAATTTCCAGTGTCGGGTGCTTTTTCTCTCCCTCTCTAGTTCCCAGGAGACATCGTAGGAGACAAGGATTCTAAACTTGGAGCCTAGACGTGCCTTGAGGTGGCTTGCAACATCACGTGAGGAGAGCAAATGTGTTTTTTTCTGGATGGGGCCTCAGTTTTCATCCCATTCTCAAAGTGTCTTTTCTCCAAAGGGCTGGGAGTGCTTGCCTATTTCTGATTGGGCTTTCTGCCCTTTCTCTGTGGTAGACCAGCCTTGTTTGGCCCTGTTCTGCAGGCAGGTGTTCCCACAGGTCTGGGCTGGGGCTCTGCAAGCTTCTGAGCTTGCAGGATGGACTCAGCGTGAAGGCAGTTGTGCAGAGTCTAAAGAGGTCAGGGGAGGAGTGGAGGCCAGGGGAGGCCTCTCCTAGGCAGAAGCAGACAGGGCAGAGCTACTCGCTGTCCTGAACGTTCTGTGGCCACTGCCACTGTTGCTGAGGACAGTTGGCTCCTACCAGGCCTGGGGTATGAGGCTCAGTAGCCAAAAAGGTACTGGAGTGAGAGTCAGGACACCCAGGTTCTGGTCCTAGCTCTGCCGTTAATTTGCTGGGTCACCTGAACTCTTGCTTTTTTCCCTCATCTACAGATTGAAGAAAATGGGTGAGGCACTGCTTCTCCAACTCCCTGACTCAGACCTTTCGGGGGTAGGGCCTGGAAAGTTGTAGTGAACACTTTCCCCGGGTGATCCTTAGCCATCTAGGCTTGACGGGGAGCCTTGAACCAGCTCACCGGTTCTCACTTGCTACTGATGACACTCATCAGTGGCGCCTTTTGAAAAATGATGATGCCAGTTCCATCCACGTAGACCAAGAGAAATCGCCCCCTGGAGATGAATCTCAGGCACAGCACTGTGATTCTGACGTCCAGTGAAGGCCAAAATCTCTGTCTGGAGCTCTGTGGGGAAGAGCTTGCAGCAGACCCGGAGGTGGTTGAATGCGTGAGTGAGCGAGGTTCTGTCAGGGTCTCGGGCACGGCACAGCAGCTGGGTATGGGCGTAAGACTCTGTAGGGACAGACCAGAGACTCTGCCCCCCGCCCCGGTCTCCATGCCCTTGCTCACTCAACTACCCCTCCTTGGTCCAATTCGAAGGGAAACAAAACTAGTCAAGTAACTGAGAGAAAGGTGGAGCATTATTGATTTATTAGAAAAACTAGTAAATGGGTTTTTTTCTGGTTCGTGGAAGCACATTTGAGCAGGTGGAGGACAAGGCCCGGTTGGCCCCAGGGCGAGCGCCAGATCGCGTGGTCTGTGCCCGACAGGATTGCAGTCCTGTGGAGCTGCCTCCTCCCTTGTGTCCTCCCTGAGCTTGCTTGTCCAAGGGACCAGGCCAGATGGGCCTCTGGATCCTTGCCCCCTCCCCCTAAAGGGCAGGGAGAGAGAGCCAGGACCAACCTTGGGACCCTAGTTGCCCTCCGATAGGCAGGAAAGAGAAGTGGTGTGGTGGGGACGCTGAGCCTTCCACCAGCTTCCTGTTATGGGTGCTAGTTGTGGGGGCTGGGGGGAAGCCTGAGGACCCTCCATTCCCCCACCTCAGCCAGTCAGTTGAGGCCAGGGGAGGAAGGGGAGGGGGAGAGGGAAGGAAGACCACCTGACCATGCCCAGAAGGCGCTTCCTCTGAGCTGCCCTGGGGAGGAAGCCTGTTACGCTGGTGTGGACTGGAGCTGTGTCAGCCTAGTTTGGGAGTACTGTTAAAGATGGCGCAGTAGAAAATGTAAGGAGAGGAAACCCTTGCCAGGGTGCCAAGAGCTTCGCCTCGTGTGGCAGTCTCCCAAAGCCGGGCTCCTGTAGCTTCAGTGCCATTGGTTGAGTGTCTTGGGGCCTGTGGGACATGGGAGGGATGCCTGGGGCGCTGGCCATAGCTGGCGGGTCACATGCAGCTGGCTGCCATTGCCCAGTCTGGAGGACCTGGGCTGGTGAAATCCTACCTCTTCCTTTGGGGCCCTTTCATTCTTTGGACTGGAGTTACTTGCTGGAAATGTCTCACCTCAGTTGCTACTTTGGCACACATGGAAGGCAGAGGGGGCCCCCCCTTGTCTCCCTAAAGCCTGGCCCTGGGAGGGAGTTAAGATTCTTGCCACTACCTGCTCTTCAGTAAGGAATGTGCTATTTGCCTTGGAGCAGGACATGCCCTCAGATGGACCAGAGGCCTTCTTCATTGCCAGGTGAGTGTAGTCACCTCACTGCCTCCTGCCTTGGTTTCCCCAGATAGAGAGGGAGGCTGGTGAATGGTATATACTAGCTTCCCTGTAGATGTAAAGAGGGATGTAGGATTAGACGTATAGGGGCCCAGTGAAGACCCTGGCTGCAAAGGTGGGACCACCCAATCTGGGGATGTCAGGCTCCATTGGAGAACTTCCTCTTGCTGTTCTTGTCTGAAGTTAGCTTCCCCTTGACATGGTGGTATTGATCTCAGCTGTGCCTGCACTAGGGGCTCCCGGGAAGGCCCAATACCTCTGGATGCCTACCCCTGTGGTTGGTTGCTACCTGGACCTCACCCCCTTCCAGAGGAATCATCTAGGCGTGTCTAAGGCTCCTCATAGGGAAGGTGATGGAACAGCAGCTGTAGGCCCCAGGGACTTTTATGGTCTCTTCAGGGGGAAACACCTGCTGCCCCCAGTTGGACCCCTCTTTTGGACCTAAACCTAGTTAAGATGCTGGGCTGGGGCTGTATTGCTTTCAGAGCGGTGGGCGAGATCCTTGTTGGAACGAGAGCCCTCTCGCCTCCAGATGTCTGACCTTAACAGCATGGGGAAGGCTATCCCTGGGGAAATAAGGGGCAGGGCTCCTTTGCGCCTGGGGAAGGGGGTGTTAGATGTTTGGTGGCCTTTGCACCCATGGGACTTCCCCAAGACCCGAGACCAGGACCTTCAGAAGAAGCCAAGCAAGGCGTGCCGTACCTTCATGGCCCAGGCCCCCGCACTTGTCCCAGCTGTCCAGGGGTTGTGTGACCGTTTGCCCCTCCAGAGGGATAGGTCATGAACTTACTTTGCTGTCTGTCCAGCCAGTACCCTCAGATGGTAGCTAGACAGGACACATTGGGCCTTTGGCTTTGGGATGTTTGCTGTGGGTGCTGGGGTAGCCGTCTTCTATCTGGGGACCTGTACTGTCCCTAAGGGACTCTGGGTCTGAGTTGGATAGTGCTGGTTTGGCTGGGAGTTGGAGAGGCAGAGCCTTGGGCAGTGTCAAGGTCTGCCTCCTTCACCTCTGAGCCCTATGCTGCTTGAACTGCTGTTTTAAGAGGACCAGCTTAAGAGCTCTTACCTCCTTTTACCACCGTGGTGGTGGCAGAGGGCACTGGAGACAGGAGAACCTTGCATTTAAGACCCCCCGACCTTGGGAGGTAACCTCCCCCTTTTTTTTGGTGAGAGGAAGAGTGGAGAAGGGATGGGGTGGCCCCTGAGGTGAGAGTCCCAGTTCTGAGGAAGCCCAGTGGGGAAGAGGCCCCTTGGGTCCCCAGGGTCCCCAGCAGCCCCTTGCCGAGAGCTAGAGCCCTGGGCGCCTACCTGAAGCTCTTTCCCCATGCCCCTACGGGGCAGGTCAGGCATTTCCAGTGTCCTCGTCCCTTTACCTGGCCGTGACCCAGTGGGAGGTGGCCCCAAGCAAGACCTGCTTTGGGAGTGGGCAGCATCTCAGGAATCTCTGTCTTCTCTAGCTTCTGTGGGGCCTGGGGGTGGAGGGCCCTCAGTCGGGAGAAGGGGTTGGGAGGGGAGGGCGGGTGCCTGGGAAACCGTTTCCGCCCCAGGGTGCCCCTCCTACCCCCCACCCCCCACCCCCCCCGTCCTTGGCGGGGGAGCCTGGGCGGCACGGGAGCGGAGGCAGGCATCAGCCGGCAGGCGGAGGCAGGGATCGAGGTGCAGCGGGCCCAGGCCACCGGCGGTCAGTCGCGGTCGGAGCAGGCAGGTGCAGGCAGCGAGGGGCCTGGCGGTGGGCTGCGGGGAGGACCGGGCCCAGGCTGAGGCCGCGGGCGCCCCGCCAGTCCCTACATTGCCCGGTCCCGCTGGCGGGGCGCCAGAGGGGCTACTTCTTTTTGGGGAAGAAGCTGAATCTCTTCTCCTTGTCCTTCTTGCCGAGGCTGGCGTCGGGGCCGGTGACAGAGGGCAGGGGCAGGCTCTGTGCCTTGACGCGGATGCTCTGGGATTCGGTGATGGCGGCACTCACGCCCTGCAGCCAGGACAGCATCTCCTCCTGCAGGGTGGGAGGGTCATGGGCCACCGGGGAGGGGGAGCCCCTAGGGCTCTGCTGTGAGGGAGACCTCTGCTCCTTTGCCAGCAGGGGTCTGGCCTAGGCTGCCACGCACTCACCTCGTCCTTGCCGTGGAAGAGCCACTCACTGCCATTGCTCAGCCTGAGACAAGAAAGGGTTTCCTGCTAGGCGGCCCCCTCTGCCTGGGGAGGAGCCAGAACCCGCAGCCTCCCCGGGACCAGAACCCTCCCAGGTGGCACAGCACTTGCTGAGAGGTGAAAATCTGGACTCAAAGCCTCTTTGATTTGAAAAGACCCCAAGGGGCAACTGAGGCGTGGAGCTGGTCTCCTCCAGGCTCCCGTCCGGCCCCAAATGCCACACTGAGCTGCCAGGGAAGGGGCCCCGGACTGGAAGGGCCTCACCTCAGCTTGAACACGTGCTTCTTCTTCTTGTAGTTGGCAGCAATCTCACAGATGGCGTGTCTCAGGGCCAGGGGTTCCTCCCCATGGTAGGGCACCCCCAGTGCCAGGTTCTTGGCGTCCTTGTAGAAGGTCAGCTCACTGTTCCGGAGCACGCAGTACAGGTTGCTCCAGGACCTGCGAAGATACCGGCCGGCGGGTCACTCACATCTGGTACGACGCCTCTACAATCAGTTCTTACAGCTTTACCCTTTTTATTTATTTGACAGAGACACAGTGAGAGAGGGAACACAAGCAGGGGGAGTGGGAGAGGAAGAAGCAGGCTCCCAGTGGAGCAGGGACCCCAATGTGGGGCTTGATCCCAGGACCCTGGGATCATGACCTGAGTTGAAGGCAGACGCTTAACGCAGCCACCCAGGGACCCCTACCATTTTTTTTTAAGCCATTTTTGCCCCAGTAAATAGTAACACATTTTGCAGTTAAAAAAGGAAATGAAAATCATCTGCATGTAATTCCACTACCAAAAGTTAGCTATTGTTAACATTTTATGTATTTTCTTCTAGTCTTTCTAGTCACATATTCACATTTTCTTCTATTCACATATATAATGAAAATTGGGTTATGTTGTATATTCATTTTCATAGCCTGCTTTTAAGATTAACACTATTATCAGGGTGCCTGGGTGGCTCAGTTGGTTGAACATCCAACTCTTGGTTTTGGCTGTCATGATCAAGCCTCACGTTGGGCTCCATGCTCAGCAAGGAGTCTCCTGGAGGTTCTCTCTCCCCCTCCTTCTGCCCCTCCCACTCATGCCCGCTTGCTCTTTCAAAATAAATAAATCTAAAAAAAAGATTAACACTATATCATGAATATTTTCACATATCCTTCAAATCTTTCCTAAAAATAATTTTGAATTGCTGTATGGTATCCCATCCTGTGTATAAATAATCCCTTTACTGGTGGGCCTTGTAATTACTGGAAATTTAAGCAGTGCGATTTGAACAGCAACGTGATAAACATTCATGCATAAATCTCTGTAACTCTGATCTCACCGTGAGATGCATTTCTAAAAGTAGGATTAGTCAGTCTAAGACCAACAGTATAAACTGAACTTTCAAAGCCCTTCTGCACCCACGAGCATATGTGATTCTCCCACCGGAACTGAAGTGAGCAAAGCAGCGTTTTGTTCTGGTTATTTTTCATCTTGTTGAGATCTGCCCAGTATACCGTGCCAGCAATTTTTAAAGAAACACATTTATGCAAATCAAGACAACTGATGTTCAGTGACAAGTTTATAAGCTCGTGTGTAGGCTAACCTGAACTCCTTACCAACCAATGGGAAGCATGGTGCCTTTTTACCCTTCACAGGAAAGAATGCTGGGGAACAGGGCAACAGTAAGCTTTTCCTCCTCCTCCCTTCCTTTGGAGGGCAGGAAGGTGGAGAGCTTGTTGGGCTCATAGGGAGGAAAGACTACAAATTCAAAGAGAGAACTTGACCTGTACTGGACAGGCTGGCTGCAGAGCTGTTTTATGGGGCCCAGGTTTCTGACACCCAGAGAAAGATCCTCCAGGGAAGCTCCAGTCTTTCCTGTAGCCCTTACCACCACCTTTGAGCTTGGAACCCAAGTAAGGCAGTTGCTAAGAAGGAGCTGGGTCCTGGCGTAAAATCCTGCCTGGAACAAATGACTTCTCTGAAATTCCATTTCTCTATCTGGGAAATAGAAACGTCGATATCACAGGGTGGTTGTGAAGATGTTATTAGTCTTAACAATGCCTTGCTCATAGTAGGTGCTCAGTAAATGCTAGTTTCCCCCTTTCTGGTGGACTCTGTATAAATAATAAACTTCTTCAGGGTGGCTGGACCCCTGAATTCATTTTTGGGATTTGAATGAGCTTTGACATGTCCCACCCCTCCGCCCCCAATCCCCAACCAGCCCAGGCTCTGTATGCTGCCACTTGGCCCTGAGAATATGGCTGGCTTCAACCTCTTGATGCTGCCTTGTGTCCCTATGACCCTGGAATGCTGCCTGAAAACAGAGGCCCCCAGGGACCTTGGGTAGAAGCAGCCCTGGACAGACTGCGTCAGGAACAGGAACAGGACATAGCCTTCGAATGAGTTCCTCAGGGTCACAGAGTTGCTGTATGACAGCACTGGGAGGGACTTCCAGAAGGCACGGATGCCAACTCCGTCCTTCTCTCCTATTTTACAGCTGGTGAAACAGGCCCAGATTGATTAAAAAGTGGGACTTGGTCAAGGATATGATGTTACTGCCAAGACCTACCTACCTGTTACCCAGCCCTGGGATAAGAACAACAGCCTGTATTCACGGAGAGCCTACTCTGTGCCAGGCTTGGGATCTGTACCAAAGAGGCAGGTTCTCACCATCCCATTTTACAAATGGCGAAACAAAGGCTGAGTAATTTGTACAAGGGCATAGGATTTGAACTCGGGACTTTCCCCATTATGCCAAGTAGCCCCTGGGCTGGTGCAGAGGGGTGCCCGGGAGCTCTCAGACCAGACAGAAGGCACCCTCGCCGCTACCACATACCCATGTTGCCAAGGCTCTGTAGAGGGAGAAGTCCCTAGGAGACACGCACCCAGCCCATGGGGGGGGGCGGGGCCCTCCCTCACATACCTGTTGGATGCCTTCTTGTTGGGCCCCTCCAGGTCGTGCTTGCGTCCCAGGTAGCCTTCCATCTGCACACTGCAGCCGTGATCCCGCTGGGCTGGCAGCGTGGTAGGCTCATCACCCTCGCTCAGAGGCGTGTCCAGGACCTTAAAGAGAGGCTCGGTGGCGGGCCTCTCATCCCCACTGGATTTCTCCTGTGGCCCGGGAGGGGGTGGTGGCTGCAGGTCCGGAAGCCACTGCCTCTCTTCTTCCCCCTGCTCAGGGGCATATGGGAGGAGCACACCTTGCTAGGGGGTTGGACCCAGGGGTGGCTGCTCCGGCAGGACTGGGAAGTCTGACCCCCCCCCCCCCCAGGCCTCCGCTGGAGCCTGGTTCCTTTCTGGCTCTCCCTGGACCTGCGGGGCCACCTAGTGTGCTTGCCTGGACTCTCCCATGCCTCCGCCTCCATCCCCACTCCCTCCCCCTCTAACACAGTGACTGAGGTTCAGCTGAGGGCCTGGGTGATGGTTTCAGTGCTGGAGCTTTCCAATGCTGCTGGCCAAGCCCTGGATCACTGCCTGGCTCCGGCCCCTCCCCTGGCTGCAGCAGGGACTCCAACTCCAACTGAGTTAAACGTGGGCTCCGGCAAGATTTCCTATGAAAGACTGTGCTGCTAACTCAGGTGTGAAAAATGTCTAGTAGGGTATTGAATGGGAACTCTGCTGGCACCTGTGCCTAAGGCCCCAAAGCCAAGGGGACAGGACCTAAGTCTCCCCTACCACCTTACAGAGGGAGAACCTAGATCCTCTGGGGTCACGGTGCAGGGCTCCCTGGTCCTGCCCCCATCATTGGACTGGGATTGGTTGGAGTAGGGCAGTGGTTTCCTAACCCTGCTGCCTTTTATCACCACCTCAGGAGCTTTAACAAAATACACTCTGGAGTCTGGTCAGGACATTGCTATTTCTGAATAACCTTTTCACACTAATGAGCAGCCAAAGTTGAGAATTTCCGCAGGAGTCACTGCTCCGGGGAAAGGCTGTAGCTTTTACCTCCCTGCACTTCCCCGTGGGGCGTGGGGTGCTCTGGCGCCTGCCCAGACCAGTGAGGGGCCTCCAGTGGAGGCAGATGTCCACGCGAGGGGGAGCAGACCTCCTGGTCCCCAACTGCAGAGGCCTTCGTGATCTGCCTTTGCGCCTACTGCAGAAGAGGGCAGGATGGGTGGGAGCAGCAGGGGGCAGCCAGCCTCCCTCCGCTAGGTCAGGGACAAATTGGTGCACCAAGGAAGGCAGCCTAGTTGGAGCCAGCTCCTCAGAGCCCTGTCTCAAAGGCCTGACTGCTGGAGACCTCGCAGGACCAAGTAGGAAGGGTCCTACAGGCCCTACAGCCGCCACGTCTGGATGCCTGAAAGACCAAGGGCTTGCGCCCAGGAGGACCAGAGCCAGCCAGGCAGGAGACCCCGCCCCCCTTTGCTGCTCCCTGCTGCTTGCTCCACAGCTGAAGGTGGAGGCCTGGAGAAGCCAGAGAAGAGCAGAGACCCTGTGCTCCCCATTGTGGGTCCTTCAGACTGTGGGTCAAACCTGAAATAGAGAAATGGAGGATGGGAGAAGGTGGACATCGGAGAGCGGATTGAAGCTTGCAACTGAGACACACTGGGTAGGCTCTTTAACAGCTGAAAGGAACCGAGGACTGCCTGAGGCGGTAGTAAAGCAATGGAAGGAGAGGCTCAAAGCAGATGTCTGACGCTATTGGCTGGAGGGAAGGTAAAGCCAGTCATTTTTGGATCCCATCAAATTAGGACTGTCCAATACCGAGTTTTAAGTTGGGGTTCCAGTGAGATCTCTTTTAAAGAAAGGATAATAGGACTGAAAAGTTTGAAAACCACTAACCTAGTCTTAACACCTTCAATCTACAAGGAAATCTATGCTCAGAAAGGTTAAGTGACTTACCCAAGGCCACACATATCAGAAGTGATGGAGAGCATGCACTCCAGAACTAGAAGGCAAGGGTTTTTGTTTTTAGATCACATCGTTAGGTCTTCATCTTTCCTGTCTTCGAGCCCCACGTGTGGGACTTACTCGTCTGTGTACTGGCATCTTCAAGCGTCAGCAGCGAGCTAGCCCTGGCCGCAAGGACCTAGATGGTCCTCTAGCAGGGAGGAAGGGCGGGATCCGCAGGATGATGCTGGGAGCCTGGGTGCCTGGGTTTGGGCTTTTTCTGTGGACCCAATCAGGCCACCCTTCTGACTTGGGTAGAAAGCTTGGGGGGGGGGGTTATTAATGCAGAAAGTGAAGCCTCCTTTCATCCCCCACCTCTCCATCTGGCTGTATTGCTCTTCTTGGTCATGGGCCAGAGCTTTCCCCGCACCTGCCGTGGGGGGGGGGGGGTCAGAGAAGACCCTCACAGCCATGTTTGCCTCTCTTGCTCAGCTTCTGCTCTCCAGGGACTGGTTTTCCCAGGGACTGTGTCCACATATCCTTCCCACACTGCCATTCTCCTTACTTTCTGGAGCTGTCCTCTGAAAATAAAGGGAGATTTTTCCAGGACTGCCTCCCAACTTAATCCTAACCTTTCTTCTGCTTCCTCCTGCTGAGTGCCTGACCCCCACTCCCTAGCAGGGACATTCAGAGGCCATGGCCTGCAAGGTCAAGAGTTAAATTGCCAGGTCGTGGGTTTGTTTTAGAAAACGGGGGTTTTCCAATGTATGCAAAGATTTCTTCCATGCTCTTGACTGTTCATGTGGAGACCATTTAGAAGCCACTCTGTCCTGTCTGCCCTGAAGGCCAAGGCCTGAGGAAGAGCCCAGAATGAGGGTGAGGGAAGTATTTAGAAGCTGCTGACCCCCCTCCCAGGGCTGGCAGAGCTGCTCCTTGGGGCTAAGGGAGGAGCCACAGATGAGAAAGATGGGACATGGTTTGGCTAGAAGGATCTTCCTTCCTAGGTCCCAGGGGTAAATGTGCTTTGCGCTGTCTTCTAAAAGCAAGCTGGGGGAGGGACGGGAGGTGGTGACTGTGGTCCTGCTGCCCCTGGAACTGTGCCATGCTTGGGTATGAAAGTCTGCCTCGCCCTACAAGGGAGGGATCTGTGGGAAGCAGAACACCAGGAGGGGAAGCTAAGTGAGGAGCTGGCACCCAGAGCTGGCTACTTGTGCGGCTGTACAGACAGGCAGGTTCTGCCAAAGGGCCCTGGAGAGGGGAGACGATCTAAGATTCCCTTCCAATCTCCACGTTGTAAGACAGGAGGCCCGAGGCCTCAGCGCCTGGCTCACGAGGAAGAGGCACAGGTGACACCTACGCTGCTGAGGCCGCCTAGCCTGGAGACACCACTCGGAGGAGCTGACAGGGGGGCTGGAGAGCCTGGGCAGCCTAGATGATCACAAGTGACAGCCTGAGGGAGAATGGACTGGGGTGGGGGCTGGAACTGAGGGAGGTGCTGTCTGCAGCGTGAGCCAGGTTCTCTGGTTTGGGGAACAGGTGGGTGTGAAGTGGCATCTGAGAGGAGGGTGTGTGTGCTGGCTGCTGGGATTGTGAGGTCAGAGGAGGGCAGGGGACAGGCAGCATTGGCTGCTGGTTGGGGGACACCAGGGGAAAAAAAGGCACGGACAGGAGAGGATTTTAGGATCTCACAGGATTGTGGTCCAAAAGGGAGAGGCCTCAGTTCCTGATGGGCAGGAGATGGCCACATCTTTTCAGAGTCTTGTAAGCTTGACTTTTTAGGGTCCTGCCTTGCTAGGAAGCTGGCCTGGGCAGGCGTAGTGGGCAGAGGGCCACAAAGGAGGTTCAAGAAAGGGAGGAGAAGGGGGGCAAGATGGATAGACACATTTCTGCTCTGGACTGACCGAGTGGAAGGTGTACTTCCAGACCCAGCCAGCTGGTGGTGTAGAAGACAGAGATGACAAACTTTCCAGCTCCCATGAGAAAAATCACCTGGCCTAGGACCACAGGGTGTTTTGGAGGTTCTAGAAGATGCTCAGTGAACCCAGATGTATTTACAAGCAAGGGAACACAAGTGAGGGGGCTTCTCTCTAAAGGAGCGGCTGGTAAGCGAGAACCAGGGCGTGAGGGCGCACCCCGGGAAGAGACCATCCCACCTTGTGATGTGATGGGTTCGCCCTGTGACCTCACAGCAAGGACTGAGCCTGGACGGTGTAGGTGGATCAAGGGCCAGGCACTCCAGGGAGGTTGGTTGGGGAGGGCTTTGGCAATGGATGTTAGAATTCATATGGAGAATGCTTCTTTTAAAAGATGAAGGACTGCAGTGAGGGACAGAGAAAAAAAATGAAGGGAAAAATGAAGACCAAAATAATCTCCTAAATGCCAGGAGCTCTAGCTATGTTCTCTCCCAATACTCACCCTGTGAGGCAGGTATCGTCACCACCCCTATTTTATAGATTCAGCAAAGGGGGGGGGGGGTCAGGGAGAACGAGCAACTTGCTCAGCCACACATCTAGTGAGTGGAAAGTCTAGAAAGCTGATCTGTCTGGTCCCAAGCTCTGTTCCTACGGAATCCTGCGGCAGGAGGGGCGGGGACTGCTGCTCCAGAGGAGAGCACCTCCCCAGCGCAGTTCTTGAGCCGAGCCCTGCTAGCATGGGATGAGTCAGAGAACACCCGAAGGGGCTGGAGGAGACCTATGGCTGGATGCCTGAGACAATCAACAGGGCTCTGAAACGGAGGTGGGGGAAGCCGGCCACTTCTGCAGCCGAGAACTGCATGCTCTCCCAGTGTCTGATGTCTGGGTGCTTGTCCTCTGGGAAAGGGGTGGGAAGGACTGTGGGCAGGCAGGATGGGAAGACAGTTCAGAAAACAGTTGTTTATAAGAGAAGAAAAAGATGGTTTGTTGAGTTGAAAGAAGAAATGAAGAGATGGCAGATCAGGGCAAGCAGAGACAAATGCCTACAGAGAGGAGAAGGCAGGAGCAGCTGGGGTGGAGGGCTCTCATGAGAGGTGGGATGAGGGGCAGAGTGGCTCCACACTGGACCCTGGGGCCAGCCATTCCTCTGAGATGACAACTGGGGGACACCAGGTCAGATGATGTGGGTGGGGTGACACCAGGGGAAGTGAGGGGAAAGGAGACGGGAATGTGCAGGGTTCCCTCAGACAGGGATGGGGAGACCTGGTCCACCTCCATCATGGGTGGGAGGAGAGTGAGGCTTCCTTGGGAGCAGTCTTCACCATTCCTGCCATCAGTGTGGGCTCTTCTGCTCCCTGCCCTGGAGAAGCTGTGGCCGCTCCATCCCATGGTGACTCTGAGCCAGCCACTCAGAAAGATGAGAGAGAAGATGCCCACTCCCCCATCCAGACCCAACGCCCAATGGTTAGGTTGACAGCTTCAAACCCCATTTCTGGGGTGCCTCCAATGTTAATTGGGTTCTGTCCTGAGTCCATCAATATCTGGGATGCTCTGAAACACAGCTTGGAAGAAAGAATTTAGGGGCAGCCTTTGGAGCAGCAGGGCCAGGAGGATCCTGTGCCCCCCCCCCCCCCAGGGAGCTGGTGGACACAGGTCCAGAAGGAGCCTGGAGTCTCAGGGTGCAGTGCCAGACTGCAGGCGGACCCCACCCCCGCCACAGCTGCGTCAGGCATCCTGGGGAGACAGCGCCACGCCCAGGGTTAGGGGAAAACGGAGTCCTTTCCAAGCCCCTTCTGTTCATTACGAACAAATAGGATTTGCATGGGCTGAAAAACACCTGAAGCAGCAGCTCCGTTGGGCCTCACGGGGCGGGTAGAAAGGATCAGGAAGGCTTGCTCGGGCAAGAAGAAACACAGCTGCTGCCCCCACACCCACGTCCCCTCCATCCAAGGACAGCGGGGCCCGGCCTCCGGCCGCTGGGTGAAGCTGCGGGCTGCCCGCCAGGGAGGCTGCTCTGAGGGGAGCTGGCCCGCGCTGTCTCGAAGGTATCCTGGCTGCGACTGCTGCCCGCTCAGCGCCTGAGGCACGTCCCTCACATTCGCAAGTGCCGGTTACTTCCCTGAAGCCACAGCAAGCTCTGAGACTATGGAAGGGGGAGGCAAGGGCCCTAGGCGGCTCGACTCCCCCCACCCCCGCCCCAATCCCTGATGAGATGCCCAGTCCTCTCCGGGGCAGCCAGCTGCCGGCAGTCTCGGAAGGTCACGGTAAGAGTGACGTCTGTGAGCTGCCCTTGGGAGAGAGTTTTCCCTGACCACCTGATGAAGGGGCCTGATAACGAACAGCACCCAGCAGCCGCTTTCTGGAGTAGCCTCACATCCCTGAGGCAGGCAGGGCGTGACCACCCACACCGTGAGCCTGAAGACTGACTCTTGTCACAGTGCCTAAGAACACCAGTCCCTTTCAGGGATGTCCCTCGCATGGTCACAGCTGCCCGGCTGGGAGAGATGCCCCAATTCCCACCCCAAAGCCAAGAAACAGAGGCAGTGCACAGAAGACCCCCCAGCACTGTTGGCTGGGGACCCTTACGCCCGGAGCGACTTGGATCCTCTGCGATACCATTCTTCCTCTGTGAAATCAATCGTGACACCGCCCCACAGATGTTACACTGGGGATTCTGAGGCACCCAGGGTCTGGAAGATGAGGATGCTTAACAAGACCCTCAAGCCCTTTCCAGAGCCACACCCAGGATGAAGGGGAGACACACAAGACAAGGTTATCAGGGTGACAGTGCCCCAGGCACTAAGAGGAAGGGGAATGGCTCAGCCTGCCACCAGGCCCCCATCCAGCATCCTGGGGCCATCTTCAGGGCACAGACCTTGGCAGGAGCTGAGGCACAGCCCTGCCTCTCTTCACCAAACAAGGACCAAGGCAAATACCCCAGCCCTTTTCCTCTTCTTTCCCATCTCCAGCCTCACACCAGCTAGAACCTGACAAGCGAACAGGCTCCTTAGAACTAATGATGAGACCAGAGGAAAGTGGGGTAACCCACCTCTCCCAGCCTCTGTGTTTACTTAGGTACATTTTTGACACACAAGGATGTTCTGGACTTTCTATAATCCCTAAGAGAGGGCTTTATAAAGGTGAGGAGACCAGGATGTTTAGGTGGTTTGTCTAAAATCATGCAGGAAGGCCCCAGCAGAATTACAGACTAGAACCCAACATCCTGAATTTCACTCCAAATTTTGGCTTTTGTGATACCGGTTTTTATGCTTGGCCTCACACACACACACTTACCTGTATGAATGGATTATTTTACCAGATTGTGCTCTAATGTGGAAAGGTGGTGAGGGAGGCAATTCATTGTACGATGATGTGCTTGAGGAAAAGACGGACGTGGAACGGCACACACGCACCCGGGAAGGGGAGGACGGGCTGGGGCAGGTGGACTGTAGCCATCTAGGCGGGGGTTCAGGGGCCTGGTCCACTCCCATCCGCTCCCCCAAGCAGGAAGCCAGCATGCACTAGTGACGGGTTCCACATAAAGCAACACCACACGGATCCATTCTACAGGGTGCCCACACCACACCACACACATGGGACAGACAGCAGGAGAGCCACCACGCCCCACGCCAGGCCGGAGAGAAGGGACAGCACACCACCAGCCCTTCCCGGGAGAGGCCTGTGGTTTCTGTAAAGGTGTCCCAGCCTGCATGGGACCCATCCTCGTCTCTTCTCAGATCAAAGACCAATTGGAGATCATGCCCTCCCTTGGAGTTTTGGAGATCCTCATAAAGCCCAGCAAAGGGCTCAGAAAGGAGAAGTGGCAGGAAATTTGTTTCCATGAGGCCTCGGGCCTGGTATTCACTGGATTTGCCATCTGGTTTCTTCCTGTACCAAACACAGGCGTTTTCCCCTCTGGCGCAGGGGCCGGCTCTCTGGGAAGGGTCTCAAATGTAGGCTCATTCCCTCCTTCCAGATACTCAGGTCCAAGCAGATTTTATTCCCCCAAACCCAGTGACATTCAGGTGCTGGACGGAGGCAGCTCTGATGCACACGTAATTACATCTGCACAGACGTACATGACACAAACCACGGAGTCGCACAGGTGGTCACAAAGGAGCCCACAGACCCGGACACCACTGCACGGAGACACACAGGGATGTGCAGCCGAAGCGCGGGCGGTGTGGGACAGTCCCAGCCCCAGCGTCCACAGTTCAGGCCAGCCCCCAGAGTTCTCTCTCCTTCCAGTAGGGGCTGTCTCTGGGAAAAAGGGGCTGGGACGAAGGCCACCAGAGACCCCACATGCGATGACTGGCGCTTCAGAGGGCACTTCTGGGAGAGGCCCTCCATCGGGAGCCCAGGAATGCCCTCTGCTGGACATGAAGGGCTGGTGCAGCTCAGAAAGGGAGGCCTGGCCAGGCTGGAGGCAGCAGAGGGAGCTCAGAGAGGGAGTGTGTGTGTGTGTGACTCAAAACTGTGAGAAGGGCTGAAATACAGACCTGACAGGGATTCTGCATGGGAAATACTCATTGTATGTGCATTTTTCTGGGGTGGTTGGTGTATCAGAAATTTCCACCTAGAATACCAATCTCTCTAAAGGTTCAGGCAAGCTTCATCGGGCAGCAGGACAGGTGGGGTACATGCATAAGTGAGCCATGCAAGGCACATGCTGAAGTCTTGTCTTCTTAGGGACTCCCCAGGGCATTCCTCCAAAATCGGGGTTGCGGCCTCCTGGGATCCCTGCACGCACACCCTGGGTCTTTTCAGCTAATGGACCTATTCCTTCCTGAAGCCATGTGCCCCACACCTTCGGCAGCTGGTCTGTCTTGGACTCTCCCAACACTTCCATCAGCCAGGACTCTGATGCACCCTCCTTTTCTACAAGTTGGGGGGGACTGGCCCTGTGACCCAGAAAGCCCTGGGGCGCTTCTTCACTCCTGCAGGGCACCTCTGCTCCTGCTTCAGAGCCAGCTCCACAGCCAAACTGACCCACAGGCATCAGGCCTGGGGGGGGGGGTGGGGAGCAAAGGGGAGGGGGCTCTGTGTAGGAGGGAGGGATCTCCTAGTGGGTTGGGCAGCCCCCTTCACTGCCCTGAATGCCCGTGGCTGGGGAAGGCGAGGTAAGATGGTCTGTTTGTGCATGTGTGAGAGTGTGTGTGCGTGTGTGAATGTGTGTGGGGGGGGGCATACTGTGTTGAGGATGGAATGAGAGGGAAAATGGGAGAAGAATGGTACATAAAAATAAATCTTCCCTGGATCAAGTGTTTCTAATGTAGATGGTGATGTGTTTATACAATAAAATTTATTAGACTAGATAAAATCAAACTAGTAAGATCATGTCAGTGGGCTGGCATGTCAGTTTCTTCTGGGTGGAAGGAAGGAGGGGAATTATTCTAGAAGTGAAGGAAACCTAAGTGAAAAAGAAGACTGATCTGAAGGAGGAGTCTGGAAGCCTGGGTGGGGCATGCCTGTCCTTGCGTTCTGCCCTGGCTGAGCCTAGTAGGGATGAGAGGGTTCTGGCAGCAAGGACTCCCAGGAACCGGACAAATAGGACAGGAAACTGACCGGGGACGTTCTCTCGGTGGCTGCACGATGGGGACCTCGGGGAGCCTCCCCTGCTGTCTCGCCTTCTTCCTCTTGAGGCCTATGGAAGACGCAGCCCTTCTTTAGAAACCACCCGAGGCTGGTGCCTCCCCCCAGGGCCTGGCTTCCCACTCTCCTCAGCAGGAACATGGCAACCATCTCCCGGTCCAGGCCTCCTGGCAACAGGCACTTAGCAAGAACAGCTTAATCCGAAACTTTATGGCGGTTATTTCAGAAATGGACACGGTTGTAGGTAGATCTGTCTCTGGGGCACATGTTCAGGTGGCTCCCAGAGCAGGGGAGCGTTTCTGTCTGCACCGGGCCTTCAGTCCTCCCGTGGATATGGGGGGACAGCCTTTAGGCTGTAGACACTCCAGATTTCTCTGGCTAGTGGCCCAGGTGCAAGAGGTATTATTAAGACATCAGGGGGCCTGTTTCTGATCTCCCTCCCCCTTCCCACCCATCCTCCTTGGCAGACCGCTCCTGCTAAATCCACTGCCTGGCCCTTCCCACACTTACCCACTCTCCTCCTCGGGTCTCTCTGGGGTCTGGCGTTCTTTTAGCTCAAGCTAAGGGGAAGAAAAGGCCGAGGGTATCAGAGTAGCTACAGAGAAGAGCCGGATCGCTGTTAGACTTCCCTAAAGATGGCTCCCCACACACCCGCTGTTTGTTCTTTTAGAAATTACCCCTTTTGTTTTCTGCATTCAGAAGTACTTTCTACGTCTCCTATTTCCTTCCCACTCTATCCCTCACCAAGCCTTTTACACTGTCCGATGGTGCTTAATAACAGGCTCAGAGTTCTTGACTTGAGATCCCCCCGCCCCCCAAGGCCTGGCTGCAGGGCCTCCCAGCGCCCGTTCCCAGCTCACCGTGGTGGGCTTCTCCAGGGCGGCAAAGCGCTCTGCCCAGGTGGCTGTGGATTTCTCAAAAGCCTCATGCCTCCTGATGAGCTTCTCCACACCATCCACCGTGTGTCCAAAGTCCCGGCTGGCCAGGTAGGGCTCCTGGGCGATCAACCATGCTTCGGCCACAGAGGCGTCCCTCGAGAACTGGCACACTTCCAGTACTGCCACGGGGAACAAGCCACAGAGCCACCCACAGGGCCCAAGAGCCTGTTAGCACTCAGCAGTGGGCCCTCCACAGACAAGGAGCTGGTGGTCAGGCGGGAGGCCTTCGCAGGGGTCCCTGCTCAGTGGTGACCTGCTGCCTGAGACCACTCCATCCCACACCATAAGGGGGGGGGGCATTTCCTCATCTCCATCCATAGTTATATTGGAAAACACATGAATTAGAACACACACTAGTTTGAAAACAAAATATAATTTAGATGTCTCCTTTTGAGGAGCAGCCTTTTGCCCTGAACGCTCTCTTCCCAGCCCTTGGCTGTCTCACATAATCGTGCACAAGCAACCATGGCGCCATCAGGCCTTCCCGGCTTGCGTGTAGCTCCTACCTGAGCGATGGATTTTCCACCCCTCCTTGATCTCCAGCTGCAGAAGACAGAGCTCTACCTGCATCTGACATGCCTCAGATCAAACATACGGAAGGCACTAGATAGAGCCTTAACCTGACCCCTCCCCCAGGCTACAGGGACACCAGCCTGGCACAAGGCGGTGGTGTCCTCCCAGTAGAAGCTGAGCCACTCAGGTTCTGCCCAGGCCCAGGCGGGACAGAGGGTAGGCAGGGAGAAGGCATGCTGGCTAGTTAGAGGTAGGCTGCCAGCAGCGTGTCCATGCGGCACTTTGGTGTGGACCCCCGAGGCCCTTGGCCCCAGAACTTTGCTGATGCGTGGTGTTCTGGGGGCTCTTCTCTAGGCAGTGAAAATCACCCCTCCCTGCTCCCACCTCGGCAGGAGTCTGCCCCCCTCCCCAAGTTCTGGGTCGCAGGTGCACTCACACATGCGGAGCTGTTCCTGGCGGTCCTCCCACTTCTCATCCATCTCCTTCCTCCTGGATAGCACCTGCTTCAGTTTCTCACTAATCTGTGGGAAGGGAGGCAGAAGAGCTCAGGCTTTTGGTAAGCCTTCCTCTTGTCTGAGGTGGTGTGCTGCAGGGTCCTGCAAAGCATGCTGGGTTTGGTCACAAGGACCTCACTCTGTCTTGGCCCTGCCACTTGGCAGCTGTGCAACTCTGGGCAAGTTACTTAACCTCTCTGAGGCACATGTGCCTCTCCTTGGACATGGGTGTTGCCAAGGCCAAAGCCTGCACATATGCGGGTGGTTGGGTGGATTTTGAGCCTGCTCTCCTTTCTAAGCTGCCAGCCTTGGGTGGGGCTGGTGGGGCTCTAATCCCTGGGCCTGCACACAGCCCTGAGGCTCCATGAGTGAAAGAGTCTCCTCAGGGAAACCATGGCCCACCGCTCCCTCCCAAGAAGCTGTCTGGCCGGGCAAGAATGCAGGCAAGGACCGGGAGGGGCTCCTCTTCACCCTGTGTCCTCTCACCTCCTCCGAGGCCTGGTGCTGCCTCTCCAGCAGGGACTTCCCCAGCTCCAGGCAGGCGCTAAAGTTCTTGCTCCGGGTGTCGATCTCTGCCTTGATGCCCTGATGATACTTCATGAGCAGTTCCACTGAGGAGACGTCCCTGGGGAGGTAGGGGGGGTCAAGGGTCGGGAGGCAGTTTGGGGAAGAAGGACACTCTTGGCCTGTCTGATGCCAAGTCCAGACCAGAGAGGGCTGACTCCCACCTGCCTGGGAGTCCGACCTCACTTCCTCCTCTCTCTTTGGCCAGCCAGGGAGTCCTCTGCCAGCCCAGCCCCACGGAAACGCTGATGCCCTAGTGTCTTCCGCTGGTCACTTGGCAGGGGATGGGCTGGGGGTTCAGGGACCCCAAAAGAAGCCTGGGAATATTATTTGACAATAAAAAGGAATGAAGTTCTGATACTTGCTACAACATGGATGAACCTTAAAAGGTTTGCTCTAAGTGAAAGGAGCCAGTCACAAAGGACCACGTATTTTATGAGTTCCCGTCTATGATGAGTCTAGGACAGGCAAATCTAGACAGACAGAAAGCAGATTCGTGGTGGCCAGGGGCTGGGGAGAGGAGGGAATTGTGGGGTGATGACTGCTAATGGGTACAGGGCTTCTTTCTGGGGTGATGAGTCTTCTAAACTTAGATTGCAGTGAGGGCCGTACCCAGTGATCGTGTGCAAACTCCTGAGTGGGACACGTTAAGTGGCTGAATGGTATGCTATGCGAATTGCATTCTGAATAAAGATGTAAACTATAAAGACTTGGCCTTCAGGACGGGCCCTCCAGGGCAGAGGGACAGAGATGGGCCAGCGACCACTGCCAACAAGACAGTCCTTGGAGAGTGGCTCCCTGCCGAGGGTCTCACTGCCACGAGCACCTTCCCAACCTCGCACGGACAGGGAGCTCCTTCTTGACCTTGGGGGGAGTGGCCTCCACATCCTGGCACTGGGGGAAGAGTGCACAAGCTCGGACCTGCCCAGCTTTGCATGGGTGAAGCGCTTACTTTCCCTGACAGCTGTGGTCACTGCCCTGCCATCAGATCTGAATGTCGGAGGTCCTTCTCACCACTCTCAGGGCTCCCTTTACTCTGAAATGTTCGGTCCCCCCAGGAGAAGATAAGCCACTCCATTTCTGCCTGGACCCAGCCTCAGGTGCCCCCACAGTTCAAGACGGTTCCTCCAAGGAGGAGTCCCAGGGCAGTGCCTGGGTCTGCCAGCCTCGGGGACAAAGTGGCTCAGGAGTGGGGCTGTCCTGAGGATGTCCCCCTTACCTAGGCTTCTCCTGGGTCTCGATCTGACGGATGATGCTCTCCATCCAGGACAGGAGGTCTCGGGCCATGCTGAAGAAGCGGAATTTGTCTGCCGTGTCTACCAGCTGGGTGCGGCGGCCGGCACAGGCGTCGAGCAATGCTTGCCACGCGGTGGACACCTCCTGCTCCTTGTTCTGGATGGTCTCTGCTTTCTCCCCAGCGTATGCCTTCTGCAGGCGGCTGGCCACGTCCTGGAACTGCTGGACCTGTGGTTGGGCAAAACTGGACGTTGTTATCCAGAAAGACGTGTCCTGGGCTTCTGATGGGCCAGGGGTTTGTCTCCTCTGGATCTCTCTTCCCAGGGCTCTTCTGGAAGGCAAGATCTTCAGCCTCCCACCAATGCTGGGGGAGAAGTCTCCTTGTTTTGTCTTCTATGGACCCAAGCCATCCTTTGGGCTTTGATGAGGATATGGGAGTAAATGGGACTCTATGCCCTTTCATCTTCCCAGAAGTACGGTAATTAGAGTAACCATGTGCCAGGCATATTTCATAGACACCCTATGAACGAGGTACTATTGTGATCCCAGATGAAGAAACTGAGGCACAGGGAGCCTGAGTGAGTGCCTGAGGTCGTTCACACTGGAAGAGGGGTGCACTGGAGTCCCCGTTCTTAACCACTCTATATGCTGCCTGTCCAAGGAAGGGGCTCTACCAGATCCCTGCTTGAGGCCGGTCCCAGTGCAATGAGGCCTCATTCCTGAGACTTCAGTGGACTGTGCCCACCTCAGGGGCTCTGGCACCCCTCAAAGTACAAGGGCCACAGGGCAGGCCCCAACTTCGGCTGTAGGACAAAATCCTAGGAGGTCCTCTTCTGAGTGAACCAGGGCCCGACCCACCTTGGTTCCCTATCCCTGAACCCCACTGGGTGGGTGCAGGACTCCACAGCCAGCCCGTCCCTCCTGGGGCCTCTGGAAAGCTGCTGAGGCTCCGTCAACGGGGGCCCCTTGCCCTCACCCTTTCCATCACATCAAGTTCTGTGGAGCCCAACGGGCCTGCAGAGGTGCCTCGGAGGCCACTGCAGTGAGGGGAAGTGGGGGTCTGAGCAGATCCTGGGGGCCCCCCAGCTCCTACGTAGAAAGACTGAATAGCCCAGGGGCTCAGGGCATGGAGTCTAGAGCCAGGATGCCAGGATCTGAATCCTGGCTCCACTGTTTCTCCACATGTTCCGGGGAACTCGTTTACTCTCTGTGCCTTGCTTTCCTCACCTATAAAGAGCAGATGTTAGAACCTAGCTCAGAGGGCAGCTATGAGGCGTCAGTGACTAAATGTAATGCTGATCCCAGCCCTTGGTGCTAGGAATGCACCGTGCGTGTTCACGAGTAACACTGCTGCACAACCAGAGACAGAGCATTTTAAGGTATTTTGTGCCCTGGGTTTTTGTGAGGTTTCAGACTGAAGAACTACTTCTGAAGCTAAAGAATGACTGAAAGCCACAGCTCCCAGCCTTTTTGCCCCGAGCTGTTGCCTTTCTAAAGATGCGAAATTTCCTGGTGTCCATTCCAGAGGTTGACATCCCCAGGCCCCTGGGAAGTTGGTCACGGGGAAGAGGTGGATGGCAGGTCCCAGGAGCTGTGGGGGTGGGGGTGGGGGGTAGGGGAGCAGCAGGGGACAGAAAGCACCTGTAAGCCCAGCAGGTGGAGCTCCCGCTCGAAGGCCGTGTGCACCCGGTGGAAAGACTCAGCCGTGCTGGCGTCCAGCCCCACGTCCTCAGGCAGCTCTCGGTGCTTCTCGTCGATGAGGCCCAGGATCTCCGTGCCCGTGTAGAAGTAGCGGTGCAGATCATAGGAGGCGGCCAGCAGCTGCATGCGCGTGTCGATGAGCTCCAGCAGGTCAGCCCACATTTCGTTCAGCCCATCCTTCCACTCTGCAATCGTGGCCGCTTCGCTGTGGCCTGCGTCGATGAGCCGCTCAATGATGATGTTCACGTTGTCCACCCGCTCCTGCCCAATCGCCCCCGTCTCCCGGGCAAAGTCCCGGAACTTGTCCCGGAGCAGCTGGATGTGGGGGAAACAGAAATGGGGTTATCGGGGGGTGGGGGGGAGGGGTGGGGTGGTGTCATCACCCCAGCCACAGACTTTCACTAGGCGGGAACCACAATGACCTGGGGCCACACCTTCCCAGGGCAGCCTGAGCTCACGCCAGTGTGTCTCCATCTCTATGTAGCAGTGTGTGTGTGTCTGTCTGTCTGTCTGGCATGACTGTTCCTGCGTCTGTGGCATTCAAGGAAGACAGAGACAGCACTCACAGTGACATGGTCAAAGTCTTGCCCCATCTCAGGGGACGAGGCCACCAGCTCCTTTTCTGAAATCCACTGCTCCAAGTCATCCGCCTCCCTCTTCAGCTGGAACAGGTGATACATGTTCTCTAGCTTCCGCCTGCGTTCTTCCGCTACGTCCTTCAGCCCTGCGTATTGCTTGTCCACTTGCCCTTGCAGTCGGATGATCTGCTCCCTGGAGTTCAAAACCAGAAAGCACTCAGAGACGAAGGCAGAGGGCCCAGAGCAGCCAGCTCAGAGGGGCAGGGATAGCTGGGGAACGGAAGTTAGGAGAAATGGCTGCGGCTTGTCCCAGGAAGTGCTGGGGAGGAAAAGAACCACCCCTCAGACCAGAATGCCTCAGGTGATGACCGCAGTGTGTCCTGTCTGGACAGG
Source organism: Ursus arctos (assembly GCF_023065955.2). Lineage (NCBI taxonomy): Eukaryota > Metazoa > Chordata > Mammalia > Carnivora > Ursidae > Ursus > Ursus arctos. The sequence continues at coordinate 34,668,884 of NW_026622930.1, read as the reverse complement.
GTGCCTCCTGTCATCATCTCTCACTCTGGGAACCTCAGGCAGACAGAAGGGAACTCCTCCATTATTCTCCCAAGGAGGCTGATAGAGCAGCACTGTGAGCCCAGCTCCAGAGGCCCCCCCCAGGGATCGGGCCTGTAGTACAAGGGGCTCAATCCTTGGGGCTCCTTGGGAGATACTGGGGGGCTGCTGAAGCCCCACAGCTCTGGATGCCCTGCAGGCAGCTGAGGACACAGCCGTGCCTGGGAGGTGCAGCTTGGCGTGTCTGGCCCAGGGGCTCCCATCTGTGTGGAACCGACTAGGCGGGTATAAGTTTTCTACCTTCATGCCTATATAATGTTTTTGCTGAGACACTGGGAGATCCTGAAGTACCTTCCGGACCATAAAGAGAAAAACAAAGTTACTCTTCAGTGTCTCTTAGCATAATCTCATTCTTCTAAAGATTGGAGCTCTTGGTTCACCAAGAGGTAGTTTCGCTATTCCATTTTCTGATCTTTTTGCAAACCAGACCTTAGTTGGCCCTGTTTGAAGTTCCTTACGCAAAACCAAGGCATGAGATAGAACTGGGCCGGTCAGCAGATGAGAAAGCAGTGGTCTCAAACCCAGTTATCCCCCAAACTGTTGCTGTTTTCCCACTTGGACCTGAAGGGATCCCGGTTGGTGGGGTCCCTGGCCTGATGCCCAGGAGCCGACCAAGTCCCTCCAGTGGCACACGCACCCCTCTGGGTGGCCCGCAGACAGCAGGCTCTGGGCCCTGGCGGCCAGCTGCTTGATGTTCCGTCCGTACTCCTCCACCGTGTGCTGCTGCCTCAAGTGCCGCTTCAGCATCACGATGGCGCTCTCTTCGTCCTAGGAGGCAGCGACTGTCAGGGCACCTGCTCCTGGAGGCGCCTGAGACTGGGGTGGGGGGTGGGGGGGTGCAGCCAGGCTCATGGCGCCCTCACAAGAGAATGGTGCACGATTCCTTCCTGCTACTTGTTCCCCAGCAGTACCCTACCTTCCTCTTGATTCTTTTCTGATACCTACCCTCCCAGGCCTAGCTCCAATCTTCTGACCCCATGAACACCTTAGAGATGCCTCACCTCAACTCTCCCTCCCTCCCGGCAGTCCCTCATTACAAAATCCATGGCACGAAAAAGGTGGGGAGATCTTGGGTTCGATCAAATCTAGGTTGGCAAACGGGGCACCTGACTGCGTGACGCACGTTGCAGCGGGTGTCCTCACACACCGGGACTTACGACGTGTGACTGCCCACTGACTGCCCCACCCCAGCTCTTCCTCTCGGCCTTGGCTCCCAGCTTGGCGCCACCCCCACCCCCAGCCAACCTTGGGCGTCTCGTCGGAGATGATGTAGAGCTCTTGCTCGCTGATCCAGGCCTCGGCCTCGCTTGCGTCCAGGTAGTACTGCTGTGCCTCACTGGCGTCCCGCAGGCGCTGTAGCCGCCCGGCCGCCGCCTCCTGCAGTGTGTCCCATGAGCCCTGCAGGTGCCCCAGGCGTTCCTGGATGTCCTGGCAGTCGATCTCGGCCGCCTCCACCAGCCGCTGCCCTCTCTGCAGCACGTCCTCCACCCGCGGCGCGTGGCCCAGGATCTCGTTCTGCAGCGTCTGTGGCCAGGTGGGAAGGGCTCGGAGGTGAGGTAGGGGGGCCGGGCCCGCATGCAGCAGGTCATCCAGGGCCCGCTCTGGCACTTGGGGCAGGCTCCCGCTCAGGGAAGCTAGTGCGGAGCGGGGCCCGTGAGCCGGGCTGGCGCTCGGCACCGCACAGCACCCTGCGTCCACCCCCTGCAGGCTGCGAGCAGCCGCTAAGTAGCTTGGGGCAGTGGCTGGCTGCGCAGGTCTCTGCACGCGGCTCTCCATGCTCCCTGCTGTTCCTGGGTCTCAGCAGAGCTTGCTTCCTAGCCGCGCATGCTGGGGGAACGGAGAATGATTTCTACATGGCCTCTGATGACTTATTTTAGCGCCCCTGGCTCTGTGTGAGACAACAGGTGACGGTGGCTCCTTGCTCAGATTTTAGGATTTGGGTTCCCCCCGGGCCCCCCCGCCATTTCTACTTCTCAAATCTTTTGTGAACTCTGTATTATTTGCTGTTTAAGCATTTGGTCACCAAAAGGGCATTTTCCTCTCTCTCTGGTGATGGGTCGACTTTGTCTTCGGTGGGCCATTATCTGAGTGTCGCTCACTTCCTGGGTCCTGGAGGCCCGGACCGAGCTGCTTCTTGCAGGTGGGCTCTCGGCTCCTTACACCTCACCTCCTCCCTTGCTACAGTTTCCCCTCGGCCCTTAAGACCATCTGGAGTGCAGGGTCAAGAGCAGCACACAAGTGGTACAGTGACCGTCAGCACTGAAAATACACAGGACCAGCAAGATTCACAAGTCACCTAACTTGCTGAAATGCCTTCTTCCCTTTAGACTCCGAATCTCAACCTGACAATGTTTCGTGGTCCGTGCAACTGAATTCAAACAACCCATGGTGTCAGCAAAGTGTGCCTCTTTCTTTCCCTGAGATCTTATGACCTCTGCAAGGGATCCTCTCTCTCTTTTTAAGCAGTTCCTTTCTAGGCCCCCATGCAGTGTACTTCCTTATGATGTATTCTTCCTGTGTCATGTGTCCAACACAGAGTTATGAAGTTATTTCCTAGGTCCCTGGCTTCATTCTAGGCTCTAGGGACAATGTGGAAACAAGATCAACAAAACCCCTGCCTTCATAAAGCTTACACAGTCGTAGAGGGAGCAGATGGTAAGCATGGAAATAACTGAATAAATGTGGATAACGGGTGCTATGAGGAAAATACTCCACTGAGATCGAGAACGTCTGCAGGAGCGTGTTGGTGGCTACTTGAGCTGGGGGAGTCCAGAAGGGGCTTCCTGGGGAGATGACATCTGAGTGAGGCATGAGCGGTGAGAAGGAAGTGACCGCATAAAGGTTTGGGGGATGAAAGTTGCTGGCAAGAGAGAAAAGAAAGTGTAAAGTCCCCAGGTTGGAAGCCGGCCAGGACTATCTGCAGGCCAGAACAGCTAGAATACTATGAAGGAGGGTCAGATTGATGAGAAGTGAGCTTTAGAGTAGGCAGGAGCCAGATCAGGTGGGACAGTGGTTCTCAACCCTGGTTGCACACTGAATAACCTAGGAAAACATACACGGCCAGGGCCCTATCCCCAGGGATCTTAATTAATTGATTTGAGGTAGGAACTTGGCATCCATAGGTTTAAAAGTTCCGCTAGGTGATTCTACTGTGCGGCCAAAGTCGAGAACCATTCACGTGGTACCTTGCAGGACTGTTTCTAGTTGCAATGGATAACCATTAGAGCAGCGGTTCTCAAAATGGGATCCCACACCAACAGCATCAGCGTCACCTAGGATCTTGATAGATATGCAAGTTATCAGGCTCTACTCCCAGAGCTTGATTCAGTAGACCTGAGATGCAGCCTGGTCAACTGTGTTTTAACAAGCCCTCCGGGGGAGTCTGGCGCATGCTGAAGTTTGAGAACCACCACAATAGAGGGAATGATAATATGAGATTTAAGCTGTGGCTGGTCTAGCCTAGAGTAGTCTTGACTAGGGCAGCCATGCTCTCCCAAGAGACTATCTTCCCCTTCTTGGTTAGGGGAATCCCACCCATATTTGTCTTGCCCTTTTCTTGAAATAGCAACCTTCATCCAGGGGAGTTGAGAGTCTTTTGGCAATCCCACCAAGGCCAGACAGAGTCAAAGTCTTTAGTGTTGGAAGGACTGATGTCAGCTCATTTTACAGTTGAGGAAACTGAGGTCCCAGGATACTGTCTTCTACCAGTCTCCTTCCTTTAACTGCAAGTTGTGGCATTAATTGACCCCCTACCTACTGCCTTCTAGCCCAGACCCTGCCTGTGCCCACTGGAGCCTTATATGACTAGGTCATGTCAACTGGGAGGAAAGGTTCCCCAGAAACTTTTCAGATACCTCTTTGAATGTAACTCAGACCCTTGCCCGGTTGCTGGGCTCTGTGAGCACATGTCAGCTGCTGTTATTTTGAGGATGTGCTGGCTGCCATGGCCTTTCTTCCCCAAGGAGCTGCAATGCTGACTGGCATTCTGGGACATACTGCTCTTCTCTGGGACCAGTTCCCAGGCTCTTGTTGCTCTTGGCTGTGGCTGCCCCTACTTCCTGACCCAGAGAGTAGAGCAGGCAGGAGGAGCGACTCTCTGCCCAAGAGCAGGGTCTGTGGCCAGCCCCTGGCTGGACAGAGAAGCACCATGAGCCCATGCAGCTGGCCTTCTTGGAAGATACAAGAGGATACTTGTACTCCTGATACAGGAGGAAGTATTGCATTTGCTCACTTCCAGGAGTCTGACCAGGGCCTCAGAAATGACCCATCAGGCTTAAGAAAGAGCAGAACAGCAAATAGATGTTGCTCTGATAGGCTCAGGGACCAAGTTTAGTGGCTTCCCATGAGTATCCTCATGTGGCAGAAGAAATGGGGCTTACTTGCCCTGAGGATCCCAACAGGCCAGGCTCAGTCCTGGAAGAGGGGCAAATCTGTCTTGGGAAAGAAACCAGGAGCTATGGGCTTCCTTTCAGGGAGGCCACGGGATACAGGAGCTATAAAGCACATAGGTCCTGCACTCACCTATGCTCTGATGGGTCTGAATGGCCCCAAATCCCAAAGCATCTGGACACTCCCTACCAGCACTGGCCCTGCCATGGACTTCCCAGAATTCTCTCTGCCATCACCAAAGCAGCTCTTTTTATGGGATCTGGTGGCCCCACAGCTACCAACAAGAACAAAATCTGCTGTTGCTGGCCTTCTGCGGGTCAGGGCTGGGCATTACCCTGGGCAGGGCAGGGGCAGGGAGGGGGCAGGTGGGGGGACTAAGCAGGTGAAGCAGGACTCACCTGATTCTTCTTCATTAACAGCTGTACAGTTTGCAGATTCGTGCCATAGTCGGCTGACTGGGCCAGAGGCAGCCTCTCTTCCACCCAGAGCTGTAGAGACCAGAGGCGGGGGGACAGCTGATGACAATTGTGGCCACCCTCCGCCAAGCCCTCACCCTGGGTCAGACAGAGCTCTCTCCTGCCATGTCTCCCTGGTTCTTCCCAATGCCCCACTCCCCGTCAGGGTTTTGTCCCCATTTCACAGATGGGGACACTTAGATATTTTGAATTGAGTTTCCAAATAACTTGCTTCTGGTCATACAGGGGGAAGGTAACATAGCTGGATCGTGAACCCAAGTCTGTCTGTCCCAAAGTATGACTGAGTTACGATTCAAAAAGCACTGGCTTTACTTTCATATTTAATGTAATCATCACAACAGCTCTGAGATCAGGAGGTGAGAGTACCAGACATCTGCTAGGAACCACCCTGGGCGGTAGCCAGTTATCCTGACAGCAGCTGCTGGCTCAGCCCCTGGGGTGAGGTCTGCGGCCAACTCACTGTCTCATCCTCCAAGTCCCTGCTGATCTGCAGCTTGGCTCGGGATGATTCCAGCTGCTTCTTCCTCTTCTCCAGGGGCTCCAGGAGGTCCAGGAACCGCCTCTCGATGCTCACGTCTGTGTCTCCTGCCTCCTCTCCCAGCGAGGGCACCTGCGCAAGCAGCTCCCCCAGCTCCTCCTTCCGCACATTCACTTGGTCCTCCACACGCTGGGACACAAGGGGACGGTGTCGGTAACAACCTTGGCACATGGGTAGCCCCACGTCCTCTTCATCATCCGTATCCTATCCATCCTTAAAGTCCCAGCCTTCCCCAGGAAGTCTCCCTGGATGCCCCCACTCATCCTTCCCGCCCCGCAAGTGCCTGTCCTATACTTCACGTGCATGCTTTTTTAAAACCCAGGATCCCTGTCTTACCCACTGCAAAGTGGGAGGATATGCGTTATGAACCAGGAGACATTTTTGCTCAAGCCCAGATAAGAGGAACAGGAGGAGTACTTTTTGCTCCCCAAGATCTCCTATTCCAACATTCCCAGTCTACAACCCATTCACGTGCCTTCAGCTTAGCCAGCATCCGGTTGACGCTGGTCAGGTCCTTGCCCGGGTCATCAGACCGCAGCTGGTCCTCCATAGCGCTGATCCACTTGTTGAGGTCAGCATGGGTCTGTGAGCGCAGGTAGGAGCTCCTGGCAGCTGAGAGGTGCTGGGCCCTCTCCTGTGTGGTGGCCTGAAGCTCATCCCAGAGCCGGTGCAAGTCTTCCAGCCTCTGGGACACCAGGGTTGTATACTGGGTCTTCTCCTCCATCAGCTGCTTTCCTTCCTGCGTGGGGAAGCAGGAGGGCTCACCCTCTGAGGCCCAGCAGCCTTGGAGCAGCCCTGCTCCGTGTGGTTGCTGGGAATTAACTGAGGGGAGGTCAGGGAGGCAAAGACTCTGCCTAGAACTCAGGTGAGGCTCTACTGAAAGACTCTGCACCCCCAGGCTTATTTGCAGGAGAAGGTGTGGCAGGGAGGGGTGCGTTTGGGGCAAAGGACTCAGGGAGACCGTAGCATGGGGAGTTGTTGCAGAACAGGATCAGCTGATGTTATGTTATCTTTTAATTAAAAAAAAAAGATTCAAGATCCATCCAGGTACAGCCAGCATGGAAAGAACTCCACTCTCTCGATTGTCTTCCCAGAGGCTGTGCACTAGCCTTTGGTGATATCTTTTAGTTACTGGGTTTGTGTTACCCGGTTTTTACCTGCATAAATTTACCCTTTCGGGTGGGTACAGTATGATGTGACTTGGGCCTAGGAATATATGTTGCTAACAATAATCAATATTTACTGAATGCCCCCTAAGTACCAAGTACTATGCTAAGAACTTTAATGTTCACAATACCCTCGGGTAGCTACTGTTATTGTCCTCATTTTTCAGATGAAGAAACCGAGACACAGGGAGGTTCAGGAGTCAGACAGTCTGGCTCAGAGTCTGCACCTTCGACCACTATGGAGGCTGCCTTGTGTGGACCCTATGCCTCCTTCTTCCTGGACAGCCACAGCAGAGAGGAGCAAAGGTAACGGATTCCCAGATCAAAAGCCAGCTGCATTTTGACATGGGCCCTGGAGCAGGCCTGTTATAAGGGGGTCATCCTCTTAGAGTCCCCCAACTATGAAGGGTGTGAATGACCACTCCCTGGTGGTCTTGCCCATCCAAACGATGAGGGTCCGTGGTCCCCTGGACCACTCTGCTCATCTCACATATCCCCCTGCCCTTGGGCAGGACAGTGCTGGGGCCCTGGTGAAGATAAAGGAAGGCACACCGACATAACTGGCTGAGGCATTCACTCCAGCATCCTCAGGGTCCTGGACTGTCTCCAGACTCGGGTCCCCCAGAGGATACACCAATTCTGACCAGGCCTAAGAGGACTGGATAAATCAGGAGCTCTGAAGGTTGGACTACTATTTAGAGAAGTTTACACTTCCAGGTTCTATACCATCCAGTAAGTTTCAGACGGTGTCTATGCCCCGCGTGAAGCCCCATTCAGGCACACACATCTGAGCAGAGAGCCCCCAGCACTCACCACTCGCCTCACTTACCGCATCGATGCTATCTAGCCACCCTTGGTGGGAAGCCAGGTCTGCCATAAATGCCTGGTGCTTCGCCCACTTGTTTTGCAGGTTTCTCGCGTCATCATAGGAGACATCCTGAGATGTTAGCAGCTTGTCATTGATCCAGAGAGTGAGCTGTGGACAGAAAGAGGGAGTCCAGCAGTCTCTGAGTGGAGCTCTTTGGCCAGGGGCTCAGGGCAAGACCTGCTGCCCACCTCTGGCTGCAGAGGAAGGCCAAGGAGAGGAAGTATGAATACAGCAGAGTACTACTTTGCAAAACTCTGGGTCCCTAACTCTCAGCACAAGCAACTTAACCTGTGTTGTCTCAGGGCTGAAATATCAGCCCCCGAGTGTCTTCCCTAGTCGAGTGTATGCAGTGTGACACCAGGGATATTTATGCTTCTCTCCATATTTCCAGGACCTAGGACAGGGCCTGGCCTGCTGTAGGAAGTGAGCGTTTACTGGATGGATAGATAAACCCACCCTTTGGCAGTAGGGTGAGAAATCATTAATAAACACAGAGAAAATGTTATCTGAGGAAGAAGCCAAGGGCAGATCCTATAATTAACAATGAGGGAAGAACTGTGATGAGCACCCAATGTTTCCAAGATGTTCTGGCAGCATACCAAGCCTGGTTGATGCCAAGGGCAGAGGCAGATGAAAACAAAGTTGTTTGGGCTGAGTGGGAAGGGGTATGAGGATGGGAGAGAGAAAGAAGTCAGAGAAAGCACCATTCCACACAGAAGTACCCCTCATGGAGGGCTCAGGAGTGCAGGTTAAAAAACTTCCTTGCACAGCTCACCCCAGGCTGAGCAAGCTCTTCCGAGTCAGCTCTCCAACTGGGAGGCTTGTTGAAAACACTGCTCTCTTTCTCACCCGTTGGGGTTCTGATTCATCTGGGCCTGAGTGGGGCCCAGGACTTTGCATTTAACAAGGGCCAGGACTGGCTCCATAATTTTCAGGGTCCAGTGCAAAATGGAAATACTCAAAATTATTAAGAATTTCAAGATGGCAACCACAGAACATTAAACCAAGCATGGGGCCCTTCTGAGCACAGGCCCTTGATGAATGCCCGGGCGGCATGTCCTTGAAGCCGGCCTTGACCAGGGCCCTAGGGGACTCTTTATATAGACAGCCCTCAGGCCACTCTTTGAGAAATCCTGCCCTGGAGTAAGGAAATTAAAATTGTAGATTTGGGGGAAAAAATTATAGAACCAAAGATTCTAGAGGATGACCTAAGCTATCAAATACCCAGAGTCCCCCTCATCAAATTCCAGACTCCCAACTTAGAAAGGATCCCTGTGGACTTTCTTTCCTTCCTTTCTAAGTTTATTATTATTATTTTTTTTAGTGATCTCTACGCCCAACATGGAGCTCAAACCCATGACCCCAAGATCAAGAGCCGCACACTCCTCCGACTGAGCCAGCCAGGTGTTCCCCCCGCCCAACCCCCCACCCTGCAAACTTTCTACCTCTAGGGCACTTTGCTTCTAGAAGGGAATCTCCTGCAAAGTGGCCTGCTTTGCTGCAGCCTCACCTCTTGGCAGTTCTGGAGGAAGTGCTGGAGCTCCAAGTTGTCTTTCAGAATGACGGAAGCCTCCTCAGCCTTCTCCTTGTTTTTCCTGTGCCTGGAAGGGAAGCCGAAAGCTGTCGTCAGCACAGCACTGAGCCTGGGCGCCTTGCATGACACCACCAGCCCTACCTGGCTCCGGCCCCGTGACCTTGGGGGCAGAGAGTACCTGTCCTCAATCAGCTGCACCTTCTCCAGGATCTTGTCTGAGTAGAGGTTTTCTTCAGCTACCAGCTTGTTTCCAGAGTCCACAGGACTCAAGACCTTATCCTGGTTGTTCTCCATAGACACCAAGAAATCCTCAAACTTCCGGATCCCAACCTCTGCAGCTTCTAGGGAGTCTGGGGGCTCCAAATGAGCCAGAGTATATTCCTGTTGAAGCAAGTTTCCAGACAAGGCAGGAAATCAAGCTGGGACGGCAGTGAGGGCACCTGCCAAGCAGAAGCACCCTGTGTAGCCATCTAGGCTATAGCATGAATGGTGCTCCCTGGAGTTGTGCAAGGAAGAGGCACCCTAGGCCTTGCCCTCCCCCACCCCAGGGGCACCCAATGAACAGTGCACCTAAAGCTACATGGAAGGGTAATGGCTCAGGGGAAAATTCACCTCTCCAGCCTATAACTGACCCAAGAATAGGGCACAGTTTAGGAAACAGGGCTGGAAAAGGCATGTGATGAGGAGCAAAGGGGATTTCTCCCCAGTTAGTGGCTAGAAAGAGTCCCCAGAATGCAGAATTTGAAGAGAAAGGGGACTCCTCTTGCACTGATGGTGGGAATGCAAACTGGTGCAGTCACTCTGGAGAACAGTTTGGACGTTCCTCAAAAGTTAAAAATAGAACTACACTATGATCCAGCAATTGCATTACTAGGTATTTACCCCAAGGATATAAAAATACAGATTTGAAGGGGCACCTACACCCCAATGTTTATAGCAACAATGTCCACAATAGCCAAACTATGGAAAGAGCCCAGATGTCCATCGACGGATGAATGGATCAAGATGTGGTATGTATAGATAATAGAATACTACTCAGCCATCAAAAACAATGAAATCTAGCCATTTGTAACAATGTGGATGGAACTAGAGTCTATTATGCTAAACAAAATAAGTCAGTCAGAAAAAGATAAATACCATATGATCTCACTCATATGTGGAATTTAAGAAAACAGATGAACGTATGGGAAGGAGGAAAAGAAAAAAAAAGAGAAACAAGCCATGAGAGACCCTTACCGATAAGAACAAACTGAGGGTTGATGGGGGGGGGATGGGCTAGATGGGTGATGGGAATTAAAGAGGGCACTTGCTCTCATGAGCACTGGATGTTGTATGTAAGTGATGAATCACTGAATTCTACTCCTGAAACAAATATTGCACTGTATGTTAACTATTTAAAATTTTCAAAAGGCAGAATTTGGTCTCTGAGGACATTCATAGACTCACCAGTGCTGTTGCCCTAAGAGATAACCCCGCCACCCCTGCCCCAAGCCCTGAATGCCTCTCCCTACCTGATTGCTGAGGATGGCTTCAGCTTGCTTGGCGTCTCTCTGGAACTCCTGGAAGCCGAGGCACTGGGCGAGGGAGTGGTTGCGGCTCTCCCACATCCGGCACAGGGCATCCCAGCCAGCATCCAGGCCCGCCAGCCTCTGGCCCAGAAGCAGGTACTCGGGGTCTGTCTGATCACGGATCACATTCTCTCCGGATACCTTGACATTCTGGAAGCTCTCTTGGTGCCTGTCGATGTCGTCTTTGATGGCCACATGCTGCTGTAGGAGCTGCTCGGCCTCTGGGAGGGACTCGGGCATGTCCTCGGAGGCCACGGCCTTCTGGGCCATGGATAGCCAGGCCTGGAAGTCATCCAGATTCTGCAGGAAGGCCTGGAGCTGGCTGGCTTCACCCAACGAGGCTTCCTGCTCTAGCAGGGCTTCCTGCAGCTCCTGCCACAGCTTCTGCACACATGCCTGCCGCTGCCCAATGTCCTCTCCCTGCTCGGGGTGTGAGGCCATCAGCTGCTGCGACTCATGCTCCAGGGCACCCACACGGTCCCGGATGGCGGCCACATCGCGCTCCAGCCCTGACAGCTTTCGTTGGATGGCAATGATGCCCGCCAGGTCCTGGCCCAGGTCCTTTGTGGACTGCACCACCTGCATCTTGTCCTCGATCCACTTGCTAGTCTCTTCACACTCCACGCAGTAGTTACGCACCCGCAGGGCTGAGTTCACTGCCTCCCGCCGGTCTGACACTATGGTCTGGAATGCCTGCCACCTGCCAAGCAGGACACAGAGACACCCTCTTTCTTAACACTTCCCACAGGGCCTCCCTACCCAGATTCCCATAGATCTTGCACTCTGAAAAAATCATCTACCCAACACACTGTGATGACTAAAATTCATTTACCCAATTTTACCCAAGACAATATAAACTGCCGATCAGATCTTTCCATCAGCAGGGGGTGAGCAGTGATGTGATTCCAACCAGCAATAAAGGAACAAAAATGACTCTTAGCTCGGCTCCGTATGTAGTCGATTTTTGGGCAAACATAGAACTTGCCCAGATTTTTTGAAATGCTGAAAATAATGGGAAAGCTTACATTTACCGATTTATAGACAATTTCAGGACATAGGGTCCCAGGGTCCCTAGAGGAACCATACAAATGCCCGAGACCATGTTCAAAGTACCCAAGGCCTAAAAACGTCACCTTGGCTCTGAAAGAAAAGAGGCCTTATGAAGGAGGAGGAGGAGGAGGGGGAAGGGAGAAGCTGGGGTTATAACTAAAACAGACAGCATAACCTTAACCTTCAGATGTAGTGCTGGCATGGAAATGGGAAATATGCAAAAGTCTGGCAACATGCCCCGGTGTCTGGGGTTGGTTGGCAGCTTCCAATCAGCCTCTTCTCAAGAGCTGTGCATCAGCCTGGGCCGAGACCACCAGGGACCCTTTCCTTGGACCGAAGCTGACTCATTCTGAGTGATATGTAATATGTAAGTAACATGTAAGCACATAAGAGTGTGCTGACTGCTCATTTGCTGAGCCCATCTTTCCTGAACACCCACAAGGTAACAGCAGTATGTGAGCTGTTGGGAGGATATAGTCATAGCCAGACTTTGCCTTATGGAGTGTATGCTTTAGAAAGAATTAAGACGAGCTCACAAAATAACTGTAGTATAAAGTGCTATGTACATAGCACATACCAGGCAGAGGGGATTAAGGAGATGTGAGGGTGACAAGGGTGAGGGGACAGGTTTCATGGTGGCCATCTGAGCAGGATCTCAATGAGCACCTCTCTGCCACTATAGAGATCTACTTAAGGATGGGGCCCTGAGTATCTCACCCTTCTCTGTACCCCCCGCACCTGGGGGAAGGAGGCTGAGGGACTAGGCAATTGGCCTGGAGAGAGTGAATTTGGGTCCTCCCAAGGCTGCTAGATAGGTCTGCAAAGAGAAGTGGGAGATAGGCGGGGGAGACCTGGGAATACCAGGAGAGCGAAGTGCGAGAGCCCAAAGGTTTCACAGCTTCCCTCCTAGAAAGAGAAGTCCTTGAGTTCTGGAGAATACTGTGCCTACATGTGAGAAGCCCCATGGTGATTTTCTAGGTCTTGGTGTGGTCTCACTGCAGCTACCAGCAGAGGCCACAGAGAGGATGGGCTGGGAATTAAGTCTGGTTCCCCCTGTTGCACTGTCTCCAAGATGGAAGAAGTTGACAGAACCACTCTAGGCAGCCCTGGCCAGGCCATGTCAGAACTTCAGGTTTGGTCCTGGCCCAAGATTATTAAAAAAAAAAAAAATGTTGGTCAACTGGAATGCACACGGTGGAAGATAACCACATATTCAGTAAGTGTTTGAATGACTCCTCTGTTCCAAGCTTGGCAGAAGATATTCCAGTTTCATCCCTGTTCACTCATTCACTAAGCATTTATCATGCAACTATCATGTGCCTTGTGCCAGGCACCGTTCTAGGCTTTAGGGAGGTAGCAACGAACAAAGCAAAGTGCTTGGTCTCTTTTGAGTGGGCAGAGACAAATAAATAAGTCCATAATTCATCCAAGTGGTGACAAGTGCAATGAAAAAATTAAGCAAGGTCATGAGATAGAGGCATGGGGGCTGGGTGGGAAGGAGGTAGTGATGTTTTCAAACGGTCAGTGAAGACTGCTCCAATAAGCTGACATATGAGTTGAGATCTGAATAATGTAATAGAGTAAGTCATGTGGATATCTGGGAAAAGAATATTCTAGACAGAGTAAAGCTCGGACATATGTGCTTGGTGCTCAAAGAACTGTGGGCAGTAAAGATATTGCTCTTTATTTGTTTACAGTCTAGGAGGAAAGTTCTTCAGGATAAAAGTAATTATAATACAAGGTAGAATGTAAAGCTCTAAACCATACAAAGGAAGGAAAGAAAGTTTTGCATCTTGGACAGAGGGAAAAAGAGGAACCTGAACTGGCCTAAAGGAGGGGCCGGACTTGGAACATAGAGTTGGAGGAGAATGCACGCTGGTGGAGAGAACAGCAGAGGCTCAGAGGCAGGACTGTGGGCAAAGGTGAAGAATGATGGCTGCTGTAAAAAATATTTGAAGAGCATTCACATAGAAGAAGAATCAGAATTAGTTTCAATCTCTCTAAAGGGGAGGGCCAGAACCAAGGTGTACAAATTGCAAGAAGGGAGATTTCCATTCAATAGGAGGTAAAACCTTTTAACCGAAAGGAGTTGCCTCCTATGGAATGGGGTGCATGGTGAAGAGGTGAGTTCCCCACCACTGGAAGTGTCTGTATGAGACACAGCGGTCTGGGGGTATTCGGCTAGACTTGATGATTTCTGAGGTACGTTTCACCTCTCAAGAAAACCATCTTACCATTTCATGCCTCCGGTTCTCTCTCACCTAAGGATGGCAAGTGCCTTGATGTATTTCACTTAGGATGGTACAAGGCTTAGAGATCTGTAAAGATCATTCTCTGACTATAGCTCATTAAGGCAACAGATACATAGGTGACAAGTTTTTCCTGTCTTGCACATGCACACAGTCACATGCACACTCACACACGCAAACACCACCCTTCATTACCTCCAAGCCTAAAGAAGAACAAAGAGGCATCTTTCCCTTCTGTACAAACCTCGGATTACAGAGGAATCTCCTTAACTCAGTCCCCATCTTTGGATGGAGATAATCAGCTCCGTTCTAGGGGCTCCGAGATATCCTCATCACCATCCTGCCTCCCGCTGGGCCCCCACCAGAGTCTCGACTATGCTGATCCCCCTTTTTCCCCCCACACAATGGGGTCTTGCCTAACTCCACCTCCCAGATCACTTCAGGCAGAGCAAAGCTCAGACACAAGTGTGGGGAAAGGGGCCGGGACAGCGGGGAGCTGGTGAACACGTGGTATTGTGTGTGCAGGGCCCCGGGTAACAAACAGGAACAAAGGCGTGTGCTGTCCTCAGAGATCCTTGAGGAACTCATGGCAATTACGCCTGGACTGAAAGCACCCCCTCTCCAAAGGCTCCTCGGGGCCTGTTCTTTGTTCCAGCCACAAAGCGTGCTCAAGGCTTCCTGCTAATTCTCCTCTTCATTCAAGCCAGCCTCACTGTCGATGCTGCATTTTGGCACAGGCTGGGGCTTTCTTTTATGGACAGTACTTAAGAGCTCTCAGAAAGTAATTTTCCCGGCCTATGAATGTCTGGGGAAATGTGGCATGAGTAGCATATGGCCTGATTCTAACTACCCGTGCACTCAGAACGGCTCCTCCTTCCCCCCGTGATATGCCCCCCAGCCCTGGTGGCATTCACCACTCTGTCCACCACGCAGGGCCTTTCCCCTTGCTGCTACTGCTCCAGAATCAGAAGGAGACCAGGGATGAGAAAGACAGAAGTTCGGAGGGGAGGAACTGGCAGGCCACGCCCCAGGGGTGTGTCAGTTGCCCAGAGAAGGAGCCCTCAGCCCCCAGCCCTACCCATGCCCCACCTGTCATTCAGATGGTCCTGGTACTGCTTCACTTCCCCACTGCGAGGGTGGCCGCTGTCTACCAGGCTGTTGGCAGCGAGGTTCACGCCGTCAATCTGTGTCATCAAGGTCTTCATCTCCTGGTCCAGGATGTCAAACCTGATATGCACAGAGAAGGTGACTGGGGCCAAAGCACCGGCACTTTACCTACCGCCCAGTCTCTGGAACGTGGAGCTCTTGCTTTCTCCTTCCATCTCCTGAATACATTTGACCAGGTAAGGGGGCAGAAAGGAAGAAGATATGCTGACATACCTATTTTCTGGTTCATGGGTCCAATTTCATGGTTTAGCATTTCTTGGACCAAGCTAGTAAAGAGCTGGTTGCTTACTCCTTAGGCCACTGGCTCAGTGAAAAGGCACACGGGAACGAAGAGGTGTATATGGCGGGGTGGTGATCACCTCAGAGAACACCTGTCATACCTCCATGGCCACAGCTGCTGCCCTTGAGCCCTAATTCCATTGCCTTGACACCTTGCCCTGAAGGATACCCTCCCCAGCTAGGTGCTCTGTCCCTGGGTAGGAGAAGGCAGCGCTGGCAGGGGAAGGGGTGTAGTTCTGAAAGTGGACTCCTCCCTCCGGCAGCCTGCGCCCACCTCCGCACGCTCTAGGGAGTGACCTCTCATACTCTTCGACTCTCTAGTTCTGTACTTAAGAGGGCCACATGGACGGAGGGCATGTTCCCTCCCATGCCCGAGCACAGATGCAATCAGAGTACCGGAAAGAAGAGTGGCCTTGCAGCCTGGTGCTTTGCAAACTAGTCCCTGGGGTCCTTTGCGGTTCTGTGGCTGAAGGACTATCATGGAAAGCTAGAGCTGGTGGGGTTCTGACTTCTCATCTCCCTCTTCACTAAACGGTTCCGCTCTCCTCTGTGTTCTATGTCGGGTTCTGTCTACAATTCATTTGAACAAAGACCACTGTGGCTGAAAAGGAATTGAATAACTAGACTAGAAAGGTCCCCTTTGTTTTATTTTAAGGAAGGCCCCACAGGGTAAAGGACCCAAAGCCACAGAGCCTGATTAAAACCCATGACTCTGGTGCATGGCCTCAACCATAAAGGGCATCCCATCACTTCTCAAAGAAAACCTTGCTGATCTCGAGGTTCCCACCCTCGGCGGCAGCGCAGTGCAGGCCATAGTGGAGAGAAGTGAGGAAGACAAAGCAGGTTCTGACCTGTGCTGTGCCACCTCCAGGTCCTCCAGCGTGTCTGGGATCTCCATCTGGGCTAGCCACTTCTCCTTCTCCCCCATCCACAGCTCACAGGCGTCTGTCTCCCCAAACACTGTGTACAGGTCCAGGGCGTCCTGTAGCCTCTGCCGACGCAGGTCTGCCTGGGCCACCACCTGCTGGTAGAGCTCCCGGAGGGCCTGCAGCCGGTTGGTCACATCTGGGGAATCCCGAAACTCTTGGGGGAAGCCCTGGGCCTGCTGTTCCAGATGCTCCATCACCCCTCGGCTCTCCTCCAGTTCCTCCAGGAAATCCTTGTGCTTTTTCCCCAGGGCCCGCGTGGCCCCCTCATCCTGCCCCACGTCTTCGCCTGAGAGCAGCCGGTGGGCATCTTGCATCCAGGCCTTCAGGTCATCAGCATCACCCTGGAACTGGAAGAAATTCTCAGCATCCTGGAGGTTCTTCTTGCGAAAGGCAGCCAGCTCCTTCAGCTGGTTCCACTGGGCAGCCACCTCTTTGATTCGGGCCTCAATCTGTGGGTGCCCAAACTGCTTACGTGCGACCATGCCCTCTGCCTCCTGGAAGATCTGCTCCAGGTGGGTGTCCAGCCCTCGGAGCTCATCCTCAAAGGCCTTGTGCTTGCGCTGTAAGATGAGCACACTCGTCAGGTCCTTGCCATAGTCCAGGGAAGAGTAGATCTGCTCCTTCTCCTTGATCCAGCTCTCGGCCTCATCCATCTCCCAGAAGAACTTCCAGAGCCGCTTAGACTGCTCCAGCTGGACCTTCCTCCCAGCTGCCATGTTGCTCAGCTCCTCAAAGCACTGCTCCAGGTGGCTGACACGGTCCCGGATAACCTGGGGGTCACAAGGCTGGTATCCTGGGAGGAATGAGAGAAGGGAAGACAAAAGAGGTAAGGGCTTTGCTTGTGGGTAAGCTTCAGGTCAGTTGCCAGGCCAGAACCATGCGACCTAGGACCTGCCATCTCACTGGGGCTTTGGGATTGCATACAGGGGAACACAGCTGCTCAGAGGGCAGGCCAGGTTCTTTATAATCAGTTACCACGAACACTTCACGAATAAGTTGGGTCAGCTCTCAGTAGAAATACACAACAAGAAATTATTTTTTTAAAAGACCCAGAAACAGGGGTGCCTGGGTGGGTCAGTCAGTTTAGCATCTGACTCTTGGTTTCGGCTCAGATCATGATCTCAGGGTTGTGAGATTGAGCCCCATGTCAGGCTATGAGCTCTGCACAAAATCTGCTTAAAACTCTTTCCCTTTCCATCTGTCCCTCCTCTCTCTCTCTCAAATAAATAATCTTAAAAATAGAATAAAATAAATATAAAATAAAAAGGCCCAGACACAAATTTCAAGATGACTCTTCAAGGAGGCAACAGGATCTTTTATTTAAGACCCAAAGCTAGAGGGGCGCCTGGCTGGCTCAACTGGAGGAGTGTGGGACTCTTGATCTCCAGGTCATGAGTTTGAGCCCCACATTGGGTGTAAAGATTACTTAAATAAATAAAACTTTATTAAAAAAAAAAAGACCCAAAGCTAGAAACCTAAATTATCTGTCATATCCTGAACTAGCAGAGTGAATGAAAGGCAGATGATGCCTTGTTGGTGCTTATAAACACCTTCTGATTATAGATTACCCAAGCAGCTGCCTGCTCGCTGGAGAATTCGCTATCCTTCAAGCTTCTTTCTTGTACCATTAGCTGATGGAAGAAGCAGAATTCTAAAGCTAGGAGACTTTTCCAAGCTGGGGTGCTAGAATGCTGAGCCAGAGGATGGAGAGACGCCTGCGGCCTCACCTTTCTCCTCAGTGAACTGCAGGGTGGCTGCGGTGATGGCCTTCACTTTGTCCCCTTGGATGGCGATGTCAGCTTCCATCAGCCTGTGCTTCTGTAGCAAGTCCTCGACCTCTAGCAAGTGCTTCCCGAACTCGGCAGACAAGAGGTGAGCCTGGCAAAGAGGACAGAGCAGGTAGGGGGGACGAGGAGAGGTGAAGACACATACCTGCTAGGAGAAGGACACCCCTCCAAAAGGAGTGTCCATGGTATCTGGGCCGGGGAGTCAGATGCAGCTGGAAAATGGTTGCTGCTCAGCACGGATGCTAGAGAGCAGGACTTCCTACTGGGAGTGACTTTCAGAATCAGGCACAGAGAGATTTTCAGAAGCTCAAGCCTCACACTCGATCTCCTGCATCTGTCTCAAGGTTTGGGGCCTGGGCATGTGTATTTTTAGAAAGCTCCATGGTCGGTCTGCTGGGCATCCTTGGTGAGACCCACTGCAGTGGAGGGAGAGGAGATTCAGACTTCTTGGTTGTCCCGTTGGGATTCTAACATAGGATTGAGTCTGGATTCTAACCAGACTCAAACTGATTACTCAGAGCCTGATTCTCCAGGCTCCTGGTTCCCGTCTATTATTTCTAGGTTCTCTAGGTTGGCACCTCTGCTACCATGAACCTAAGATGTCTTGATCACCCAAAATACAGTGGACCTGGGCTGGTGACTTGTCTGGAGCAGAGGGAACCAAGTAGTCGATAGGTGGATGCAGCCAGACACCGTACTGCCTCAGTTTCTCCCTTCTGGCTCAGGATCGTGCTTGGCTGGGAGGCATCTAAGGAAGCAGGGCTAACTGCAGGGCTGGAGCTAGGGTTGGCCTGGGGGCACAGGGGATGGGCAGCCTCCAGGGCTCACCTTGATTTCGTCCATCCAGTCAATGCTGTGCAGCATGTCCTGGAAGAGCTTCTGCAGGGCCAGTGTCGTCTCGAGTCTCTGGCGCCGGGACCTCAGCAGCTCCTGCAGGTAGCTCCACAGGCGCAGGACGTTGTCCTTGCGGGCAGTGATGCGCTTCTGGTCGTGGTAATTCTCCTTTTCCAGCTCCTGGGCCAGGTCCTCCAGGGCCTTCACCCGCTCCTCGTAAGCAGCCGTGTCAGTCTCGATGGCCTCGTGCTTCTTCTTGGCGGCCTCCACGGCTGCCAGGTCATAGCCAAAGTTATCCTGGCCCCCAGGGAGAAAAGTGGGCAACTTAACTGGGCTCCCCTTGGCAAGTCCCTTCGAACAGAGAGAGATGGCGGGTCCCTCAGAACAACTGCTTGATGGGAAAGCCCACTCCCTAGGAGCTTGTTCGGCTGTCTTTTTCAGCTGATCTTATCAGAGCCAAGTTCCAAAGACTGTCTTACAAGAACCTTTAAAAGCAGCTCATAATTTTATTCACTGTGCCCTATGTGCAGGTATGCTGAGTGTGAATCACTCACAGAGCTCTTTTGCGGCCTGCTGGCGCCTGCCACCCTGCCTGGGAGGGACCTGCCCGATTCTGGGCGGGAAGGGGCTGCTCCTCACTTAGGAGCCCCGCAGCTGGAAACAGACAGCACACCCCCATGCTATCAAGGA
Source organism: Ursus arctos (assembly GCF_023065955.2). NCBI lineage: Eukaryota > Metazoa > Chordata > Mammalia > Carnivora > Ursidae > Ursus > Ursus arctos. Next base: position 34,649,282 of record NW_026622930.1, on the reverse strand, counting down.
TGCACACATGCCCTCCGAGTCTCAGAACGCTGGCTTTGCCCTGCCTGGACAACATTTGAGTCCAAACTCTAAGTGGGAAGCAACAGGTACTCTCCTGGAGCGTCAACCCTGGGGTCAATTTTCAGCTAGTGAAATTGGACGTGGCCCTAGAGGCCAGGGTCCATGGAGAGTTCTTCCTCAAATGTGAATCCAGACCTACCCAGTCATGGGGAGCAGGGCTGGAAGGCCTGTAGAAAGGCTTATCCTGCTGCCACTGAGAGGCCAGCTGGGTCTCCAGCCCAGCTGACTGCTGGGGGCTCTGGAAAGCTTCCGCCACCTGCCATGCCCAGCACGTCTCCCACTACCTGAGCCACGAGGCGCTGGTTTTCATTGAGCCACGTCTCTCTCATGGCGGCCTTGCGGTCAAAACGCCGGGCCACCTGCTCCAGCTTCTCTTGCCGAATGAGCTCATTTCTCAGGGCCAGCTCCCGCTGATACTCAGCCTCCTCCAGGTTTTCCCAGGCCTGTGTGGGGGACAGAGGAGAATTCTTGGGGCACAGGGGAACATCTGGGTTTGGGGGTTCCATCTCTTTAACCCAACACTAAGTGATTTCAGGAATCTAGGCAGAGCCTAAACTTCAGCAAATCTTTTGATTACCAAAGATTTGGGGAGCACTGTTCCTGACCTTGCAGTTCCCTCCTCCCCTAAACCTGCCTTAGACTCTTGGCCTAATATAATGTTACTTGTCTCTGCGGGTGTTCAGTGCATTCTCACTGACTAAATGGCTACTTTCATTTTGTTAGAACGTCCAAGTTGTAATAAGCCTCTAAATCTCTGAAATATCGGAAGACATTTCCCTTCTGTTAAAAGTAGTTAATATTCATTCTGCGGTCAGAGAAACTCAAGAATCTATGGAGACTAAGCCATAAAACTGGTTCCAAAAATGGACTCTGATCATCTGAGCAGGGGGCTGAACTAATGGATAGAAATAGTTTCAGAGAGTAGCCCCAAATAGCCAGCATGTGTAGTTAATAACACCACAGAAAGTGGCTTGGTTTAACCCTGCCCAGTAAGCATTCCCTTGTCAGAAACTAAGCCAACCCGCCGGCAAATGTATAATGGAAAACACTGCTGTACCCGGTTGATGTCAGATACTAGTTTCCCGTCGTGAGGGGTATACACTTTCTGATTGTTGGCTCTCATCCGGGACTGGATGGTAAAAAGTAGGACCTCCAGATTCCCCTTCTCCTGGAACCTGTTGTGAAAACGGAGGTAGGGAGATTAGCGTTGAGGTCCCCATTGCCAAATGTTTTGCTAAAGTCAACATGGAACCCTGGCATCTTGGAGCTTGGATAGTGAAATGTATTTTCCTTAAAAACAAAAAAAGTAAAGAGGATATATACATTAACTTACTTGTTTAAAAACGTCTATCATACTCCCCAACTGTGATCTACTAGGGATTGAGTCTTTAAAATACAAACCAGAAAAAACACAACAGCCAAAATAGTGTTTGCTTATCATTTGCTTCCAGAGGGGAATGGCTAACTGGAGTATTCTAGTAATTCCTGCAGATACCAAGAGTTTTACCAACTGACACAAAGAAAGGTCTTCCCCATTCTGCAAATGATGAAGGCTTCTGACTAGCTCTTTAGTTGGTTTTTTACTGAGCGAGCCAATAAAACCCTAGAAATAGCATTAGCCACATAAAAACATATTGTCTTGAAAGAAACTTTCACCTGAGTACTAATGAGCCAGTCCTCTGGACAAGTCTGAACGGCCCACTGCTTCTGGTAATAACCAGAGGGGAGAAAAAAGGCTGGGCTCCAGGAGGATAGCAGGTGTAGACGAGAACCGGCAGCAAGGTGAATGTCTGGAGCCCGGGGGCTCGCTCAAGGGAACTGTGTACTTTACATTCCCGCACGTACACCAGTGTCTGCCTACTTCTGCATCCTCCATGTAGTCGTCGAGGACGGGCTGTCAACCAGGTCCCTCCCCATCCTGAGGCCAACCTGACAGAGTCGACCACTCACAGTCATTTCAAGAGAGCTGGGGCCCAGAGCACCATCTGCTTGGCCAAGAGATATCACCCCTGTGGTGCGCGGCCTGAGAGAAGCCCAGGGGAGGTTTTCTGTACTGAATTTAGGACTTTAAAAGTGGGTTAGTGTCAGGCCAGAAACCGGATACTTGTTTATAGTACATTCTAGACTCCATGTTTCACCTTTCCCTGGAGTCACGAATGAAGAGTGTGGGACGTGAGGGGGAGGAACAAGGCCAAGAGTACCACCAATGAGCTAGAGATCTATCTCAGAAGAGCTGGAGAAGCTGAGGGCAGGTGAGCCAGAATGCCCCCTCTGTTTGTGTGTCCACCTGTGCATGTTTTTACGGGCGTGTCTGTATGCGTATGCACACACATGGGTGTGGCTGTGCAGACGTGTGCACACATGTGCACAGACCCTACACACACTGGGGTGAAGCGGAGGTCCTGAGAGGTCCCCAAATGCTCTGTTGATGAGCAGTGACAGATGGGAGAGGAATGGGATGTAGCTGGTCATCAACAAGACCCCAGACAGAGAGCTCTGGGGCTGAGAATACAGAGGTTATTACCAGATAACAAATGCACAGCTCAGCGCACAGAGGAGAGAGGAACTTTCCAGCACTTTCTCTTTCTCTAGCTCTGTGTCAAGGGTTACTCCTCAATGCCCCTTTCCTGCAGGCTGATGGCTTGGGAGCAGGAAACCAAGGTGGGGATGAAGTGGATGAGAAGTGTGAAGCTCTCTCACCTCTAGGTTATACCTCCCGGATATACTTCTCAAGACCCAGAGCCTGCCTCTACCTTTGGCAATCAGTTTCCTAGCCTCAGATGCCCACCCTCCCAGAGCCCAGGCCCTTACTTAGGTGGCTTCTCCACGGTGCGGTAGGTGCTGAAGGCCTGTAGTTGTTGCTGGACGCCTGTCAGGGAATTGGCAAACTTGCGGCTATTTAGGACCACGATGGTCTGCTCAATCCAGGTGAGCAGGTCTGAGGCCAGCCCACTGTACTTTTCAATCATCTTCTCCGTCTCAATGGCATGGTCAATGACCTAGGGAATCACTTTATCACTTATCCTTATCAGAAGAGCAATGACACCAATGAGGCCATCAATGGGGACCAAAATGAAGGCGGTCCCCCTCTCCAGCCTTGGAGCATTCCGTGTTGGGTTTGTTCCCTGAGCCCCAAGGCATTGCTAAGACAGGAGGAGTGGACTGGAAGAGGAATGGCAACATCAGCAGGGAGCTAGCTCTGCTAGGGTTCAGGGCCAGCTCCACCCTTCCCCTAACCCTAGAAAAGACTGGTAAGCTTGCTGGGCCAGGACATCAGCCACCAGAAGGGCCAACGTCTTGTTCATTTTAAAATGCATTATTAGGAATCCAGAGCTTCTAGGCACTGTCTTTGCTAAACATCAGGCACACGAGGACGAAAGAGAAATGGTCTCTACCCTTGGGGAGCTGTGGGCCAGCAGGGGAAAGGAATCCGGCAGGAGGGTCTGTACGGTGGGATGGGTTCCTGATACTCCACGGAGTGAAGAGGCCCAGAACCACAATAGGCCAGTACATAAAAGCTCATTGTGTCCCGTGGAAATGTTCATGAGATGGGGAAGTGGGGCTCAGAGCTGTAGGCTAGGACATTTTTCAGGACAGCCCATCAGCTTGCTTTGGAATTAAGCTTGGGAGCCATTAACGTGGCAGTGCTTGGCTTCAGGGGAAGTTGGTGGGGAGTGATCCGTCTGCCCCCCTGCAGCTGGGGCTCAGACACAGAGCTCTTGGGATAGGAAGGGAGCATCACAGTGTGGCAAACAGGGAAACAAGGTGGCACTCTGTGAAACAGCTCCATACCTTGCCGACGCGCTTGCCCTCCACCGCGAGCACCTTCATCTTGGAGAAGTAGTGGTAAAACGCCACCACATAGGTAATGATGGATTTCTCATCAGGGTTTTCTGTGAAGACATCTGTAAGGGGAAAGGGTGCGTGCTGAGGGCCCAACTGGGAGGTGGAAATGTCAGGCTCAGAGGGTTCATCTCCCTGTTCCTCCAGCACGAAATTCAACTCTAGGCACCAAGTGACAACCACAGGGGTGAGAATGAGAGTGTTTGCGATTTTTGCGAGAGGATGAAATTCATATTAGAACTGCAAATGGAGTGAAAGGAGTGAAAAAGAAGGATCCAGAGACTACAGATGGGACCCTGTTGGCCCAGGTGAGGGTCAGGAACCACCCTGGATCTGAAGAGCAGGCCCGGAGCAGAGTGCTGGCCCAGCCACTGGCCCCTCGCTGTGTCCATGGCTTGCCCGGCACCGGGCCTAGCCTCCTCCCAGTGCCTCGTCAGGCTGGGGCTCCCTTCGGCAGGAACGCTCTCTCCCTTGCAGCAGTGAAGGGCTGGAGCAGGTGCAGCTTACCTTCAGGGTCGAGGAGCGGGATGATGCCCAGCTGACGCTCAGCCACCTTGAATGCATGTTCTAGGTTGTGCCGTGCGTTCGAGTCCTTCAGCTTATCAAAGTCGATCAGGTCAGGCCTGGGGACAAGGCCAGACTGCTAAAAGGCGGTGGCCACAGCATCCCCACCTACAGGGCAGCCCCGGCATGAAGCTAAGATACTGGACAGACAGCTGGGCAGAAGTGAAAGGAGGAGACAGAAGCAGGGGAGGAGCAGCTGTGAGCAACAGAACATGGGGAAGGGGAGAGGGCCTGCCTGGAATTTCAGGGAGGCAGGGAAGCTGAAGGTGAGAGAAGGCTTGAACAGGGACCTATACATTGTACGCCCTGTATCCAGAAAGCCCAGGGGTTCTGCCCTCAGCCCTCTCTTCCCCCTTACCGGTGCTTGTGTATCAGGGCGTTAAAGGCCAGGCCATCCTTCCAGCTAGAGGTAAAGTTCGTGACATTGACCTGGGGGTAGCTGCATCCAAGAGAAACATTAAGACCTAAGAAACAGATTATTTTGGAGTCCCCAAAAGTGTATGAACTGAGGGACCAATACACAGGAGAGAAACCGATCCATCCCTTCTCGAGCCCCTTCAACGACAGACAGCAGTTAAACTACATGAAGAGGTTCCTCCATAAGGTGGGCCCAAGAGACTCACACACCCAACAGACACCAGAGTCTGACCCAGGCAACTCTGGAAAGGAATCCTGAATCCCAGGCCTCCAAGAATCAGGTCAGGATACATTTTGTATTGGCTACGCTGAGGCTGCTATAGTTCTGGGAGATGGTATGTGTGTTCCTTGGCTATGGCAGTACTTGGGGGAAGCAGGAGGGCAGGGGGGAATGGAGTAGTGAACTGGTTCCCAGGGCATACCCTGCTGTCTTCATCTGACACCACAACAGCAATGCATCCTTGGCAGAGCGCGTCTCACGACCTTCCTGAGTTTCCACAACAATGTCCTGAATCTAGGGGTGCAGGAAAGAGAGAGGGAGAAATGAGATTTGCATCTGCATCCGTGCCTTCCTCTCTCCCTGGCAAGCTCCCTCCCTCTTTCTTAAAATTTCTTGGCCATCCATCTGCCTTGCCAGCCCTGCAGCAACACCACAGTGTAAGGCCCTGGGTCCCCGTGGCCTGTTTCCCCACCTTAGTCAGCTATTGGGCCAAGGATGGCCTCCTCATGTCAGAAGAGACAGCTCTAACTTGATAACTAATGGGATACTGAGAATAGACAAGATGCCCCAAACCCTCCTCTGAGGAACAATGCCCTGCAAGGGACAACATGAATATTGAAAGGTATTGTGTTTTGATTAGTACATTCTTCCCAATTCTGCAGCCACTATTGTTTCATTGTACACACCCACAGAGTGAAATTGGATACCCAAGACCCCTCGGATGAGATCTTCAGTCTGTGAGTTGTGTGCTGTCTCCTTCCCTGCCCTCCCTGCCTCAGGACTAGATTCTTTCTGTCCCCCAGCCAGCAGGTGGAAGGCCCTGCTTTCCTTCCTTTGCACTTTCTAAACTTCCTTACAAATCATGGACCTTGAATTTCAGGGTGGGAAGAGAAAAGTTTCTGACTGAAAAACATAATCTCAATCTTCTGTATTGTTTTTGCAACTTCTGAATCAAACGATTTTATAGAACCAAAAAGTTACACACGTTGGGGGAAAAGGACAAAAGCAGATCTCCAGGCCAGACCTCACCCCAGCTACTAATTTCTATCTTCTTCCTCAACAGACTACACTGTTGACTGAACAGCTCACCCTGAACTTCAGCAATTAGTCAATGCAGAGGACGGTTACTTCTTCCTATAAACACTGCCCCACGGGACAGGTTTCTAGCCTCCCAGAATGTGCACAAACACTCACACTTCATTCACCTCCCTGGCCCAGGGAGGCTCCCTCCACTCCCTCTGCTCCCCCAGGAAACCCACCTGGAAGCGAAGGATGATGGTCCAGATGAGGCCCAGGACCAGGCGATGGTTGCCATCCACGATGTCATGGGAGCCCATGTTTTCCAGGTGCACGCGCTGTTCCTTGAGGAACTGTAGGGCCTTGTCCACATTCTCCAGGCAGTGGATGCGCATCTTCCCCTTCGTGGGCTTTGGCTGAGGGAGGGCATTGGCCTCATGGGCATGGAGGGACCTCACAATCACCCCAGAGGTGATTGCAGCCTAGACCAACTCCTGTCATCCGTGTCTACCCTCCACCCTCCTGGCCAGTCTTCAACTCTCATGTTCACTCCTTGACATTTTTCAATCCCATCCTTTCTGCAAAGTTTAGATGCTCCCCTTTCCTTGAGCACCTAGAGCTCTGTAATTGGGCTGCATCAGTACTATTCCTGGGTCTCAACAAAGACTTCTGAAGGGGTAATAAATGATATTCAAAAGCACTGAAACAGCAAATAGTTAATTGAGCACTTACTATGTGCCAGGCACAGGTCTAAGAACTGTTAACTACTGGTGATAAGAATGGCTTTTTGTTTGGTGGTTGATAATGGGGGCCATCCCACCATCAAACCTCCTCCCTCCTCACCTCTGAATGGCCCCAGCCAAAACTTAAGGGGACCACCACTGAGGAGTAACCACATCATGTGAAGGGTTCCCAGTGGTAACTCTTTCTGGTGGCCTTTCAATACAGGGTAAGAGGCAGTTGAAAAAGCAATGGGAGAATATGGTACCTTTTCATTCAAAGCCCGAGGATCTTCGTACCTCATCAGGTACGGGTATCATTTTATATTTAGGGGAAACAAGGAAAAGAAGGTCCTGAATGACAGACCCAAGGTTATGATAGAAGTGACTGAGCAAAACTTGAACCTTAACCTGGTTCTCACTCAGAGGCAACGTTACTGCCAGGTGGGTCACATGGAGAGGGCCTATACTACATTTCCACTTGGAAGAGTGATAGAACACACAGGAAAATATCTTCCACACTCCTCTCTTGGTTCCAAGAAGGATGTCATTTCTCCAGCCGGGTAACAGAATCCATTTTAGCCTGCGCGAGGGGGCTGAGGGTGGGCCCACTGCAGGCCAGTCACAGATGCCTAGGCCCCCAGTGGAGAAATCAAGAGCTCTGTATGGCTTCTGGGAGAAGCATGAAGAGGCTGGAATGGCCAAGAGGCAATACATTCTGAGAAGAGGTCAGAGAACTCAGTAAGCCACACGGACATCTCACATCAGTAAGTAATGAAACCTCCCTAAAGAACAGGGAGAAACCTTGAAGGCTGTGGGAACTAGAACCACTCCCAGGCCATGTCTTTTCTAAAAAGGGGGCACAGTACCAGCCTTGGGGTTCGGGGCAAGGGGCTTTACCAGCATCTCTCCGGAGAGGACCTCCAGCAGCTTAATAAGCATCCGCCCGTCCCGCAGGTCCTTGTAGAGGTCAGTGATGCGGCAGGGCACGCGAGCCAGGTTTGAGTTCACCCATTTCGTGAAGGTCTTCTTCTGAACAACTTCCCGCTCATCTGAGTGGGGAGAAGAGACTTGGGTGAGGTGCCCAAAGTTGGCCGTGTCAATGTGCAATGTGACACAGGGCTGAAGCGTTTTCCCTTAATTCCAGGGTCCCCCGATCCTTGGCAGGAGAGGCTGAACTATCTATTCCACCGCCTTCCTAGGAACATTTGTGATCAGAGTGTAGTCTTTGGGCAACATGGGTCCACGTGTCATGACTGGGGCAATGAAGAGATAACTTCTATCACCACCTTCTATGCACAGTGGCTATTCACCCCTAATTCAGCCACCTGTTTCCTGTGCCTGGCAGAATGCTGTCCCATTGTACTGGCAAGCTCGGATTTCAATGCCAGGTTCACCCATCTACCCATCCAACCAACATTCCCTCTGCCTAGAATGGTCTCTCTTGCCCTTCCCCTCCCCCACCCCCTCTACCCAACTCCTATTTGTCCTGTAGGACAGTGTCCTGTAGGAGTCAGTGCTTCTCCAAAAAGCTTTTCCTGACCCCTTGGCTAGGTTAGGCGTCCCTGTGGGTGCCCTCACCCCTGCATATGCATTTGTTATTTAGGGCCTGCTTCACATTTATAGGAGTTGAAAGCCCATCTCTCCTGCAAGAGTGTAGGTATCTTGAGCCAGTGAAGTCTTGTCTTGTTCACATCCATATCCCTAAGGCCCAGAGCCTGGTACACAGTAGGTGCTCCAGAGCTGTATTGTAGTCAACTGCACATTTATTCAGCTCCTATTGGTGGCAGGCTTGGGATAGGCTGATAATACATAAAATTAAAACCAACTGCCTGCCCTCAAGGAGCTCCTGGTAGGTAGAGAAGAATGATGAACAAGGCAAGTGGAAAGTGTGATCCACATGAGATTAGGGGTAAGGGAGGCATGGGCTGGAGGCTATCCATTGCACTATGCCGGATCTCTCACCCCCAGAATGGCAGGCAGGAGTTCTCTATCTTCAGACCTGAGAAGCTGACATGGGATCCCCACTCTAAATCAGCATCAGCCAAACCAGGCTTCTCGCCCATGCTGTGCCAGCTCAGGAGAGGTACCTCTTCGCATCTCTGCAAGCTAGGTGCTGGTCACCTGCCCAGGTAGGGCTGGGAGGGCTGAACAAGATGCTGGAGAGAGGGCAGAAGCTGGGATGGCAGAAAGTGGGGGAGGGGTGGAAGGTTAAGAGAGAGAGGAGAGTGGCAGAAAAGAGACACAAAGGGAGAGGAGGGGAGGAGGGGCGAACGCTTGTTCTGTTGGCTTCAGTGAACAGTTTGTGGCAAGAGGCTGCAGGCACTTTGGTGCAGGAGCTGACCTGGCAGTGGGACTGAGCCTAGGGCCATGGAGGATCCCTGGGGAGGGTGTGTAGGTGTCGGGCACAGCGAGTGCAGCCTCAGAGCAGCCAGGAGGGGAGTTAGCGCCCTGGGAGCAGATTACATGTCCGTTCGGCTGAGCCCAAACCGTGGCAGGGTTGGCTTTTTAAATTATTAAATATCTGATTTAACAACAACAAAAAGAGAAGCCCAGCCAGTGTGACCTCCAGGGTATAATTTTGGTGGTTCCTGAGGCTCACAGCATCAGAGTCCTTCCTCTTGCTCTGCTATTTTAGGGTTAGGAACTCAGACATTTTATTCACTTATTCATTCAGCCAATGTTTACCGTACAGCTGCGAGGTGCCAGGCTCGGGGCGGGGGGGGGGGGGGGGGGACGTGGGACTCAAGGACATGAAAGACAGCACTCTCCTTGAGGCAGGCCTACTCTATTATAAAGAAGACGAGTGCTGGTCTCTCATCTAAAGAATTCAATGGCAGCCACTTAAATAAGACTTCCACAAAGAGGAAAAATACTACTACTGGCTCTGTAAGTCTCGAATATAAAATTAAAATGGCAATCCATTCACACTGGGCCTCTGGGCAAAGTTTCAGGGTAAAAACTCCCCTTACTCTTGTTGGCAGCAAATTAAGCCACTTCCCTGATTTCAAGGACTGCTCGGTAAGATGTAACCGAAGTTTCAATGATGTACCGGGAAGGAGGCAACGGCGTTTATTCTGGGGTGTGTTTGGACTCAACAGAACCAGCCGCAACAGCATGGAGCCTTCCCTAGAAAGTAGACCTGTTTAAAGAAGGGGCAAGCCCTTCTGACTGATGGTGGAGCTTTGACCAAGGTGCTGAAAGTTTGAGCCCCTTTAGAGATCAGCGTATCCAAAACCTAGAGTGCTTTCTTCCTTTCTCCTTTTCCTGTTTTTAAGAAACTAAAAATTTCATTACATGGGTGCTGAAACCCATTTATTTATGCTTGACAAAGGGTAAGGAAGTGCTTTTAGCTGGGGGCATGGGATTTAATTCTTGGATGCTGGGCTGGCACATACGCTGGTTCAGATGTGTCCTAACTTACCCTTAGATCTCCCCAGTTTTCAACATACAAATGAAGCCTCTTGGACCCCAAAATGTTGGAGCCGCAGGGTTAAGAGCTCAGGAAGGCAGCTTCCTGGCTGCCTTTTACTTGAAGGCTAGGGTGAAATTGCCCAGAATCCCCAGCACCCTGAAATATTTTGCAGTGTTGAGACACAGGAAAGATTCCGAGAAGCTAATGATGATCCTGAGGAGGGAAAAGGCCCAGTGGTGGGGATTAATTTCCACTAGCTGTTTGCTCTGGCTGTTTCACACCGCCTGCTCAGCACATTCACTCCTAGCATGGCCCAGGCGTTCATCAGGAACCTTCCAAATGCAGGAGAGGCGGGTGGCCCAGGGCCAGTTGGGCTGGGAAACTGGGTGGTGTGGACAGGCTGGGGCAGTGGCCATGCAGTGGGCCTACTATCCCTAGGGGACCTGGGCCATTTTGCAGGGACCATCAGTGGAATGGAGGCCTCAGCAAGGTCCAGCTAGGGGTCCAGACCCTATTTCCAGACCTCTAACCCTGCCAGTGCAGGAAAGGGAGCATGGACTGACTCAAAACCAGAGCTTCAGAAAACCCTGGTGCTTCTGCTGCCCTCAAGCTTAGGGCATCTCCATTCCTGCCTCTTCCTCTTCCTCTTTCCTTCCTTCCCAGGCTTTGGCCATCCTCAGTCCTCCCCTACATGTCAGGGCTTCTCCTAGAAAACTCACCTTCTTCTCTCACCAGCCAGCTAGAACAAGTGTCTGGATATTGTGACTGGGTGATCTTTCTTTTACACTCCTTTTCAAAGCTTTGGTTTGAGGTCAAATAAACCCACAATACCAAAATTCAAACATTTATCTGCTTATAAGTGAGTTTATACATGGAAAGTGTTTAGAACAGTGCCTGGCATGCAGAAAGCTAGCCATAAACGTCCTCATCACTGTTAGCATCACTACTACTGCTATTACAACGTGTAGGGTCCTGTCCTGGATGCTTGGGGGGCACAAGGCAGGCTCATTCTCCCCAAGGTCCTCATGATCTGGTTGAGGAAACAAGACAAAAACCCACAAGCAGTTAACTTTGCAACCACACAAGAGATAAAAGGCAGTTCATTTTAATAATACAAAAGCTGTCACAAGGTGATACTGGATTAATTACCAGATAAATGGCACATCCAGTAAATGGTCATGGGCGAAAGAGGAAAGAGGTCATTCTAATTGGAGTAGTCAAATGGGGGGGGGGGGTTCATGAAGAAAACCACTTTGGACAGGCAGAGGAGGAGGGGAGCCAGGGAGGCAAGATGTTCCTAGACAGAAAGGCATGGAAAAATGGAGCTTGTTCGGGGGCTGCTGGGTAGCTACAGGTAAGCAGGAAACATGTGGAAAATAGGTTTTTAGCTGAATATGGAAAGCCCTGAATGAAAGGCTAGGTTTAGATTTAAACCTAGAGGCAAAAGATGTCACTGAAGGGATGGCAGGATCCTTTTCTGAAATACTAGTTTCTAAGGCCCTCAATGATAATTAAAAAAAAAAAGTGTTTCAGCTTAAAAAGAAGAGTGTAAAATCTACATAAAGAGAAACTGAAAAGCCTCCTGAGGCTCACAAAAGATTTGAACACGTGTAGAAAGGCACATCCGATTCTTGAATAGGAAAATTCAATATCATGAAGTTGTCAGCTTACTCTAAATTAATCTATATATTGAATATTATTTTAGATATATTTAAATTATATAATTTGGGGGAAACTAGAGAAGCTATGAGAAAATTCATTGGGAAAACAAAAATAGCTAGGAAAATTCCCAAAAGAAGATAACAGACCTTCCCAGGTGCTTTTTCTATCAGATAGTAAAGCACAGCATAAAGGTACCATGATAAAACTGTGTGCTACTAGCATATGAATAGACACATCGATGGAACAGAAACAGTCCCAAGCACACATAGGCATTTGATATCTGGTAAACATGGTATTTCAAATATAAAGAAAGAAGGATTATTGGATAAAGGGTGTGGACAAACCTAGATGCCATCCAGGAAAATTTAAATATATACCTCACCCTCCAGGATAATTTCATTTGGATAAAAACTGAAATGTAAAAATGAAACGATAAAAATACCAAAACAAATCATGGTTGAACTTTTTTTTTTTATAATGATGGTATAAGGCACAAAATTCAAAAGGTATAAAAGATTGAAAGTTCAACTACATTAAAAAAAAACTTCAGGCAAAATTTCTGCTCCACCTAATTAAAATTAAAAAAAAAAACAACTTGTCTGGGTTAGAATACTGTCAGCAAAGGCAAACAAATGTCTGAAGATATTTGTAACTCATATCACAAAGGGCCAATTCACTTAGGATATGAGGAACATATACAAATTAATGAGGAAAAGGACCAACAATCCACTAGCAAAATGGACATACGTACGTGAACAAAAAGTTAACAAAAAAACTGTAAAGTCTCTTAGATGTGTAGAAAATTGTCCAAGCTATTCACAGAAGTACAAATTAAAAGTATAAACATATACGCACAATTTAATAAATGGTCCTTAATTAGTATGAGCACATTAATCATAAAAGACATTTTTGAGACAACTGGGAAAATGTGAATATTAAGTGGGTATTAGATTATATTAGAGTTGATGTGAATTTTATTCAGCCTGCATTTTTGCCAGCATATAGCTTTAAGCTAGAGGTAAAGCTAGGTGCAATAGTGGTATTATGGTTAGGTGGGAAATGTTCTTGTCCATATTAAAATATTAGGGGTAAAATGTTGTTGACGATCTTCAATTCTAAAAATACTTCAACACCCTAAATGGATAAGCAAATATGGCAAAAAATGAACAGTTGTTAAGTCAAGGTGTTGATTCATTATACTTTTATCTCTGCTTTTTTGTATGTTTGAAATTTTTCATACTTAAAGTCAAAAAGTGCAATGGCAGTACATCAAGACCCTTTCACTTATCGCGTAGGCACAGATTGAAAAGTCTGATAGAATACGGTGTTTGGTTAATGGTGTGGGGAAAGAAAACACTCATATGTTGCTAGCGAAGGTGTAGAGGCATTTTTGGCAAGACTGGTCAGAAATACATACGCACATACTTTTGGACCCAGTAATTCCACTTCTAGGAATATGTCCTACAGATAAACTTATATATTTGGGAAATAATCTATTTATAAAGTTATTCATTGCATTTTTAAAAACAGACAAAGATTGGAAGTAATGAAAATGTTCACCAATAGGGGACTGGTTAAATTAAAATCGTATGTCCATACAATGGAACACTTAATTACTGTAAAAAAAAAAAAAAGAGGTTGTTTATACATTAATATAAAACAATCTTCAATATATCTTGGGTGGGGGGAAAACACGTTCTAGAACAACGTATAGTAAAAAAAAAAAGCTGGGAAAAATTATATAGACCATTTGGTAATATATGCATAAAATATTCCTGGAAAGTTGCATGAGAAACTGATAACACTGGTTGTAGGAAAAGAACTGGGTATCTGGGGAGACTGCGGTGGGAATAATACTCATTTTATGTATCTTTTGAGTGTTACCCCCTGGATGTACATATTATTTATTCAATATATAAATACATTTTTCCTTTTCTAAAGAAAATATAAAACTTTTTTTCTCCTCCCCTCTCCAAGATAGCCCAGTTCCCTTGGGTGTCCTGCCACAGGACTTTTCACCAGACAAAAATCACAAGCATGGTTAACCACCTGAGCTACAAGAGAGGTGGAAGGGAGAGAGGGAGAAGGTTTACGAGGTGACCCCCTGAGAACAGAGCCCAGGAGGGAGACTTTCCCTCTGCCTCCCTGACCACCACGGAGCTACTCTCCAAGGTCTTGCCCTCTGACTATCCCCTATGGTTGTTTCAAAGCACACATCTCTCCCCTTGGGGTCAAGGCTCTTTCCTCTCCTGTGTTGTACCTTCTCTAGGCTTCCTCTTGGCTCTTCCTTCAACTTCCCTCCTCCCTTGGCCACAGCACACTTGCCACTGGCCCCACCTACTCTGTACCTGCTTCACTTCCCGATATCATGGGCATCTGGCAAGTTTGTTATCAGAGGTCCCAGGTGGGGATGTTTTAAAAATAAAAGCTTATTATACATTGGCTGTTCTTAAGTCAAATGGTAAGGCTGAAATATCTTATCTACCTTAATCACCCAGGTCTAGGCCCATCTCATTCCTGCCATAGCTTCCTATAAAATTCCTTGAGTCTTCATCTCTCTCTGTCTTTTGTCTTTTGTCTGTTAAAAATCTGCTCTCAAGAATAGAGAATAGCAACCTAAATATTCAAAACAGATGATTATATGATTATATGATCATTTTGGTACATTTATAAAGATATTAATAAGGTTGTACAAAGGATACTAGAATATGTTTTAGGGGAAAGTTCAGATTATAAAATTATATGCATAACGTGAGCCCAGTTTTGTAATTTTTAATATGCATTTAAAAATGAAAGCTTCAGCTGGATGCTGTTATAGCTGAGCGGTAAGACTGTGGGTGACTTTTCTTTTTGCTTATCTATAGTTTCTAAAATTGCCGCAATGAACATGTATTCCTTTCATAACAAGAAACAACAGATGTCATGAAGAAAAATAGGATATAAAGCTCATAAACCCTGAGGAATAAATGACTGATGAAAAGTTACAAAGGTTTTGTTTTAGTTTTTGCTTTTTTTGAGGAAGCCTGCATTTTTACCAGCACCCAGCCCTAAGGTATGAGTAAAGCTGGGTGATCAGAAAGACAAGAGGGAGAAGAGGCACCATGGGAGGCCCATGGACCACTAGCCTGGGCCTGAAACCAATCATTTAACCTTGAGCCCTTTGTAGGTTTACAGCTTCAGACTTCTCTCCTTCTCATGCCAGGAAGCCAAGAGCTTCCAGAACCTGAGTAAGCGATACTTGAACTCCCATGAACTTGTGACAAACCTTGAAGATATAGATGGCAATCCTATAAAGCCTAGCATAGGGGCAGACCCTCAGGGACACATCATAAACGATGTTGGTGGCACAAATTCTACCCTACAGTTTAGTTTGGACAGGAAATTTTCTTTTAACCAACCAACTTTCTTCACACTAGTATTGTGAACGGCTAGAACAGGATCTAAAATCTAGCTAGGGTTGATTCTAAGAGAGAACTCTAGGATGCTTACTACCCTCCTGCAAAGGCAAGAATAAAGCACATAAGACTGACTTTAAAAGTGAGCAGAGTTGAACACTAAGATGCTGGTCAACTAGACTGGGGTACATTAATACAAAGGAAGACTATATGGCCATGAAAATGATAATCTGCCTGTTTACGGACACGAAAAGATACCCACAGTATACTGCTTTGTAAGAAAAATTCTAAGATTATGATATTATAGAAAATGTTTTAATATCCACACATTTATACATAGTTATGTTATCAATAGGCATTAAAATATCTGTATGGGTCACTAAAAATTTGTCCCTAGTTTTCCCTTTTTAATCTATTTTTCTAATCTTTACTACGTATTTTTGGGCAATAAAAATGTTTAAAGATATAAAAGTATGCATCCTATTGTTTTTAAAATAGGGTCTTTACATACAGTAGGAAAAGAAAGCAAGTTATTATAGACCAGTTTAGATTTTTTAAAAATGTTTTGGAGCGGCGCCTGGGTGGCACAGCGGTTAAGCGTCGGCCTTCAGCTCAGGGCGTGATCCCGGCGTTATGGGATCGAGCCCCACATCAGGCTCTTCCGCTATGAGCCTGCTTCTTCCTCTCCCACTCCCCCTGCTTGTGTTCCCTCTCTCGCTGGCTGTCTCTATCTCTGTCAAATAAATAAATAAAATCTTTTAAAAAAAATGTTTTTGAAGAAGGCTAGTTTGGATGTGAGTTTTGAAGATGATCATGGTTTTAGAATGACAAGGAAGGAGGGAGGGTCTTGTTCAAAGGCCTCAAGGTGGACACTGGCAAGTGTGTGTGTGTGTGTGTGCACGCGCATGCACACGCAGTTACAGGTTTGCACATCTAGGGGGTGAGGGTGAGAAGCAGTGAACTGACCCAGAGCAAAGAAGTTGAAGGACAGTCTAGGGAATTTGAGCCTTATACTCCAGGTAAAGAAAAGCCTGGAGGTTCGTAAGTAAAGCAACACCTCACTAAAAGTTTCTTGGTGGACAATGCTTCTAAGTGCCCTGTGTAAGTGGGATTGGGCGAGGAGAGACCCGGACGCCAGCCTGGAGGCAGCTGCAGAAGTCTCTGCTCAAGGTGTCACAGCCCCAACTGACACTTGATCTGCGGAAACGAAATGGCCAGAGCTGGGCCAGACAAGGGCAGAACAAGGGTCAGCTGGCCCCCAGGAGGTGATCGTATTCAGAGGCTGTAAGACAGAAGTGAAAAGGAATTCAGGGTTTTGAATAAAGGGGCTCAAAGGGGCTCAAAAGGCTGCTGGGGGAAAGAAAATGGAAAGGGGTGTCCTGGGTGGGATGCAAAGGAGGTAATAATGCAGGTCTGAAGGATATTCAAGAAAGCCCATGTGCGGTAGCCCTTATGGCACCAGGATGATTTTAAGTCCCTGGGATTCTGTCCTGGCGCTTCCTGCTGGGCATTCTCCCGCATCTATGAAGAGGTGTGGGGATAGCTCTTCCCTGCTTACTTCAGAGTGGGCGGGGGTCAGTGAGATCATCTGGATAAAGAGCACCAAGCACTACCATGCATGCAGGTGGGGGCTGCAAGGAGAGATGACACTCACTGAGAACACGAGGCCACAGAAGTCGAGATGGTCCAGGACTCGGTTTCAGCCTAGCCTTTATTGAATCAAGAGAATTTCTGGAGAATCTACTGATTTGCTAAAAAGGATCGATTATTCCCTTTCCCTGAGCCAGGAACCAAAGCTCCAGGGTTCAGGGTGGAGGCATACGGTCAGCGCTACTCTAACAGGTGGCTTTTTCCCGGGCTGCCAGAGCTGGATATGCCTTGTGCATCGTCTGGCTCAAGCCCCTTGTTTACAGGTGAGGAAACTTGTTTTATGGGTGAGGAGCAGAAAAGTGACTTGGCCAAGGTTACCTAGCTCAGGAAAGCCCATGATAGCAGCAAGAGGCCAAAAGAATGAAGATGGCTCTCCACTCCCTGTTGATGGCCCCCACGCTGGCTCATGCTGTCATCTTCTCCTCCCAGACTTGCACAGCCTCCCCATAACCTGTTCCCCCCACTGAGATCAGAGTGATATTTAAAAACCCAAATGTAACCATACCACTTCCCTACAAGAGCCTTTTGGTGGGTGTGGAAGTGGCTCTACCCTTCTGGCCCTCTACTGAAGGCCACAGCTCCTATCCTAGGAACCTAGAGCTCTCCCTGCTATAGACTCCCACACTTTGACCCTTCGACCCTGCCACTCCTTTGCAAACAGTCTCTTCATTAAACCCCTCAGCCACACTTTTTGATTTCCTGCTGCTTCTTGCCAGGACCCTGAAGATACTCATGGTCTATAAGGCCCCCTGTGATATACACTCCAACAAGCCCCACTCCTCCTTGGATGAGTTACAAGCTGTAGGTTATGTCAGAAACTCGTAGTTCACGGTAAATCTTTATGGAATTCATAATTTGTCATCATGTACATACGTCTATATGTACAGAGACACATGTGTGATTATTTGATCCACTTCCTTCTCACTGGACTGTAAAATGAGATCGCCTATTGATCTGGTTTCCAGAGTCTGAAGGCCAAAGGGTTTGGAGGCAAAATGCTCCCAGAGACTCAGCTGCTACCAGCTTCCTTGTCATTCTCTCTCAGTGACACGATAAAAAAGGAAAATGAACAATTGCTACAGATGCTTGGAAACAACACTCCTGGCGCCTCTTCAGCCCAGCAGCATGCAGGGGGCGCCCAGTTGGAGAAGGGGGAAATGGATGCCAGCTGCTCTGGGAACCATAAGCACAGTCAAAGTCTGGTGTCATAGCCTGCCCTTGGGAACAAAGCTGACAGCCCACAGGAATGTCCCAAAGATGGAGGAGGCTATTACCATGGCTCACTCAGACTGCACGGCATGGGGAGGGAAGAGTCTTATTATTAACCTCGGTGTATTAATATTTGAAAAGCATCTTCACAATGATAGATAGCAGTCACCCAGAAATGGGGACAGCCTTGGTTCTGCAAAGCATTCTCAGAGAGCAAGAACAGCTTTTCTTGAGGTGGGGGGAGGCCAGTGGGAGAAGGTGTTACGTCCTGGGCAGAGGAGACTGCCCTGGCCCGCACAGCACGGAGGGGCATGCTGGCCTCTCATCGGTTTGTCTGCACAGGTCACCAGCAGGTTTATCTGAGCAGTGGCGTCTCAGGGAAGGAGGGGAAACTCACAATGGCTGACCTCCCAGAAAAAGCTGCTGAGCCAATTATTTTTTCTTCTGACAGTATACTAAAATGATTGCTGATGATTATACATATTTCTATGAATAGTATATTTTCCCAAAATATAGTCTCTCCATAGAACTCCAACTCATGTTTTGAAATCTGAGAAGAAAACATTTTAAAAACCCCTCATTAATGACACGATCTTTGTTCTCACAGGTAGCTTAAGAGAGACATTCAGACCATTAACACCTGATGCCTTGGTCTCCGGCAGCTGCATGTGAACTTGTCAACTTAATAGGCTGCCAAGAAGCTGCTGAATCCCCGCACCTGTGCCCCACCCCCCTCCACACGCACTGTGGTGAAATCCTGCTCTCTGAAAGAAATCATTTACCGTCTGGACACAAAGCCCTTCTCAGGCAACTGGGGCACCCCTGGGGCACCTGGGTCAGTGTCATCCTGCTGCAGGTGGGGAAAGAGGCCCAGGGAAAGGCCAAGCACCACCTTTTGCTACTAAAGTCAGGAAGGAGCCCATACCACCCTCTCTCTGTGGAGTTTCCAGGGAGCCAACGTCGGTGGGCAGGGAGCGGCAGGGTCTGAGGGCCACTGTCCTAAGGCTCTGATGGAATATCTGCCGGTCACAGAACTTAACCTTGGGGCCTGAGGAAAGTGGGTCTGGAAGATGTTCAAGGTTCAAAGTAGCAGCAACTCTGTGCTTCAGAGAGCAGGGACACAGCCCGCTGTGCACCTGCTGCCCTGTTGTGTTCTCTGGATTGTCCTCAACCAACCTCACCATGCGACCTCATCTCTTGTCTAGTAAGAAGGCTACGAAGACAGAATGCAGAGGAAAGGCATCTCTAGTTTGAAACATCACTTGGATTCTAATTTAAAGGCAAAACCAGAGGGCTACACCAATTTGTGCCCTTTGTTTGAAAAGGATGGCTCTGCGTTCAATGAGCCACAGAGGAGGACGAAAGACGTGTTGGGCCCTCTCCTTCTCACAGATCTTCACAAGAGGCCCTGGACTGCTCTCCGCACTGCAACCTTCTAGATGCCTCTGTGCTGAGGAGCTGGAAATCCTGCAGTGGGTGGCACCTGGGATGCCTAGATGCCAATCTGAGTGTGTAGGCAAGGCAGGGGGAGGCTAATGCACAAGGTTTCTCTTTTGGGGGGCATCTTTCTGTTGCATTTCTCCTCTCCCACTGGGCCACATCTGCCCTGAGGCAGGGTCCTCACCTGAATCAGTGCGTGGGGGCAGGCAGGCAGGCAGGCAAGCAGAGGCCTCCTCTGCGAGGAGGAGAGAGCACAGAGGACGGGCTTTTCTGGCTGATAAATTCCCCGCAGCCTGCAGCGCCTCATCCCTCATCCAGACAGCCATGAATGTTTACCGAATGGCTCCCAGTCCGAAAAGGGGGAAGGACAGGCAATGGGGTGTTAGTGAAAATGAGGGTGGCTCTAGGAGACACTGGAAGCCTTTCTACTGAGACATGAAGACTGGAACCTCTTGGGGGGGGATAGAACTTGAACTTTTCAATAGCTCCCCTTCCCCTAATCTTTCAAAAAGTAGGAAGGTGCTAGAGGCACTCATCAAAGCAGAGAACAACCCCTGTTCAGGAAGAAGCCTCAGGGCTACGCAGCACTTAGCCTCATGAGGTGCTGCCAGCTCTAAGATGCTAATGCTGAGTTCGAACTTCTGCCCAGGGACTACTGGACCCCCACCGCTCCCCTGGGCACTGCTGAGGTCAAATCCATCCCCCTGCATCTGCGGCATTTTCTTGCCCACCTCCCCCTTCATTTCCATCAGGCTGATCCACAATGCTAAATCCAGTGATTCATTTGGAAAGAGGTCAGGTATTTGTATATCGATGTGGCAGTTTCCACACAGAATAACCAGATGGCTTGTTTATTTCAGTTCAGGGAGGAAGAGCTGGGAATGGTCTGAAAGGCAGAATAGGGAGTATTTCTTTTGGAACTGAGAGGAAGTTGACTTAAGAGGCAGAAGAAAATGGGAGTCCAGTTAACCAACACAAGTCTTCTAACCACAGGTCACTAAGTGGAGAAGGACCCAGAGAAGCTGCCACACGAGGAAGAGCATCTAACAAGCCTCATCATCCTTTGGTTTCTTGGGCCTTCTGGGTCACCCAGCTGATGGCAGAGACGTGGCCAGGATCCTGGCTGGGCAGCCTTGAAGAGAAAGATCTACAAAACATGGGGCCTCATCCCTGTGGGCACTGGGTCTCTGGGGACTGAGCCAAGACCTTCAACCACAAGCATTAGATGAATTTTCCTGGTCCCTGGCTCCTTTTTCCAACCCAGGCCTTCTAAGACAAAGGAGGGTGGGGTTAAGAAGGAAGAAATTGGCCTAGGAACAGGCTGAGATAACCGGGACAATGACTGAGCTAATGATCCTGAAGGTCTGAAGTTAAGGGAAAGGACAGAAAGATACTATTAAGATTTCCTGTAAATACTAACATTCACCTAGTATTTTATTACTAATAAAAAACTTTCATAAGCTTTATCTTATTTGACCTTCACAATACCCTTGGGAAAGTACCACCATGTGCATTTTATAAAACAGGAAATTGATTCAACCATGCTTCATGACAGTAGCATTGGAGGTGGAACCTGGGTCTTTTGACATTTTTCTCCTCACCTCAGGATCTTCAATTTTGGAAAGAAAAGGCCAGACCAATCTCTCCGACCTTGCCACATACACCTACATAGCAGATGACCGATATCTTGCAAGAATGCCTTCCTTGCTGTAATGCTCTTAGGTGTGGGGGAGTGGCTGAAATGAGAGGAACCAGAGGCACTTCCACTTCCTCAGCCTCTGTGGAAATACTGGCCCCTGCCTAGGCTGCCAAGGCAGCTCCAAAGATAATACTGAAGAGAAAAAAGTCAAGAAGTTAAAACTGGTGAAGCCTGGCAGCCCCTTTCTCTGCTCTGCCTACCCACCAGAGAACAGGTCCATCTGACCTCTCTACTTTGGACCTTCCCAAAGCTTTGGCTTCTCCCACAGGTCACTCAGAGTGGACTCTAAGGAAAGTCAGTAGGCTGCTTTGGTTTGTTTTTCAAAATCTTGAATGGACCCCAAACTTCCATGGTTACCTGTCGGCCAGATGTTCTACATCATTAAGGTCCAGGCATGCAGTTCTACACTCCGTGGTCCCCTGCCCCAGGGTGGGGGGCGGCATAGAGATTCTCAGTAGATGAGCTGCAACCTCTTGGTGAGACACAGGCAAGGCAGGTGGAGGCTCTTTCCCCATCAACCTGATCAACTTACTTCCACCAGTTTCCCAACCTGCTCATCAGACATGGTGGCTACCATTCACACAGTCCAGCCAGACAGAGCTGTGTCCCACCTGTGTGTCACCCTTTGCTTCTGAGGCCCTTCTCCACACACGAGTCCCTGATCTCCCCGTGCTCCCTCCTTTGCTCTCTCGTTGCCATTTAATTATGTGGCTTTCCTATGGTTCTTCTCTAATACTACTTGTGCTAATTAATTATGAACATTGTTCATTTTCCCTAATAGATCATAAACTCCTTAGAGACAGATACTATTTTGAATTCATCTCCATGGTTTCTTCTCCATTTTCATGTCTGGTCAAGGGTTTTAGCTTTACACATAGTAGGAGTACAATAAATCACTGTTAAAATGGAATTTACCTTGGTTTCTTAAAAAATAGGGTATCTGTCAAACATATTAAAGGATCCCTGCACAAAAGACAGTCCCCACTCCTTATACTGCTCTTTGACAAGACTTATGGAATACGGTACCCCTCTCCCTCCCCCTCTATCAGCAGGGTCACCACAGTCAGGCTCAGTAGGCTCAGAGATATAAAGAGGGTAAAACCAGACTGGCAAAGACAAGGGTTCCAAGTTTGCTTATTTAAAGAGGTTAAGATTACATAAGCAAAGCAAGGGATTGGTGTTGTTATCTGTCCTCAAGGGAAATCAAGGAAGGACTTTTTAAGGGTAGGGAATGGGGAGGAGGGGATAAAGGAACAAGAAAGGGAGTTTCCTACAAAGAACAAGGACACAAAAGCTGAAGGCTGAGACCTAAATGGATTCTCCATCATGAAAAGGGAATGAGACGCCCCATTTCTTTCATAGAATGGGAAGCCCAGACACTCCTAATGTGAAAGGCCATTATGGTCTCAGAGAGGCCTAGGGCCCTGCTCATGACTCAAGGTTAACTGGAGACCAAGGCATCTGGGAGCACAGACGACGGAGAGAAGGTAGAAGAGTACTACAGGTAATTTGGATAGGGCCAGAGTGATGGGGCACTGGGAGAATAGCTCTAGAAAGTGCTTATGGAAGAGGCTGGGTCCTTCTTACTAAGTAAGATGGGGACAATTGATGATGGCGAAACAAATCAGATTTGGGTTAATGGCTGGTGGAGCAGGTGATGGAATCTAACCCACCACTTCTACCCACACACTACCCCACAGAACTCAAACTTTCTTTTGGCCAAGGACTTAGCACCAGAGTATAGCTACCCTGGGCCAGGCTCCAGGGAGGCAATGGTCACAGGGGTTGGTGGGGGAAAAAAATCCCAAGAATCAGATCTCAGCCAGCAGGGTGGAAGAAAAACCATTTCTCCTAGAGATTTAAGTTCTCTCTCTCTCTCTCTCTCTCTCACACACACACACAGAAAGAGAGAGAGAGAGAGAGAGAGAGAGAGAGAAATCTATTATGAACTTGCTAAATAAAAATCTAATTCCAGTTTAAGGATAAGAGGTTTAGTCTAGAAAATCCGGCTTCCTGAGCCACTGTGGGGAGGATGTTATCTGTTCTCAATTTCCTATCAAATCACTCTTTTCTTTTGGGACCAAAGCAAGGATGATGATAATTTCTCCACCCAGGACTGGGCAGGAGATTGAGGTACATCATGAAGCCCCATGCACCTCTACCTGGCCGTCTAGCCCCTCGGACACTCTGTCACCCAGACTTTCTCATCGTTCTGACTTTGGCCACAGGTCATTCAGGACAGAGGCAGAGGGCAGGGCCTACCTGGCACCACCTCCCACCTGGGATGAAGTGAGGGATGCGTGGGAGCAGAGGCTGCCTCTGCTCCCTCCCAAGCCAGCCAGGTCTCTCTGAGCCACACAATCGTGTCTCCATCATGTCCTTGCCAGGGCTCAAACCAGTGCACACAGAGGACTGACCACAGGCAGGGAGGGGACTGAACCTTGGGACTGTGAGACAAACTCCTCTAACCCCCACGGCCCCAAATGGTACCTGCCAAGGCCTTGATCCGGGACCTCTCAAAGAGCCTGGCTGAGCTGTTGTCATTATCCAGCTCATCGTCCGGGGCAGCCCAGCGGGCATTGATCCGGCTGTACGGTGGCTGGTTGCCCACGTTTTCAAACTCCGTGGCCGATGTCATGTCAGCAGGCTCTCAGCAGTTTCGCCTGCCTCAGTCTTCATGGAAGGGTCCCTAGGGGGGACAGCAACACAGTCAGAGGATTAACTCCCCTCCCTTGGACTTTTTCTCAGGGGAAACTTATTCGGAGCATCCAACAGGGGTAGGTCCTTGCAGGAGCGGCACAGCATGCCAGCTGCCGGGCCATGCTTCCCACCCGGGCTCTCTGTGTTATAAAATATTGCAGCGGCAGCAGCGGCAGCAGCCACAGGAACGGCGACAGTGGTGGCAAGGATGGAGAGCTGCATGCACAAAGGGTCAGGACGGCCAGCAGGTGGAGTCGTCAGTCACAGCAAGCCGGCTTCCTCCAAACCTGCAGCCACCACAGCTTTGGGAGCTCTGGAGCTGGGAGAGGGGCGGCTCCTCTGGGAGCCAGGGGGCTGGGCAGGGTGGGGGATGGCGTGGGGCCTGGGGGGGTGGGCAGAAGAGCAGCTCCATCCTTTGGACTGGGGCCAGGACCAAACCTGGAGGGGGGGTGGGGATAGGAAGGATAGGTGAGAAGCTGGAAGTTGGCTGAGTCCCGCTCAAACGTGGGGAGAGAGACGAATCAGAGATGCCACGGATGCCACCAGCCCCAGCAGCTGTGCTGGGGAAAATGGACTCCTTTCAGACGCTGCCCATGATTCCTCCCAGTGCTTTCCCAGCAGCAAATATTTAGAAAACTGAGCTCTTGGTTTTGCCTTCTCTGAAATGCAACCAGGTATGTGGACAAGGTCTTCTGTTGAATCCCAAATCAGACCAAGGAGCCCAGATGAGCCTGGGGGGATGGTGGTGAGGGGATCTCCCGGACGGTGGAGCCATGTGTGTTCATCTATGCAATGCACATGGGCATCAGGGGTATCTGTGATCTCACTCGCCTGTCGGTTATCATGTTTGCTCATTCATTTGTGATTAATTCAAATATGTACCAAAGCCCAACCAAAGGGCAGGCACTGTGCTAGGCAGTTAGGAGCAAGATAGGAAGGGCCCTGTCCTCATGGAGTTTATACTCTGGCAGCAAGACACCCAATTAAATGAGCAACTCCAGTAAGGTATGATGCGTGCCACCTCTGGGAAAGAGCAAGAAATGGTGGGGGACTCATGGCCGGGGCTGGATGTCAGGGGCAGGGAAGTGTAAGCTGGTTCCTAAAGGAAGCTTAGAGGCATCTGTGAGGGGATAAATGGAAAGGGACAAGTCTAAACAAAGGGGATAAAGAGCAGGCACAGAGTTCTGAAGGTGAGAAAGAACATGGCAAAATTTGGGAACCTGACAATGTAACTAGAGGGTGAGGGCAAGGTCAGGGAGAGAAAGGGGACAGGAGCCAGAGGGGCAGGGCTAGGTCCTGAATGTCTTGGGCCTTTGGAACATGACTAGTTTTCCTTCTGCCTTAATTTCCTCACCAATACCTGCCTTTCACGCATCTCCCCAGGAGCTAAAGGGATTCAAAGATCAAGGCTGTAAGACCCAACAGGGAGCCCAGAGCCTTTGGATCCAAGAGAACAAAAGGGGGTGGAGGTGGGGAGGCCACGAGGCAGAAAAATGACAAGTGTGGACAACCAGTGAGCTGTGAGGTAAACCACTCCCTCCATGAATGTGTGCACACATACATCACACTCCCACATTCATACACACACACCCCACCACACACACATGCACTACATCCCACACATGGACACACACATCTAACACACACACTCACACACCCAAACAGGCATGCTTGAAGAAATAATGCAAGCTCACCAGTCTAAGTGTAAACGCAGTGCTATCGCCCTTATTTTTCAGACACAGAATCACTTCACACTCTCTTTTTCCCCAGGCTGATTAATCAATCCCACCACATCCCTTTGAGGTAAGACAGGAGCCAGAGCCAGAATTATCCATCTTAATTGCCAAGGAAGAAAACCAAGGGCTCACACTGGATGAGGCCTCTCCAAGGTCGTCTAGGGAATTATTACTACGGCTAATGTAAAGGCCAAACCGTAGCCCCTTTATCCCCCTCTACTACGCAGATTTCAAGGAAGCAGATTAGATTTAAGCAGAACAGGTGCATGGGGACAGAGGGCATTCCTCAGCTTCCAGAACCTGGTAAAGGTGTTTGCTTCTCAGTGAAGGGGAGGTGTAAGGTGGGGAAGCCAGTCATCACCCCACAATGCCCCATACTGCCAGGCCTGTGCCTAGGAACACCCTCATCCCTTAGATAGCCTGTTGAATTCCACAAATGGACACACTACTTCCAGGGCTGAGATTTCTCACTCAACTGGTTGGGCAAAGAGCTCGGAAGGACTCCCTCCACCCCATGCTCCCCACAGCTCCCCTGAAGGGGAGGTACTACTGGCTCCCAGTTCCGGGCAGGAGAGAGACTGATAGCCTGACCACCTCCTACTGCGCCGCAAGCCTGTCCAGTAGCCCCTAAGGAGGGCCGAGCTGCCGGACGCAGGAGG
Organism: Ursus arctos; assembly: GCF_023065955.2. Taxonomy (NCBI): domain Eukaryota; kingdom Metazoa; phylum Chordata; class Mammalia; order Carnivora; family Ursidae; genus Ursus; species Ursus arctos. The sequence goes on along the minus strand of NW_026622930.1, from coordinate 34,622,877 downwards.
TGAGGTTAGATCAGATCCTGCTTGCAGGAGGTAACTGGACCCTGGCTCTCCTTCTTGTCCTGGGCTATTTTTAAGAGCGGCAGAGAGAGGCCCAGTCCACAGGCTGGGGCGGGGGGGGGGGGGTGAGATTACCTTTGCCATGGCTCCGTAAATAAGTCTGCCCCAGAAAGATGAGCCTGAGCACGCACACCAGCAGGCCCAGCATTCAAGACAAGATTGATGGCCCTGGGTACAGAAGAGCAGCCACTAGACAGCAATTCATCCTGCTTAAAAACGCCATGCTTCCTGCAGCCGTGGCTCAGAGAAGGCAGCGGCGGGGCAGTGGCTTGGCTGGGGACGTGATAAAGCACATGTGTGTGTCTAAATACACAAGTCTAGGGTTTTTGTTTTTGGAACGTCAGGTCCCTGAAGACAACCTCCAAAGAAAGAAGATTCAGAAACTAAAGGGAAGCCCTCTTTCTCCTGCCTCATAGCTGTGCCCACCCCAGCGGCCTGCCCAGACAGTTTTCCGTCGGAGCCAAGGGAGGAGGGTGGTGGTGTGCTCAGTGGGTCAGCAAGGGGGGAATCTTGGAGAATCAGGTGTGAGAGACAGAAGAAAAGAAAATCTGAAAACAGGAAAGCTACAGATGGTTATTTCAGGAAAACAAAACAAAAGCAAAAACAAACCCCCAAACAATGCCTACAACCAAACTTGACTCAGCTTTCCCAGTGTCAGCCATGTCAATTTACATTACTGTCATAATAGCCCTTTGAAGGCCCGGCAATAAAGAAACCAACATGGCTGAAAAGAGCAGTGTATGGTGGGGGCTCATGGTGGGGACACCTAATCAGATGGGGAGTCATGGAAATGATACTTAAGTTGATATCTGAGGGGAACCTGGAGCTCAGGTAATCCAGTCACATTTTTAAGGATACAAGTCATCTATGTATCTAGAGTGGTCTTCCATAAGTATGGAAAACAGCAAGTATGTGGCCAACATTCGACCTTAACCTGCACCTCACTCCCTTGCCAGCAAACCCAGGAGAAAGGGCAAAAGAAGTAGTTTCTTGTCCTTTCACTCCCTAATTCACCCTCAGGCTCCTGAGAAGTCCTTCTCCCAGGCCATGAGACTCTTGTCAAAGCATAGGTGGGTCCTTTCTGGCCTGTGTGTCTCTGTGCCCAGGAAAGCCCACCTTCCCTGTCCAACTACCTGCCTGTCGCAATGGGTCAGGCCTGTCTCCAAATGCACAGGCCAGAGGCTTACCCTCACCTGCTGAGCTTCTGCCACCCCTTAATGCCAGGTTATATTTTGATCAGGATGGGTTCCTAGAAGACTGGCCCGCAGCTCAGGACAGAAAAGCTCATCTGATCACACAAGGCACTCAGTCATAGGGCTGCCTGCTTGGTAAATGGATTTCACAATTTTACTGCTGAAACCCATAGCTCCACCCTTCACAGTGTGCCCAGGACCTCATCCGCTTCTGAGATCAGGTGTTAGGCCTCAGAATCTCAACCTCATGTGCTATGCCCAGTTAATCCCCGGGGCAGCCGGGAACCCAGGAAGCGGTGGCAGAGATGGCAGCAGCAGCAGCTCCTCTCCAGCCTGCAGGGTGCTGCTAGAGTCCAGCGAGAACTCGCTTCAGCCCTCCTGCAGCACTGCACAGAGCAGAAGAGGGATGCACTGCTCTTTTCTTCCCCACCCCGCCTCCTCTTCCCTGGGTGGCATGGATGAGAAGCAACAGAGCCCAGAGCTCTACTTCAGGATTGGGAAGGGGGGGGGGCGGATACAGGATGCTGCTGCTCTTCCTTCGCAGGGTCACAGGTCACAGGCTGCTGCAAAGGCTTCGATGCAGTCTTCCTTCAACAGAGAATTTAGACCCATCCTACCTTTAATTTTCTCTCTAGCTGTAAGGTAGGACTCTTCCTCTGTTTTCTATTTTGTCCTGCCCCTTTATGCTACCCCCAAACATGCTTTTAACATGTTTTGGTACTATGGCAACCCAGGTCAGGAGATTAAATCCTGAAGTTTCCCTGGTAACTTTTCTTCCAGTGCATTTACTAAAACAGAACATCCTCCTACTCCCTCTGGTAGTAATCTCACTGCATATTCACAGATACCTTAAAGAACAAATACATACTAAAATAGCACGAGAACCAATGAGACGCCCCGTACAGAGTACACTAACTCTATCTCAAACCCTAACCTCCTGCCCACCCCCTCTAGTCTGGCACCTCCATCTGTCTACCAGATATCACCACCTAGAAGTTACAGCTCCATCTCAATATGGCTAAGCCTGAGCACATGGCTCCCAGGACAGAACAGGGGAGTTTCAGGACCATAGGTGACCATGAGGCCCAGTGAGGTAAGCATGCCACCTGTGGGTGATCTTTCCAGCAGATGGACATCAGCAGCAGCACCTGGACCAAGCTGCTTCCCCTCCCCACAGCACACTTTGCTTTTCCACATTCTGCAGTTTCCATCCCGAACAGCCCTGGCTGCCAGTCCATGAGTGGCAGAGTATAGTTAGGTGTTCTTCAAGTGTCCAGATTCCTATCCATGGTTGCCACCATCAAGGATCCCCACGCATTTGCAATACCCTGGCCATTCTAGCCCACTGCTTACCCAGACCCTTCTGGTCTGATTTCTGTCACCAGGCAGGGACTTCAGGTCCACATGTCACAACTTGTCCACTCTCATCATGGAAAAATCTCCTACTAAAAACTGGCTCCAGTTAAGCTGCAGCTGCTGGGATGGGAGTAGGGGCATGGTGGGGTCACGACCCCAACAGTTCTTATATGGATTTTGTTGGGGAACAGGTGCAGCTCAGCATTGATATAGGGAGGGGTTGCCACCTCAGCCCTCTATCTTAATAGCATCTATCAGCACCTCACGTCCTACACAGAGGCAAAGGTCCACTGGGAATGTTTAAAGGAGACAGGAGAGATGATATTCTTAATATACATTGTTTTCAAAGACTATCCTCTATTGGGATTCTTGGACTCAATATCTACATTTACGGAAAACTATTACGACCCAGTCCTACCTTTTATCTTTCTCAATTCACTTCCTTTCAGAATAGCCATTCCCACCTCCCCCACCCCCTGAATAAGTAATATTCTATGGTAGTTGAATTAAAAGTTGAATGCCCAATTTATCTTCTTCCATGAAGACTTTTCTACAATACCAACAGTGACCTCTCTCTTCTCTGATGAAAACTGTCAAGGAGGTAGTAAGGTCTCGATGTTGGAGGTGGTTAAGAATAAGTTGAAATAATTGATTTGAAATAATTGTTGAGGTATTTCTAATGAAATAATTGCTTCAGAAAAATATCATCAAAAAATAAAATAATTAGATAGGTTAATGGAGAACTACACAACGGAATTAAGTTCCCAACACTTGAATTCACTGACGAATCTTAGTATCCCTAACAATAGATACTGGGTGTCTCCTGATGTGAGGCAGTATGAAGGATATCACAACCAATGCCATTCTTGCCAAAAAGGTTGAACCCCAATCTGATCAATCTTTAGAGTTAAGTTCCCCTTATAGGAATTATAAGTGACCAAAAGACAAGTTAAATGACAATAGGAGGAAGCAAGAGACAGACCCACAAGTTGGGACATTCTGCAGACAACTAACTCCATTTCTTCAGCAAGTCAATGGCATTAAAACAAATGAATACAAAAGGAGGCAAAGAGTAGGGGCTGCTGTAGATCAAGAGAGACCTAGGAGATATAATAACTAATGTAATGTGTACCTTGTTTGGATCTTGAATCAAACGACTATCAAAACACATTTTTGAGACAACCAGGGATATCTGAACTATAGACTCAATATTGGATGATAACCAGAAATTATAGTCAATTATGTTAGGTGTGGTGATAGCGTTGTGGTTTTCTAAGAAAATAAACCTTTTTCAGAGATGCTGAAGAATGTAGTTGGGTGGGGGGGACAGGACAGGTTGTCTGGGATTTGCTTAAATATGCTAAACAAAGTGGGAAGCAAATGAAGTAGAAAACCCCTAATAACTATTGACGTGGGATGATCTACACATGTGGGGCTCATGATACTATTCTACTTTCAGTATATGTTTGAAAATCTGTACAATAAAAATGTTCACTTACCACTAAACTTAAATTTTATCAAGTTTATTATAAAAAGTTATACGTCCTAGGTACAACTGGAACTTAGAATAAAAGTCAACCCCTTATCATGGCCCTAATGCCCAGCATGGTTTGGCTTCTGCCTCCCTCTCCAAGGACATCTCCCCATACTCACTACCTGCAACCTACAAGCCTTTCAGTTCTTCCAACTTGCCATTTCTTCCCCAGTTCAGGCTCTTGTGCATGCTGTGCCCTTGGCCTGGGACACTTTCTGGAGTGTCTCTGTATATTTGGGCCTTTAGGTATCCTCTTATTTTTTTTTTAAATTTTGTTTATTTGACAGAGAGAGAGAGTATGCGTGCACAAACAGGCAGTGTGGCAGTCAGAGGGAGAGGGAGAAGCAGACTCCCCACTGAGCAGAGAGCTCAACGTGGGATTTGATCCCAGGACCCTGGGATCATGACCTGAGCTGAAGGCAGATGCTTAACTGACTGATCCATCCAGGCGCCCCCAGGTCTCCTCTTAGATATCATCCACTTGTAGAAGTCCTCCCAAGTACCCTATCTCAGGTAAATCCTTTGTCAGCTTCAGTCTGGGCACCCTGCCTGTCCCCTTCCTAGCACTCATCATAATAGTAATTACTCATAGATCTGTCAGTTTTTGTTTTTGCTTCTCCCTGCCTAGACTATAGGTGTTCCTCGCAGGCAGCAGTCACGTCAGTCTTATTGATTATTATATTCCAGTGTCTAGCATTGTGCTTGGGACATATAGGCACTCAATATTCTCTTCCTCCTAGGGAACTAAGCTCAAACTCTGGAGCCTCTTTAAACCCTTCTGTCACTCCATATTACTTGATCTACTCATTCAGTTATCCCACTTAGGTGTATTGGGCACTTATTCAATATTTATTCATCATCAAAGCCAGTCATTATGCCCTTTAAAGTGTCTTCCTTTCATCATTCCTTTATGTTCTAAAGCTTCCACTTCACTTCAGGCCCTTATGACTTCCCACCTGGACTTGTGTAATGGTCCATCTCTGTCCAGGCTTGGCCCCTTCAATCCGTCCTGCATGGCCCTTCTCATGACAACATGCCTCTATTCTATAACAAGTCTATCACACACAGTCTACCAAAGCCCTACACTGTCCAATGCTGAGCTCATACTTTCTTTTACGCTAACTCTGCTCCAAACAAGAGGGTATGCATGTCCCCCAAACCCCACCACTGTGTCAGGTGCCTCTACAACTGTATTTGTGCCACGTTCCATATGCTGAAATGTAGGCATCTTTCTTCCCACCTGGAAATTTGAAACAATTACCAAACATTTAGAATCACAACATACAACATTTTCCTAGATTCTGAGTGAGGTCACCTCTCCCCTCCTATTCCACCCCATGGATTCTCCACCACCTCTACATCCAAGTGGAGAAGACAATAGAGATGGGCTCAGGGAAAGCTGACGGTGATACGTGCACAGACTCCCTCTGGTCAGCCCCACATCCTCCTGAGTCTCATGGCTATTTTCAGGTGAGGCCAGATCCTCACTGTCTTGCCTTTTGTTGATTCTGCCAACCTTGGGAGGAAGATGAATCTTTAGCTTTTTCTCCCTTCCATTTTCATTTTAACATGCTCAAATCTTTCCCATCTTAAATAAAACTCCTCACCATATTTTCTCTCCTCTCTCAGAGCCAAACTTCTTGACAAATGTGCCAAGGATACAAACAGGTGACTTACAAAGAGAAAATACAAAAGAATAAAAGCCTATGAAGAGATACTCAAGGTTACTAGTTACCCAAGAAATGCAGATTAAAGCAAGAAGGAGCTCCTATAGGCAAACATTATCGAACTGGATAATGTGAGATCCTATAGGCAAACATTATCAAATTGGATAATGTGAATGGCCATTCAACTGGATAGGTGGTAATGTGCAGAGCAGGAGCCTTGGGCACTGCTGGTAGGAGAGTGGTCTGGCCTAGCCATTCCAGAGGGTGGTCTGCCAGTTCTCAGGCAGGTTACACATCTGTAACTCTGTTCCTGGGCCTAGAGACCAAAGAAATTCTCATGCAGGTCTGAAAGGGTACATATGCAAGGATGCTCACTGCAATACTGATTATGGGTGGGGGTGGGCAGGTGGAGATAACCTGTGTGTCAGTCACTGGGGGATGAACAGTAAAATGTGGTGAATGTACACATGGAGGACATGTGGTAGCACTGGAAGACCTTAAAAACACAGTGCTGGATAAAATAAATAAGAAACAGAAGGAGATCTAATACACACCACTGACATAATTTTAAAATACATACATATAAAACAATATAAGAGCACACTATAAATGAGAAAAAAACTCTTAAACAACTTAACAACTTAATAACTCTTAAACTCTGAAAATGGCCACCTCTAGGTTGTAATGAGGGGAATGGAGAAGGAAAATGAAAAAAAAAAAAAAGAAAAAAGAAAACCAGCACCCAAAAACCAAACAATCTGGTTAAAAATGGCCAGAGGACCCAAGTAGACATTTTTCCAAAGAAGACATACAGATGGCCAACAGCCACATGAAAAGATGCTTCAACGTCACTCATCATTAGGGAAGTGCAAATCAAAGCCACCATGAGATACCACCTCACACCTGTTAGAATGCTGAAATCAAGAAGACAAGAAACAAGTGTTAGGGAGGATGTGGAGAAAAAGGAATCTTGTGCACTGTTGGTAGGAATGTAAATTGGTACAGCCACTGTAGAAAACAGTATGGAGTTTCTTCAAAAAATTAAAACTAGAAATATCATATGATCCAGCAATTCCACTATTGGGTATTTACCCAGGGAAAACAAAAACAATAACTCGAAAAGATATACGCATCCCTATGTTTACTGCAACATTATTTACTATAGCCAAGACACGGAAGCAACCTAAATGTCTATCAATGGGCAAATGGATAAGGAAATGTCACACACACACACACACACAGAGGAATATTACACAGCCATAAAAAGGATGAGATTGTGCCATTTGCAACAACATGGGTGGACCTAGAGGGTATTATGCTAAGTGAAATAAGTCAGACCGAGAAAGACAAATACCATATGGTTCAATTCATAAATGGAATCTAAAAAAATAAACAAACAAAAACCAGACTCAGAACTATAAAGACAGAGAACAAACTGATGGTAGCCAGAGGGGAGAGAGATGGGGGCTTGGGCAGGATGGTTGAAGTGGGGGGGTAGGCCTCCAATTATGGAATGAGTAGGTCACGGAATGAAGAGCAGAGCATGGGGAATGCAGTCAGTGATATTGTGACAGCGATGAAATGAGACAGATGGTGGCTATACTTATGGTGAACATAGATAGCATAACGTATAAACTTGTCAAATCACTGAGTTGTGCATCCAAAGCTAATACAACATTGTGGGTCAACTATACTTAAATTAAAAAAAAAAAGACTTGTAAAAAAATAAAAGAAAATCAAATCAATCAGCCACCAACCAACCAGAAAAGGGGCCTTGCCTCGAAAATGAGATGATAAACTGAGATGTATGATGACCTCTGCTCCTAGGGTAAAAATAGATACAGTATATTTACATTCAAGAGAGCTTCCTCATCCCATACCAAACTCACTCTTCAATTTGTTGAAATCTGGTTTCCCCAATCACTTCATGAAACTATTCTCTCCAAAGGTCACTGAAACCTCCCTTCCTTGTTGATTAAAATCATAGATGCTTTTCAGGTCTTATCTTGACTTCTCAGCAGCATTAAGTTCTGTCGGCCATTCAAAAATTTCCTGAAATCGCATCCTTTGTCTTCCAGGACATGCTCCTTGTTCTCTTTTAACTTTCTGGTCCTTCCCCCATGGCCTGCTCTGTGGGCAATTCTTCTACCTGTCTCTTGAATGGTGATGTTCCCCAGAGTTCTACCTTGGGCCCCCTTCCCCTTCTTCCTCTCTCTACACACTCTTCTAGGCTATCCCCTTCACACTCATGAACTGAATTACTATCTCAAGTTAGTGGCTTCTAATCTATCTCCTCAACTCCCATCCATCACATCCAACTGCCTTCTGAACATCCACCTGGAAGACCCACAGTCTTCTCACACTCAACATGATCCTTAACTGACTCTATGACCATCCCTGTCCCAGTTTCTCCTGTCATGTTTCTTGTCCACCAATATCCCAATGATCCAAACCAAAAGCTGGGGTCATGTTCTATGCCTCTCTTTCTTTCCCAGTTTCTCACCAAGACAGTCTCCTCAATGTCTCTCAAGTTTCTATTCTCTGTTTCTACTTCTCCTCACTTCTGGCCACCATGATCTCAAGTCTAATGGTTTCCTGCTGATTTCTTTGGATCTATATTTGCCATTTTGCCTACCATTGCAACCCATCCTCTATATTGTAGTCAGAAAGACCATCTTAGAATACAAATATGATGATGTCACTTCCATACTTTAATAGCTCTTCTCTGTCTCAGAAGAAAGTTTAAAACCCATAATAAATTGTAGTCAAAGCCCTTCATGATTTATCACTTAACTGAACATCATCCATCCAAATCTTCCTCCCAACTTTCCCAGTCTCACATCCCCACCATAATGAACTTTAATCAGAACGTGGCTCTCTCTGGTCATGCTCTTTGCACATGCTAAGCACAGAAAACCCTCCCTCTTTTTTGGAGTTTCTTTTCTTTTTTAGATTTTATTTATTTGAGAGAGAGAGAGCATGAGCAGGAAGGGCAGGGGGAGAGAGAGAGAAAGAGAGAATTTCAAGTAGACTCTGCACTGAGTGTGGAGCCTGACATTGGGGCTCGACCCCAGGACCCTGAGAATATGACTTGAACTGAAACTGAGAGTCAGACACTTAACCAACTGTGCCACCCAAGTGCCCCTTGAAATAATTCCTTGTCCTTCAGAACTTATCTTAGCCATCACTTCCTTCAACAAACTTCCCTAATGGGGTGCCTGGATGGTTCAGTCAGTTGAGCATCCAACTCTTGATCTCAGCTCAGGTCTTGATCTCAGGGTCATGAATTTGAGCCCTGCATTGGGTGTGGAGCCCACTTAATAAAACAAACAAACAAACAAACAAATAACAACAAAAGAAGAAACTTCCCCATCTCTACCACCATCCCCTGCAGCTGTGGGAGGCTAGGGTGATTCTTCTAGGTTTCCATCACACTCAGTGCTCATGTTCATCAAAGTGCTTAACTACATTGTAGGATAATAATCTATTTCTCTTCTTTCCCAATAGACTCTACTCTACTGGAAACCAGAGACATCCTTATTCGTTCTTTTTGTCTCAATAGCCTAGCATACTGTCAGGTGTGTGAAATGAGGCTACAAACTATTGAACAAATAGATGAGAACTGAGAAACACAGAACACAGCTCCTAAAGAGCATAAGAGTGACTCCTGCTGAGGACACACCATTTGGAGGCTAATCTGGAGATGAAAGTGGCTAGGGGGCTGGAAACACTGCATGAGGCAGCAGTGCCATGGATTCAAGCTGGGCATCAAAGGTCCTGATGTCTGTCACTGTGGCCCCTGCAGCCTCACCCACACATTTTTTAAAAAGATTTTATTTATTTATTTGACAGAGAGACAGCCAGTGAGAGAGGGAACACAAGCAGGGGGAGTGGGAGAGGAAGCAGCAGGCTCCCAGCGGAGGAGCCTGATGGGCTCGATCCCAGATCGCTGGGATCATGCCCTGAGCCGAAGGCAGACGCTTAACGACTGCGCTACCCAGGCGCCCCTCACCCACACATTTCTGCCGTCTCCTCCTTTCTGAACTGTGGTGACGTGAGGGATGGACAGTGGCAACAGGGCCCAAGCTGCTACAAATCTTGACACCCTTCAGAGTAGCTCTGACTCAACCACGCCTCAATTTCCTCACCCAAAACACCGATGAAAATAGCAGCTTCTCACCCAGAACTCCTCTAGACAGGGAGCCCTACCCTACTTAGCTGAGAAGTCTTATTTATTCTTTCTTGTGTCACAGAAATGTCAGTCACAGAGTGGTTTCTATCCATACATCTCTGCCATGCAAATGAAAAGAACTATTTTAAAAGTTGAACCTATAAATAATATATAAGTTATGGGTGCCAGTTTAATTATTCATTCATGGTGGAGCTTTTAAAATAATTAAATAAAAATTAACCTTTTTAAAGGTTGCTCAGGTCCACAAAGACTCCTCAGGGAATGGATATTGGCTAGAGGATTTTCCCCTCCTTGGCCAGGACACAAGCCTGATATAGTGGGAATGCCCTCTGGAGACATACGAGAAGCTGCCTGCAAGGGGCAGCTCTAGTCTTACAGCAGAAACAAGTACGGCCACATCAGGCCTGGCAGAGCCAGGTCCCAATGTGCCTAATCTCCCGGGCCAACAGACAGAGCACCTCTCAGCCATGAGAATCTATGAAGCCCCTTCCCCAGGTTCTGCTAATAGGGAAGCACCAGCGGCTAGATCATGTAGTCACTCTGCTGCCCATGGTCCTCAGGAAAAATGCCTGGCTCTTGATAGGACTGTGTAGGAAAGCCCAGGGCTAGGAAGGGAACCTGGAATTTATTAAGACCTTTGTGCATATTGCCCCATTGAATACATACCCACACTCACAACTGTTAAATACTATTATTGTAATTATTGTTATTATTATTGTTGTTGCTCCTGTTCTATCAAAACAGTTGAAATCCTAACTCCTGCAGTAATGTATTCTTCTATAAGTCCCTTAACTACTCTGTCCCTATTTCCCCAGGGAAACACCCCATGCTTCTGTGGTGGAGGCTGCTTGGGTCTACCAATGTTGGATTTCTACTCTCTCTCTACACAGCTTGGAGGCATCTTCCTATCACCTTTGTGGTTGGGTGTGTGTGATTAAATGAGCAGATGTGACATGCACCACTTCAATGCCTTAGCCATACAAATCTTCCCATAATTGTCTTATCCTTCCCTAAACTCCTAGAACTTAGACTACTGGGCCAAGATGGAAGGGGTCTGACTCCCTGGATAACTATGGGGAAGTAAAGCTTCTGCCTCGGTTTACACCCATTTACTCACAGATGATGTGAGAAAAAAAGAAAATTTTATTTTATAGTTCTTTGAGTAGTTAGGGTACGCTAATTAGCATACCCACCACTTACCACACAAAGCTGTTGTACAGATTAAATGAATTTATACAAAAATGATGTAAACAGTCCATATTATGATACAGCCCCAAGGTATTATTATTTACAAATAATATACGGTGTTTCCTTGTATCAGATTTGTGGGTCTGCTCAATATGCATGCTCTCATAGCAAAAAGGAAAGTGTACAGTAGGTGCAGTCTATTGTCATTACCCTATTGCCCCTTTTAGAACTCTCTTTCCCTTGCCACCCCTGTCTTAAGCACCCGTGCTCTCCCAACATCCCTTGATCCCAGGTGCCTCCAATGAGTTGAATGATCCAAGAGGAACTACTTCTTCAGACCTACTTCTATCTCTACTTCAAAACAAAATTGACTTTGACAGCTTAATTCCCTATCATTGTAAACTCCTTGAAGGGAAGGATCCCATTTTCACCTTGGAGATCCTTGCACTTGGTAGGTACCATTTGGTACACGTTAACTGGGTGAGACAGATATATCTAGCCTCCCAAGGTGCCAGACTATCCCTCCCAGGGAACACATCTCACTGAGGGCCTTATAGAAATATAATATCCTACCCAAAGGAGGGGTATGAAAGAGACAGTTTAGGAACCAAACCAGGCCAGTGGGTAAAATGAGCAGCACATCCAAACCATGCAAGACAATCAATTGTGTATTGTATCTTTGGGACGGCCAGCTCTGCCTATAGAGTTCCTGAAAAGTACAGACTTAATTCAACGTAAAACTTTTGCTAGGAGGCAGATCCTGGGCAGAGAGAAGGAGCTGTCCAAGGTTAAAGAATGTGGAGAGAGGGTCAGAATGAAGCCCATATTTCCTGCCTTCTAACGTTATACTCAGATCTCTTAGTCTCACTGCTGTCCTGGCCATAACCAAGGGCTTTGATGAATTTCCAACCCAATTCTAGCATCTTGTATTTGACCACAGCATCAAGGCAAGCATTCATAAGTAAGTAGAGATTGTTTATTCATTAATCCACAAATTTTTATTGAACAAAGCTCTTTACAAAGCTATGAAATATTTAGGTACAAACAGAACAAAATATGTGCAAAATCTTAGGCTGAAAAAACAAAACACTAATGAAAGAAATTAAAGATCTAAATAAATGGAGAGATATACCATGCCCATGGATTGAAAGATTCAAAATTACTAAGATGTCAGTTTTCCTCAAATGGATCTAGAAATCAATGCAATACCAGTCAAAATCCCCATAGAATTTTTTTTTAAATAGAAATCAACAAGCTGATTCTAAAATTTCTATGGCAAGGTAAAGAAAATAGAAATATTTTGAAAAAAATAACAAAACTTGAGGACTCACATTACCTAACTTTAAGATTTACCACAAAGCTACAGTCATAAAGGTAGCTTCGTATGGCAAAAGGATAGACATATAGTTCAATGGAATAGAATAAAGTCTAGAAATAGACTGACATATATATGGGCAAATGATTTTCAACAAAGGTGCAAAAACCATTTAATAGAGAAGGATAGTCTTTTTAACAAATGGTGCTAACCAACTGGACATCATATGAAAAAGAGAATGAACCTTGACCCATACTTCATACTACAAACAGAAGTTAACTCAAAATGGATTGTAGACCTATATGTAAAACCTGAAACTTCCAGAAAAAAAAAACAGAAGAAAATCTTTGTAATGTTGGGTTAATATTTTAAATGCCCAAAGTATAATCCATAAAAACATCAGGTATTCTAAAAGAAAAATACCAATAAATTTGGCCACCACAAGTAAAAATGTCTGCTCTGCAAAAGACAGTGTTAAGAGAGTAAAAATGTAAGTTTCAGACTGGGAGAAATTATTTGTAAAACAAGTATCTGAAAAGGACTTATATCTAGAATATAAAAGGAACTCTCAATTAAAAAACAAGACCTCAGGGGCGCCTGGGTGGCACAGCGGTTAAGCATCTGCCTTCGGCTCAGGGCGTGATCCCGGCGTTGTGGGATCGAGCCCCACATCAGGCTCCTCCGCTATGAGCCTGCTTCTTCCTCTCCCACTCCCCCTGCTTGTGTTCCCTCTCTCGCTGGCTGTCTCTATCTCTGTCAAGTAAATAAATAAAATCTTAAAAAAAAATTTAAAAAACAAGACCTCAATTAAAAATGAGCAAAAGATTTGTACAGATGCTTCGTAAAAAATTATGGAAGGCAAAAAAGCACATGAAAAGATGCTCAATTTCATTTGTCATTAGGGAAATATAAATTAAAACCACAAAAGAAACTACTATACACCTATTAGAATTTTTTCACTGCTATTAAAATACCATTGACTATATTCCCTATGCTGTACCTTTTATCTCCATGACTTATTCATTCCATGACTGGAAGCCTGTACCTCACACTCCCCTTCACCCATTTTGCTAATCTTCCTAGCCTCCTTCCCTCTGGCAACCGTCAGTTTGTTCTCCTTTATTTATGGGTCTGTTTTTGCTTTATTTGTTTTGTTTTTTAGAGTCCACATTTAAGTGAAATCATATGGTATTTGTCTTTCTCTGTCTCATTTATTTCACTTAGCACAATATCCTCTAGGTCCATCCATGTTGCTGCTAATGGCAAGATCTCATTCTTTATGGCTGAGTGGTATTCCATTGTATAAACGCACCACATCTTTACCCATTCATATATCAATGGGCACTTGGGTTGCCTCCATATCTTGGGTATTGTAAATAATGCTGTAACAGACTTAGGGGTGCATATGTCTTTTCAAATTTGTTTCCATTTTCTTTGAGTAAATACCCCTAGTGGAATTACTGGGTCACGTGGTATTTCTCATTTTAATTTTTTTTCAATGTGGGGCTTGGACTCACACGACCCTGAGATTAAGACCTAAGCCGAAATCACGAATCCAAGGCTTAACTGACTGAGCCACCCAGGAGCCCCACTCGTTTTAATTTTTTGAAGGAACCTTCATACTGTCTTCCACAGTGGCTGCACCAGTAGAATGGCTTTTGTTTGTTTGTTTAAATAAAAGCTGACAATAACAAGTGCTGGTTGGTATACAGAGCAACTAATCTCTCAAACATTTTTGGTGGGACTACAAAATAGTACAGACACTTTGAAAAAGAGTTTGGCAGCTACTTATAAAATTAAACACACATTTACCATAAGACCCAGTGATTCTACTCACAGGTTCACACAAAAGCTTCTTTATTCATAATGTCCAAAAACTAGAAACAATCTAAAAGCTCATTAACTGGTAAACAAATAAACCAACTATGGTAGACAATGGAATATATTCAGTGATAAAAAAGAAAGAATTCATATACATAGAACATGAATGAATCACAAATGCATTATGCTAAATGGAAGAAGCTGGACTCAAAAGGTTACATACTGCATGATTCAATTTATGAGACATTCTAGAAAAGGCAAAACTATAAGGACAGAAAACCAATCAGTGGCTGCCAGGGGTTAGGGCTGGGGAAAGGGCTGACAACAAAGGGGCATCAGGGAATTCTCAGGGGTGATTTTGGTGGTGGTTATATTCTGCATGCGTTTGTTAAAACTTACAGAAATGTACACTGAAAAGAGTGAATTTTACTGTATGTAAACTATAGCTCAATAAACCTAAAAACAAAATATTAAAACTAAAATTATAAACATAAATAAAAATACTAAAAACATATTTGTTGAGTAGGTACCTACTATGTACAGGTCCACCGTTATGAACTGCTTCGATAATAATGATGTAGGATAATTATTACAATTTATTTTGAAATGAGAGGTTTTTCTCAAGCAAGGCACTAGAATGGAGGATATAAATACGGTGCAGGCATGGATTCTGCCCTCAGGTTGCCCAAGATATGGATATAAGTAATGATATAACAAGACAGAATTAGGTAAGTGTCAAAAGGGAGGCATAAATAAAATACCATGGGACTTCAGAGGCAGAACAGAATACTGAATGCTGGAGAAACCGACGTTTTCATGGAAGAGATGGCATTTAGTTAGGTGCTGATCACAGGGAGTGATGATTTTATTGTTGGGGTAAACAACGTTTATCTGAAAGTTTTCTCATGTAATTTCTCTTTGATCCTCCTGACAACCCTGTGAGACAGGTGGGGGAGGCATTATTCATCTCAGTTTCAGTTAAACAAACTAAGACTTAGAGATCAAGTTCCTTGCTCGCACTTGGCGGGCAAAGTCAAGGCTTGAACTTAGGTCTTCTGAGAGTTTGGTTCATGCTCTGCTCCATGGTATACCCATCCAGAAGAAAAGCTCGGCCTTCTCATAAGAGAGACAGAAAGAGAGAGAGACTGCTAATGGCATATTTCCACCTTAGGATCTCTCCAAGAGCATGGGCCACTTCTAGACTTTCTGGACATTGAGAATACCCTACAAGGCTAACATGCTTATTCAAGTCTACTGCAATACAGAAGGGAGATTTTCTATGGCATTTGTTTAAATTCATGGTTTAAAGGTCTCAAAATATCCTTTATTCACACTAAAAAAGGAAGAGCCTTGAAAGTTACAAAGATAATATGACTGCCTCATATACATGGCCATATACATAACACAGAAATTGTTTAAGATGTGACTCCAGACCTTGTAGGGCAAATTAAGAAAGCTGTACTCACTCTTGGAGGGGATCAGCTCCTCAAAAGAACAAAGGCTATTCCAAGAAGCCTCCATGGGACTTGAAGGAGAATACCCATTCACACACTTCACCTGGCTTAGCCATGACCCACAGAGCCCTTTCTTCACCATTCCTTCACACATCTGGGAATTCATCTGTACACACCTACTTAGGTCCTTGCTTTATCTATGTGCTAACCACTGGGCTAGAGATCATCTTTCTCTAGGGAAGAAATGTATTACCAGGGAGTTGTATATGGCCTCGACATTTTGCTGCCATCTCCATTTTTTTTTTTTTTTGGTCCACTGCAAACAAAAAATAACGAGACAGTGCCACTATGCACATCAAGTTAGCTAACCAAAAATTTCCTGAATGGATGCTACGTAAGTGCTCACAATGAGATGTTCCTTGTCCTAAAGGTGCTCATAGGTAACTTTAAACATTCCTCCTTGGCACAACTGGAGAAACTGCTTTCTCCTTTCTGTGCTCTAGTTTTCTCACCTGGATAAGAGGGAGTGAATTTCTCCAGCTGTAAAGCTGTTGTCATCAAATATTCATTGACAGCGTACCTGGCACCAGGCACTGGACTTAGAAACACCATCACACCGAATCCACAGAGCAAAGCTGTGAGGCAGCCACTCTCCTCCCCATTTTATAGGTGAGGAGACCTAGGCTTTAGAGGGATCAGTGATCACCGTCCCTCAGCCAGTAAGGGATGGAGCCAGGATTCAAACCCGGGCAGTCTGGCTCAGAGACCCTGCCCGACCTGAGCCCTCTGCAGGAAGGAATGTGGACATCAAAGGAGGAGGGTGCTTATAAACAGTGTTTAAATCATCTGAGACAGATTCTTCCACAACCAGCTCAACACCAGGCAACAAGAACATCAAGAAAGGCAACAGGAAAGAAAGATGATCTATGTTGGGAGGCCAAAGAGGCCCCGCAGGGTCACAGTTAATTTAACCTTGAGATTTCAGAACAGGAATATGCCCGGTTTCTAGCCTGCATCAGACCCACATTTCCTCCAGGGATCTCCAAGCACCTTTCCCCCAAATCATCAGAGACGGAGAGAAGACAGGGAAGCAAGGTACAATAACTTTCGCAGGACAGAGTGGCAGAGTCAGAAGGAAACCATTCACATCTAATTCCCCAGTTCCCCTTGTAAGTCCCACTCTATTTTTAGGGTCCCTCCTTAATACCACACACATCTATCTATTTACAGAAGGGAAATTCCAATGTGTACAACTGAAAAGAGTTTCTTGCAGAAGGGTTTCCAAAGTGCCCCAGTTTGATAACACTCTCTCATATCTATTAAAGAGCGCGGCAAATGTTATCATCTGAAAGCACCTGGGGCAAGGGTACCCCAGTTCTGAGCACTGTAAATGGGCTACCCAGAAGCTTCCAATGACAGCACATCAGCGCCTCACCCTGTAATCAGGCTGAGCTGCTTGCAAAGTAACTGCTACCACATTCCTCTCTTAAAGAGGCCTGACTCCAAATAGCTTGGCTAGGGCCAGGGGCGGCAGGAGCTGCCAAGTGCCGGCAGTTCCTAGGGAGGCATGTGTGTGCGGCCAGGCCAGTGGACACATAAGCCAGGGTAGGTCATCTGAAAGGTGCAGAGAAGTGAGTGGTCATTGCTAAAATTGTCTGTAAGCAACGCCGAAAAGCTTGCCACGCCTCAATGTTCCCTAGTACATGGTGGCAATACTCCTCCATTCAGCAAGGACTTGAGCCAGCTTCCAGAAAGAACCAGAGGGTGACCCCCAAGGGATTCAGTGCCAGAAATAGTAGACTAAGGTGACTTTTATCTGGGGAAGTGAACCAGGCAGTGTAGGCTAACGGTTAGGGGCATCTGGACTGACATGCCAGGAAGGACTCTAGACTTAGCCGCTCCCTGGCTGTGTGGCTTTACGTCATTTGTTTCAACTCTAAGCCTCCCTTTATGTATAAAGTGGAGTTAATAATAGTCATCACTTTACAGCACTGCTGTTTGGATCGAGTGAAATAACATACGTAGGGTCCTTAACAGAGCGCCTGGCACAGAGTGCAGCCCTGAACACGTGTATGCCAACAGTACTGCGCCCGGTCTCTGGCTGCTTCCACAGCTCAGAAGAGTGAATTGTTAGCCCTCTTTGTGCTCCGGTAATAAAACAGCAACTAGTTCCCCCCTCTGCTTGTGGCACTTAAAAGCTGGGGACGTGTAGAAATTGAGGGATTTTTTTTTTTTAATTGACAGAGAGAGAGAAAGAGAACTTGTATGCGTGTGAGAGTGGGGTAGAGGGGTAGAGGGAGAGAGACACAGAGAGAGAACTTCAAGCAGACTCCATGCCCAGTGCCGAGCCCCACATGGGGCTCGATCTCATGACCCTGAGATCATGAGCTGAGCTGAAATCAATAGACTGAGCCCCCCAGGTGCACCAAAATTGAGGGATTTTTTTTTAATTATCAGAAATGTTACCCAGTGTTTACGTGGTATCTACATGGGTACTGGCCATCTTACCCTTTTGGGGTATCTGTGTAGATCCTCTAAATGCTGGATGACAGATTTCCGAGTAAAACAAGCAGGCTATGCTTTTGTACTTCTCAGGGCTTTCATGGTGCCAGGAGCTGGCCTAAGAAAGCAACCGTCTCCCACGAACTTCCAGACACGTGTGTAGAAGAGATACTCAGGGGAAAGATGCAGAGTGGTTGCGCTGTTGCAGCTCAAGATTTGTCAAGTGACACCCCCTCCCCTTCTTTCCTCCAACAGAGGGGGCAATGTTTTTACTCCATTGGGGGGATACAACACATCGGTGTCTGAATGTTTGCCAGAATTCTTCACAACAAACAAAGCAGTAACTTCCTCACTTTCTCATTTCTACTTGGCCACAGCCTCATCACAATCTCTAGCTCCTCATTCTAGAAAAAAGGGGTGGGAGTGACTTTCTGCTCAGAGTTATTATAGGCTTCAGGCTTGTTCCAGTGGCTGCCTTCTCCGGATGAAGGTGCTCAGTTGTCAAGCCAACCTGAGCTGGGCTCTGAGAGAAGAGTGGGGGTGCATTAAGGGGAATGCTGCCTGGCTCGTCTTGGCAGCTTCCCCTCCACAGTCAGTGGCAGGCTCACAGAGTAGCAACATTGACCTTCTTTTCTTAACGTACATATGCTCAGGTGCCTTGACCAAACCACTCCATCACCACTGCTAGCCTCCCAACCCAGAACAGAGCTGTTTAGCCTAGGCGGAACCACTATTAATTAGGTGTATTTCTTTTCAGCCAACCTAATACGTTTTATTGGATTATTTTGAATTAGAAAAGTGATGTCTGCTCGTCCTTTAGAAGATCCCAATGAAAAAGGCTGCCATGGAGATCCAACAATAGTAGAGTGCACCTATCCTCCAAACAGTGCCTCCAAACTGAGTGGAGAATCCTCATCAGAACAGCTGATGGCTGTGCTCGGCACGCGAGGCTCAGCAAGACCCCACTGTAAACATCATGGCCTGGAACACCCAGTCTTCCTTGATTTCTGCAGAGTCCCTTGATCACCAGAGAATGAATGCCTTCAGGTGTGAACTGTCCACAGCTATTCCCGTCCACACACTCTCCGTGCATTCCAGGAAACCAAACCACTGGCTACTCACTTGTGAAGGGATCGGGTCCCAACACACAACAGGCATTGTTGTATCTTCAACAACAGACATTTGTAGAATGTCACCACAGAAAACAGCAGCAACAACAATCAAAATAATCGTACTTGTGAGGACTTAGTATGTGGCAGGCTCTCTGCTACATGGTACACATAGCTCATTTCATTATCAATAGAATCCTGTGAGTGAGTTTCACTTTCTTCATTTTACTGCTCAAGAAACTGAAGCTTACGAGGTTGAGGAACTTGCCCCAGGCCACAGAACCATGAGAAGCAAGGGGTGAAGTGGGACCTCCACACTCCTGCCCAAGTCCGACAGCATAACTCTTCGATGAATTGCTGCTAATGACACATTTCAACTTTGTTAACAGTCCACTAATTCACATTGACATTTAGCAGAGGGTCAGTTCAAAAGAAACATGAAGATGCTAGGGTTCCCCAGAAGCACCGCCTGTTTATAAGAGTCAGATTCACTCTTCTCCCATTTCCCCATCCTATTTCTTCCAAAAATAGCCAACCATTTCCAAAACACATGCAAACTGTGTCCCAGAGATCCCCCTTAATCTAAGACATTGCTGTTTAGAAAGCCACCTGGCTCCTGTTGGTTCCCTTTGCGACCACAGGGTGCTACTCTAGAATGGAGAGGAGCTGCTGTTCCTAACAGGCCTGAGTATTTCGGGCCACTGCCCCACCCAGAAATGAGACCTGCAAGTCCCGGGTCCTTGAACTGTTGCTTTCACTATGTGTAATAAACAATACCACTTTGTTAAAGAGAGAGACAGATGGCTAGACATACATGGAAAACAAGCAACACATGGGAAAATGAAAGACCCAAAGTAATCTGTAAGCAAGCCAGCCCAGGACCGCCTGTGTGAAAGAAACCCTTGAGCCCCCACCCATTATCTGGGCATGGCAGAACTGGCCCCCTCCCCTTCCTTATCTCTTGTGGGGCCCTACACAGTTTGCTACACCCACTGCATGTAGACACCCTTATCAGAAAATAGCCACTTAATAAGTGTTTGCCTTTGAACAGAAGTAGATGTTTAGCCCGCCAAATATCGGTAACTCGGCGCAGTCTTCTTGGAGTCTGTATTACAGACACACACGTGAAGCTCATGAACACAGCACAGGCATGGACTTCAGGGCCAAGTGTCATGGGTCTTTGGGAACTGCCCACCTACTTCCAAGCTGTCAGTCTGAGCCCTTCAACTAAAATAGCTGCCACTCCCCTCCTGTCAATTGAAATTGAAGAGAACAAAAGTTGCTGCTCTGTGAATAATTCGCATCCATTCGTTTCACAAATATTTTCTGAGCACTGTGCTGTGCTCTTAAAGTTTTACCAAACTGTAGGATTCTGGAGATGAAAAGATTGTGACACTAGTCTTAGGAGGCAGCAGGAGCCTTTGACAGCATGACTTTATTATTCTTTTAGAGATCAGAGCTTCCCATCCATGTATCTAACATTGTAAAAGGATCACCTGGATGATAGGTTTATCTACTGTCTTCATTTTTGAGTCAAACTACTTTTTACTCTTTTTAAAGTTTATCATTTGGGTATGTATGTACTTTTAAGATTTTTTTTTTTAAGTAATCTCTACACCCAGCATGGGGCTTGAACTTACGGCCCCAAGATCAAGAGTTGCACGTTCCACCAACTGAGCCAGCCAGGTGCACCTCATTTTGGTTTTTATTGTGTGCATGTTGTTTGTTGAATATATTTTGTAGTTAGGTATTTTGGGCCAATATTGATTTCTAAAAAAAAAAAAAACAAAAACACTCTGCATTTTATGTATAAAATAGGTAGACCATGGAGTTGAGATAAAGTTTTTAATGGCTTCGTGGTTCTTAAAATATTGAAAACCATCACCGTAAAGCAATGTTGCAACCTTAACAGCCTAAAGCACCTAGCGAAATACGAGATGCTACGTTCCTGTATCACCTGCTGTGATCAGAATGAAAGCAGAGAACTGTTACTCCGGACTTGTGGTCAGTAACTTGATTATAATGCATCAGGATGACTGGAATTCCCTTCTCCCTACACAGAGAAGCCTGATCTCAACAGAACAAAGCCTACATGGTAATTAAAAACCCTGCCCCAGAAGTGGAGTGGGGAATGGACCTCATTCTCCTTAAGCCTTTGGAAACATCAGAAAACACTGAGGGTGGGAGACAAAGAGGGAGTTGTAAGGACCTTCAAAGCTTGGGTGCATGTACCACAAAGGCCATGTGTATGTTAGCAGGCCTCGTGCTCTGCAGATCATGTTTGGCTAAAGGGGTCTAGATGACGCACAGCTGCAGAAAGCCTATGCAGGTACAGAGGTGGGGGAGGTGTAGAGCCTATGATTCTGCAAGGGCGGCTGAATGCACAGGTTATATTTGTAGCTGGATGAAAACACAAGGCAGATAAATGTGCGCACCTGTGTTGTAACAGCTGATTAATTCGAGTAATATTTACTAAGCACCTCCAGGGCTCATGGAAACGTATCGTGGGGGAAAGGAAGTATCCTCTATCTTGACAAAAACTCATGATCTTGTTACAATAAGACAATGAAAGGGAGATGATGTAACTGAATATGTTCAGACACTGTATGAACCATACACACGCATGGCTTGTTTAAATTGGATCTAAACATGTCAGAAATGGCCTTTGTCTCACTGGTCCTTCACATTCTTGAATGCTGGCAGCAAGAGGTCAATTCAACAATTAGATTCCAATCTCCTCTAGCATTTTGCTGATAAAGTGAAAGGGACATCAAGCACTCCAGCCATAGCCTCAGAGCAGAGGAACCTGTGTGTTTGGAGAGAGAAGCACTTGCCAAAACCATGGACCTCTAAGTCCAGGCTGGTTTGCAGCCAACCTACTAAGCTACCAAGAACGAATCATCCATGAGTAGAGCCTACATCCCTACATTACTTAACAGCCATAAAAGCCACTTGTCTACGTGTAGAACCACTTCAGAGTGTGATCTCTCTAGTTTTTCATAGGCTTTGCAACCTTAAGCCTAACTAATTTTGAGACAGGCATCCAGTCCTCAAAGCCTCAGAAAGTTAACACAGAAATTCATGAGGAAATAGTGGTCCAACAGGCCTGTGAAGAGAGCCCAAGTTGGCTGCTGGTCATCAGTCCTAAAAAACATCCTGGCCACATGAGGTGTGTTCTGCCCACATCAAAGAAGATGGGCAGAACATATCTGCAGAGAGCCCTTTTCCCAGGATAGGGTCTTGCTAAGAGGACCCTAATGTGGGCATCTAGGGCAGACTTTTCCAACCTGTGTCCAGTGGGCACTGGGGAGTAGCTGGATGAGTAGGGAAAAAGCTATTCATCTACTCTTCAGGTTCCTTGCCAGACTGGCTACAACAGCTTCAAGCCACACTGGCTTTGAGTCAGAACATCAACTCAAGTAGAAATCTGGGGTTGGGAGCAACTACCAAACTCTTCAGCCCAAACAACAAAACAGAATCTATGATGATAGCATTTACTTCCATGAGATAACTGGCCAGCTTGTGGGAAATACTGACCTATTATATTCCCTTCCTTTTTAGGTCAGATTCTAAATAAACCATTTGAAACTCACTATGAAGTTCATGCCCAAGGCGCGGTCCCACCCTCTACTGTTGTATCAACCAGCACAGACCAGCTCTTGAAAAGAAGGGTACCTTATTTTCCTTACTGCTATGCTCTCCATGGCTGAGACAAAGGGAGGCACTGCACATCACTCTCTCCCCTCCACCTGGTCCTCAGAGCCCTCACCCCTCCACCTGGTCCTCCGTGCCTGACCAGTGATCATACATATCCTTTTCCTTCCAAGTGCTTTCATCCCTCTCACCTGTGTCCTCACATTTATACTGGTCAAGATATTTAAGGCCACTCTTAAGTCATGGAGGCTTCCATGACACTTTTGGGTGATGGCTTCTGGTGACTCACAGCATATATGTTTTAGGTTTTGCTTTCATTCTTTTACTTGCCATTCAAATACCTTTTTATTTTTATTTGTTTTATTTTTTTAAAAAGACTTCATTTATTTGACAGAGAAAGAGAGAGAGAGTGTGCGCGCACACACACAAGTAAGGGGGAGCAGCAGGGGGAGAGGGAGAAGCAGACTCCCCGCTGAGCAGGGAGCCTGATGAGAGGCTGGGATCCCACAACCCTGAGATCAGGACCTGAGCCAAAGGCAGACGCTTAAATGACCAAGCCACCCAGGCGCGCCCTCAAATCTCCTTCAAAAAAAAAAAATAACAACTAAATGATGGTTCCTCCAATTTTACCTTCAGTACAAAGAAGAATTATAGGCACATACTTAAAGAAGTCACTTTCACTCCTCTTGCCTTTTTTCCCCCCAAGGCTTTTTAAGAGCAATTTTAGGTTTATAATAAAATTAAGAGGACAGCAGAGATTTCCCATAGGCTCCCTGCCTCCACACATGCATCCTCCTGTTTTTTAATACCACAATACAAATACCTTCACAGCCTTTCATTGTGGATTCCATTTTAAAATCACATTTATTTTCTTTACTCTTGTTAATACCTACTCCCAACTCCCCTCCTTTCTCTAGAACTGGGAGCTTCCCAATGAGACTAAGCCCTGCATAAAGAGCTAGCCAGATGTTCACAGAGGATGACCTCCTTGTCGGCAACATTTTCAATATTGTTAGTATAGCACTTAGTCATTTTTAGTTCATGGTTTAAATAAGTAGTTAAGACTATGCCACGATAAACCTTCTCCGATATTTCATCACTATTGTTAATAAGCTAATTATTGTGCATATTACAGTTACTGAATTACAAAGCTGCAAGATACCTTCACAGATTAGCCAGTTTCTCATCCACTCACCTGCCAAGATGCGCAGAGTCCAGTGGCTTTAACTATATTTACCACTTTCTAACCTATGATCCATCACAGCAGCTTTTGGTTTGACTAGAGCTTATAGGAGAATGCCAACATTTTTGAAAATACATTTTGAAATTAGAAAAATGGAAAAATAAGGGCTAGTTGTTTAATAGCCACGCAATACTGTTAATCAAGAAAGAAACAACTGATTTTTAATGAGCACCTGCAATGTACATGCACCATGATGAGGTGCATTGTAGGCATTGTAGGCATTGTGGAAAATACAGTCTACACTCACAGGGCTTCTAGTCTAATTTAAGAAACATATGGATCATAAACCCTTATGCAACAATTCTGAAATTCAAAAAGCTCTGAGCACATAAAGAGATTTGTAATTCATTTGGTGGCATTATGCTGAGGTTAGGCTAATTTATGGCCTTCACTTATCCTCCTTGATGTAAATATCAGTTTGCTGCAAAAATAATAACATGTTTGACTATTGGATGCTGCCCCAAACGCTGTGTAATGTTAGATCTGAAAGATTCTGAATTCAAAACCTATTTTCTAATGGCTTCAAATAAGTTGACCATGGACCTGAAGACTCACACGAGAAGGGAAACAACACAAGCCAGTTACTCCATTCACTGAGTGAGGGATTAGGCAAAAGGCGGGTTAGCCCGTTATTCTCTTAGCTCTCAATACCTCTAAAAATCTGCTCTGTAAGTGACAAATGAGTGTCACAGCAATATCTAAATTAATTTAGTTCCTTGGAAAGAGATAGGGCAATCAATATAATTGGAAGTTTGGGCCCCATCTTATCAAAACTTAGACCCTTGGACCTAACTCAGTCCAGGCACGGTCATATTTATGTGTCTCCTCTTTACGAGCAGAACTCTGCTTTTTCACCTATTGAATGGAATCTTGCTCATTTCAAGTCATTTGCCCTCCAATGTCAGGGATTCCCATCTCAGTCACTAAGATTAGAGCCATTCCAAGTATGAAGTCACCCTCAGGAAAAGTGGGACCTTTGCTGTTTTCATTAACCAAAACTCCCCTTTGTTGCCACTGTAATCAGGGGGTCTGGAAGAGGGGTTTTGTGGTCAATAACCTCCTGCTCACCTTCAGCACTAACTAGAAGCCTGAGTTCCAGTTTTGACTGATGGTGTGGTGATTTGCAAACCCCTGGTCTAGAGTACTAATCCAGCTCATGCCATGAGGGCTCTACTACTCAAAGACAGAGCACTCCCTCTGCACACGGCAGAGCCTGAAGCTAGGTTATGACACTAGACCAGGAGACATCAAACAATAGCTGTTAGCCTGTTTTTGTACAGTCTCTGAGCTAAGAGTAGATTCTACATTTTTAAAGGACTGTAAAACAAACAAGAATGTGACAGAATGTACGAGACCCACAAAATCAAAAGTATTTACAGAAAAAGTTTGCTGACCCCTGCTTTCTCTCCCACCAAGAGGCCTGGGAGAAGGATTTAATGTCTGAATGCCTACTAGGTGTCAGACACCATGTGTCACTGCATATGACAGCAGGAAAGGGTCCCCCAGACCCTGTCCACGCACACTTATAAATGACTTCTTTAGAATCCCACCTTAGAGTTCTCCAGTAGGATTTCAGAACAAATTGATTCAACCTCAGGTTTCTTGGTTTCTTTCTTTCTTTCTTTCTTTCTTTCTTCCTTCCTTCCTTCCTTCCTTTCTTTCTTCTTTCTCTTCCTTCCTTTCCTTTCATCTTTTCTTTTCTTTTCTTGATTTTATTTATTTGAAAGAGAGTATGAGAGAAAGCACACGTAGGGGCAGGGGGAGGGGCAGAGGAAGAGGGGGAAGCAGGCTCCCTGATGAGCAGGTTGGGCCTCGATCCCAGGACCCTGAGATCACGACTTGAGCCGAAGGCAGACACTTAACCAACTGAGCCACCCAGGCACCCCTAACCTCAGATTTATTTTCAAAACAGTCTGCTTTTTTTTATATACCTTCCCCCCACCACACCAATACAGACACGACACAGGCAAACATCTCCAGGCTTCAGGTCCCTCACCCAGGGCCCATCCACAAACCAGGCTGCATTCAGAGCCCAGGCCTGAGCTGTCACCATAGCCTGGGCCAAGGCGCTGGCGTCCCCTCCCCTAAGTGAAGGTTCCGATTGTTGGGAGAAGCCAGCCGGTTAGAACACCAGCACTTTGTATTTTCTTTTCATTCTTTAGGCTACCAGTCTGTATGAAAATGTAAGTAAATGAAGGTTTTGTTGTTGTTGTTGTTGTTATTTAAAGATTTTATTTATTTATTTGACAGAGATAGAGACAGCCAGCGAGAGAGGGAACACAAGCAGGGGGAGTGGGAGAGGAAGAAGCAGGCTCATAGCGGAGGAGCCTGATGTGGGGCTCGATCCCAGAATGCCGGGATCACGCCCTGAGCCGAAGGCAGACACTTAACCGCTGTGCCACCCAGGCGCCCCGTAGTTGTTGTTTTTTTTTAATGGTGCCCCCAGCTTTCCCTTTTCCTCAATGGCCTCCTTTCCTAAGGATGCCGTCATCCTTTCTGCTTCCTCCCCAACTCTCCCGTCCTCCTGTCAGATTCTGTTCTGAGGGACTAATGACAGCTAGAGTTTAATGTGCTTTCACCCTCATTCAACAACATGGCAGAGAACCAGATGATTAAATGTGGTCTTTGAGACATTGGACTCAGCTGGCCCTGATCTGGTCATTTTTCTATCTACCTACATGTCATACTCTTCATGAACCTGACACACTGCCTTGGTAATAATCTACTTCCCATAAAAATGTCCAGAGAGACCCTCTGCTTGCCCTGCTGACCACTTTTGGATTCCCCCCTCCCCCTCCAAGGACAGAGAACCCTACCAGACTTAGCAGGCAACACAAAGAGTTAGATGTAAAGTTTTTAAAAGTCCTTGTATGTGGGGTGCCTGGGTGGCTCAGTTGTTAAGCATCTGCCTTCAGCTCAGGTCATGATCCCAGCGTTCTGGGATCGAGCTCTGCATCAGGCTCCCTGCTCAGTGGGAAGCCTGCTTCTCCTTCTCCCACTCCCCCTGCTTGTGTTCCCTCTCTCGCTGCCTCTCTGTCAAATAAATAAATAAAATCTTAAAAAAAAAAAAAGTCCTTGTATGTGATCTCACTAGTGGAAAGGCCATCCAGGGACAGGATTAAGAGCCAGGGCTCTGGAGCAGACTGCTGAGGTTCAAGTCCCAGCTCTGCCACTAATTAGCTGTGCAGCCTGGGGCCTTGGTTTCTTCATCTATAAAGCGAGGACACTAACATTACTGAATTTACAGGGTGGATGTGAAGATTTATATATATGAAGCTTCATATATGTAGAATACCTAGAACAATGCTTAACACTTGGAAGGAGCACAGGAAATACCTATTAATATCAGTAATAGTAGTAGTACAAGTCTGTCCCTCAATGCCATTGTTTTGAGCTCATTCTTTTCTTCAAAAAGCATGATAAACATGGGGTGGCTAGGTGGCTCAGGCAGTTAAGTGCCTGACTCTTGATCTCAGCTCAGGTATTAATGTCAGGATTATGAGTTCAAGCCAATGTTGGGCACCATGCTGGGCATGAAGCCTACTTAAAAAAAAAAAGAAAAAAGAAAGCATCATATATGCCAGGGACTTTGCTAGACATGGGGGTTACAAAGATGATCGAACCTTGTCCCTGTCCTCAGGAGATGACAGTCATAAAAACAGGCTAGGTCCTAATGTGGAGAGAGAGAAATACCCAGGGCCTTCCCAGAGAATAACAGAGGTGACCTTCTGCCAAGGTGGGTAGGTAGGACTCAAAGTTGAACCTGTAGGAAGAACAGGAGTTTTCCAGGTATAGTTGAGGAAGATAGAGAAGAGGCAGGCATGGTAAGCAGGGGCATTTAAAGTAAGAGTAAAGCATACACAAGGCACGAAGGGAAGGAAGGAAGGAACAGTCTGTTCATGGGAACCTGCCGGGAACATGATGAGAGCTGAGAGACAGACAAGGGCCACATCCCAGTCAGCCTTTTGTACCGTGCTGAGGAAGCTGAGCAGTGGAGAGTGGACAGAGTGGCTAGATTTGCCTTCTAGGAAGCTCCCTTTGGCAGGTGTATGAAGGAATCAATTTAAAGGGGGAAGGAACACAGTTACAAGCAGGGAAAATGATTAAGATAGGACTATAGTGGGGTGCCTGGGTGGCACAGTGGTTAAGCATCTGCCTTCGGCTCAGGGCGTGATCCCGGCATTATGGGATCGAGCCCCACATCAGGCTCCTCCGCTATGAGCCTGCTTCTTCCTCTCCCACCCCCCCTGCCTGTGTTCCCTCTCTTGCTGGCTGTCTCTATCTCTGTCGAATAAATAAATTTAAAAAAAAATCTTAAAAAAAAAAAAGATAGGACTATAGTAGTTGAAACAAGAGATGATACAGGCATAAACTAGGGTTTTGGTAGTCAAGATGGTGAGGAGCGATCAGGTTACAAACTAAGATATTGGTGGGACAGTGGGAATGGCAAGTTAGAAGAAGGAAAGCATCCAGAATAACTTCTCCAGGTTGGGTGATGGTGGATGGTGGTTCTATCAACCAAGATGGCAATTACAAGAGAAGGAGGTTTAGGAGAAGGAATGATGATTTCAGTGGGTCAGAAATACTCTGTGATAGCTATGGTGTTATAAGTTGGGTATGCAACCATGAAGCAAAACGGAGAGGCTCTCTGCTCTCATTGTGCTGTCAGTTAGTGGGGAACACAAATAGTCCCTGAATTATTATAAATAATTTATAATTTACAAATTGCAAAGTACTGTAGACGAGAAGTACGCATATTAAACAAAGGTTAACAGGGAGGTCTCACCTGGCCTGTGAGATATGGGAAGTCTTCCAGACAAGCGGCCTTTAAATTGATACCTATGGGACAGATACAATTTTGACAGGCGAAGAATGGGGAAGAGCATGTGAAGGACGGCAGCAGGAGTCTCAGATATCCTGTGGGATATGCTTAGCTTGGGGGGTGGGTGTCCAAGTGGAAATGCTTAGCTTGGGGGGTGGGTGTCCAAGTCCAGGGGAAATAGTCTAGGAATATTTAAAGTCATCAGCATAAATAGGTGGCAGCAAAAACACCAGAAATGGGCAAGATTGTTCCAAAAGAGGCTGGATGAGGCTGAGGATGGACCCTCAGCAACCCCTTCCCTGGGGCATGTTAAAAAAAAGGAGCCAACAAAGAACAAGGCAAGTCAGGAGATTACCACATCTGGAAGCCTCAGGGGAGAAAATTCCAGAAGCAGGGAGTGAACAACAGCCTCTAAAACCCCACAGAGCTTTAGTCATTCACAAGTGGTGACAACACTGAGAACAGTTTCTGTCAAGTCATGGCGGCATAAGCCCAATTGAAGTGGGGAGTTGAATAAAAGAGGGCAAAATAATGTATAGCCCATTCCTTCAAAATATTTGATGGGACTTCGACAGTAGGTAGACAGAGATGCAGGGACAAAGGACAGTTTTACCTAATGGGAGAAACCTGAGTTTGTCTCTAGGCTCTAGGAAAACAGCGAGAAAGAGAGAAGAATTGAAGACTCAAAAGAGTTTGAGATCTCTCACACAGTGGGAATTTAACAGAATTTAATATTTACCATTGGGCAAAAACATTCAATAGCATTCCAGATCTTTGATTGGATATGGCTCTGTCTCCCTCTCCCAAAGGGTACAACACTGGACTCCCTAGATCAGTTATGCCTCAGCTGGTCCTACAGAATTTCCACTAGCTTGACCAGGCCCAGAAAGCCACATGGGTGGGAAGAAACCTCAAATTTCCATCCCATCTTCCAGGATGCTAGGAGACTCACTCCCTGCTCCAGGTCAAGGACTTGCCCTTCATTAAGGGGAAAACCGAGAAACTCGGTATTATTTCCTGGTGAACAAAATGGTGCTACCTCAGCCCAGAAACTTGCCTACGAATGAGTTCTCTGTGAACAGAGAGGGGCTGGCAGAGAAGGGCTGCTGATGCCCCTCAGATGGGCCTGGCTCCGTGATGATCCCTTTCAGGAAGTGGTGCCTGACTGTGATCATCCTTGGGGCCCTTGCCCTTAATTTGTGGCAACTCGCCAGAAAGCAGGAGCCTCTCACAACCACGCTGTGGTTAAATGACAGCAGGGACGCCTGGAACCAGTAGGCTCTACAGAAGACAAGGGAAACCCTGATGGTCCTCTAAACAGGCAAAGGGCTTCCCAACCAGCAGAACACTTTGAGGAATGAATAAACCCCCAAATCATCAGCAGCTTGGAAAAAGCTAAAAAAGAGGGAAAGAACACGTGTGTGTGTGTCTGTGCGCGCGTGCACGCACGCACGAGAAATCCAAGTGTGTGACAGAGAGAGAGAGAGAGAGAGGGACAGGACAGCCAGCCAGCCAGCCAACGAGGTGCCTAGGAGAAGAAGAAAAGTCTGGGCAGTTCAGTAGGGGTGCACTAACGTAGAGACCCTGGCCTATCACCAAAGAGGAACTTACTCTAAATACTATTCTTTATGAAATATGAAAATAACATTCTAAAATGTTATTCTTCATGGTTTGAGGAGATAAAAAAAGAGAGAGAGATTATATTCGATAAAATATTTTCATCACAAGACATCGTTGCCCCTTGTAGTCTAACATAACATAATTGGCTGAAGAGAAATGTGAGTTCTTCTTAGTAAGTGGCCTTCAACTTGGGTTTTCCACACAATTCCTCTTGTAGCCACTGGGACCACAAAACCCACAACCCCCACCCCCCCAACACACACACAAACACAAAACAGGACAAGAAACCAGGGGACTGCCGTGAGTGCGCCCCAGCAGGGGAGGCGATTCGGGAGCTCCTTCACCACCACTACCCACTGCCTCAGAGAGAGCTGCTTGAGCCCTACCCCTTCCTGTCTCCTCCCGGCAATACTGCCCCGCAGGGCTGGAGCAGGACCCTGGTAGGACTCCCACACAGGGCCACTGAGAGTCTCGAAGGGCTGGGGCGCTGCACAGAGCTGCGGAAGCACTGTCCGAAGCCCAGGCTCTGGCCCAAGGAGTGCGGCCTGGCAGATGGCAAGACACACTCAGCCCAGCTGGCTTCAGAGCCACCTTGCCTGATTCAGGGGAGGGAAGAAAAGGAAGCCATGTGCTAATGTTGGGGTCTGTAGCTGCCACCAGTGTAAGCAGGCAAAATCCAGTAAAGCCCGGGAGGCTGTCTCTCTAGGCATCCTGCTTTGGGAGGAGACAGGAGTATTGTTGCTTTATAAGGCAGCTTCCCTCATGAGAGAGGAGCTTTCTGATGCTCATGTTACAAGGTTGGGCCAAGAGCCCTTCTTGAACATCCTCACCTGGGCTCTCCACAGTCTGCCACCAGAGAGGGAAGATCTGGTGGGTGGGAGACAGAGCCACGGCCAAGTTCTTTCCTTTAGCACCAGACCATCCAACTTTCTCGACACTGCAGACCTGCCTCTGAGCCATCTGCTAAGCAAGCTCAGCAGGATGCCCCTCAAGAGGCTTAGCCAAGTCCAGCAAGGGAGCAAGAGCTGCCGGGCTGGGGAGGGAAAATTTAGTCCTGCTAATAACTGGATGCTCTAGGCAAGTCATTTCTCTTACTCACAAAGCCTTCTTTCATTCGGAAAGAAGGAGATCATACTACCCAACCTTCCCCAAAAGGATTAGAAGGAGCAAACTTTGCAGAGAGAACGCCTTTGGTTTTCTAATCCCTCGATCCAGGGTAATAGAGGGTTCCCAGGGTTTATTCCCATTCATACAGGAGTTCAAAACACCTTCAAAGAGAGGGCTCTGCCTAAAGGGCAGGAGTCCTCAAGAATGTGTTGCCTTATGGGCACAGAGGAGGGAAACTTGGCCCCAAGTATGGGAGAGCCATTGTTGAGAGGCCACAAGTCCTAGGAGATGAAAAGCAAGCGGTGGCAGTAGTTGATATGCTGTGGGAGCTTGGACAAGTTCACCACTTCTGTGTGCAGGGAACAAAGTTCTTAGTTTTCCTTTGGGACTCAAAGAAAATTTGAGTCCGTGTTCTAATTTCCTTATCATTTGTCCATATGGTCCAGTGCATCTCCTTGTGGGATTAGCACCAGAAACCAGTAAACAAAGGCTAGACTCCAAACAAGTAACTCCAGAATGCTGAATATGAAACCCAAAAATGCAGCATGCCTTCTGAGGGCAACTGGGGTCCACAGATTTGATAGTGGACCATTATCATCTATGACACCATTATCATCTATGACAAACCCTCAAATGAATGGAGAAAAGTCTTTGCTTAGAAACCCTTTGCTGCACATTGTGGCAATGATCAAACTACAAAGAGTGTCCTTCCACTTACTGGCTACACCTCAGAGAAAAAAATAATCCAGATTCTGAGAGACGTTTGGTGTAAATGAAAACAGCTTTTCTCTGGAAAATACAAATTATCTCTGGCACAAGGGACCTCAAAGAGACATCTAAAATTTTACCCCGAATTTTTGTTTTATTTTATTTACTATTGCCAAGAATAAGAAACATTACTTGGCAAAAAATATTATATTCAAAATTTTACATCATTATAGGATTCCTTTCCAACAGGATATTCGATGCATTATTCTTTGACCCTTTATAACATATGAGAGTAGCTAAAAATGAACAAGTTAGCTAAAGAGAAACCAAGCTATAATGACAATAGTAGCTCTCATTTTTGCTCAACTACCATGTGCCAGACCTGTGACACATACTTTGGTCCAGTCCATGGCACAATCCTATCTGCAAGGTGGGTATCACTATTCCACATCTTACTGATGAAGAAAATGAAGATCTAAAAGATGAAATTATCTGCTGAGGCCACACAGCTAGTAAGTGTCGGAACCTGAGTTCAAAGCCAGGTCTGGTGGTAGCCAAAGCAGGTCTCTCTCTGCCACACCACGGGGCAGGAGTTTCCACTAGAAATGAAGTCTCCTGGCAAGGAATGGAAATTTACTATTCACAGGGTAGTGAACAGAGGGTTAGGATAAGTGCCAGGTAACATAAGGCAAAGGGGCAGCTGTGTTAAGACTGGTTAGTATTTAAATCCTTTAAAGGGTAGGGTAAGTGTTACTGCGGAAGCAGATTTAATATATTTTGCAGATGAGACTACAGGGGAAGCCAGCAGATGTTAACAAGGGCCCCATCTAGAGAAACTGGAAACTCGAGCAGGGGATAAAATGAGATCAAAGTCAGGAGCAGTGGGAGGCCCTGTTGGGGGAGGGGGAGGCTTGCAGAGCCAGAACAGTCACAGGTGACTGGAAGTGAGAACTAGAGGGGAAGCTGCAACTGGACACCAAGTTAGTGAGACGAAGGAAGGAAGGAAGGAAGGAAGGAAGGAAGGAAGGAAGGAAGGAAGGAAGGAGTAGAAGAAGGGAAAAGGCCGAAAGCAAAAACAAAATGGCAGTGTAATTTGGTCTAAGTATACTTCATAACAAATGGTTGGTGCCTGTGTGCTGCTTGGGAGAAGGCACAGGTGACTTCCCTGGGCTACAGAAGAGAATGGAGTGAGTCATGGAGATCAGCTGTCCATTCCCCAAGAACCTTGTCCTCATTTTACAAGCTCCCTTAGCTTGATCACACCAGCTACCCTAGCAGTTTAAAACTAGCTCCATATTCTTGGGTAGAGCAAAGATACACACACGCGCGTGCACACACATAGACACACACACCAATCTGATTTAGTGTCACTTGAAAACTGGTTGAATAAAGTATGATTCTTCCATACAGTGGAACAATTTTGAATGAGGAAAATCTACAAGTATGTATGTGTGGAAAGATGACCTTATGTATTGATGAGTAAAATAATGTAAGCTATTAAATAGTATTCATAGTATAGATCTTTTTCTGAAAAATAAAGAGCAATCACATGTTTTATCAATATACATATATTTTTTCAAGTTGAAAGAATATGCATCTAATTGTAGTGAACGATTATCTAGGGAATAATGAAGGGAGGTGATGAAGAACTTTCATTTTCTATGGTCTGTACTTCTGCAAAATTTTACGTTAGTAAAGCTTTGTATTACATTTGTAAATAGAAAGGAAAAAGAGGAAAATTTAAGTGTCCCTGAAAAGACTATGAGTAAGTCTTCCACCTCATTTCAATGACAAAAGGTACAACTGCCAAAAACATGTCAGATACTTCCTGCTTATTAAAATATTTCATATTGCTAGAATCTAAGATAATTACAACTATGGCCTGATCCTTGGGCTTCTATCCTTCCCCAAAATAGAGTCTGGGATGACAGGAGCTGGACTTCCTACCAAAGAGCCCCCTCATTCATTGGGCATGAAGGAAATCTCCCAGTGACATGAACCAAGCAAAGAAAGTGCATTCACACCCAGAGAGCTTTCAGGAAACAAGATCCTCTCTTATCGCCATCAACAAGGAGACTCATCTTTCACCAAGTCATTGAATGAGCCTCTTTGTTTCCCCTAAAGGATCATCATATATTCTTTCCCTGCTTTTACAGAAAGTCCAAGTGCCCCAGAATTGGGCAATGAGAGGCCGAGGAGTCGTCCTAATACAAACTTACTTGTCCACATTTTCCAGAGAAACAGGACCTAAGATGGCAGGGCACGGAGAAAAGGGGAGGAGCATGACAGTGGCTGCAAAAGTGTGAAGGCAAGAATGTTTGCTTTATAACTGCTTCCAAGCTTACCTGCGTGTCACGTACCTCCCATGTCCCATTAAAAAGGGAAAGAGAAAGGATGGAGCCTACCTCGGATGTTGCAGGACAGGTGTGGTAGGTCTGCCAGGGTCTTGACAAACATGCGTTCATGCATCATCCTCTGTGCCAGGCACTCTTCAAGGCCCAGAGAACAGTTAACATAAAATCCCTGTCCTTGAGGAGCACAGAGTCACCCTGAAGACTCACAGAAGTGTGGGATGCCACTGTGCCACCTGTCATGGTGTCTGAATGCTGTAGTTTGTGACAACGGTCATCCAGGGCACAGGCATGCTGATTGGCTCCCCTGCCACCTGATGCTTTCCAGCCTCCCAGAGACTTCCATCAACCACCAATCCTCTCACCCCTTGTTGCCTTTCCACGCGAACTTACTTTTCAAGGGCTCCTCACCCGCTCAGCCCAAAAACCTGGCTCTCCATCACACAAAACTTCCCTTACATCTGTCACAAACCATCCTTTTCCCATCGAGTTCTCAGACAAGCTCTGCACTCACTGCTTTCTCCTCCTCACCATGGCTTCACTCTAATTCCTGGTAATTGAGTTCGACCCTCCACTAAAATTGCTTTCTTGAGGGTCACTTGAGTCTCTTACAAGGCTAACAGCCTCCTCTGATCCTTTCCCATCATCCTTCTCCCACATTAGATGCTATTAACCATCCTTTCCTTGAAGCTGGATCCCTTGGTTTTGGATTCTCTTGGTTCTTCACTCACAGTATGTTGTTACACCACAATCATTCTGTAGGTCCTCTACCTCCAACCATACCCTAAATGTAGGATTCCCCAAAGTTAAAGTTTGTTCTCTTCCCTCATACCATCCTCTCTGCTTTCTGTGTGGACTGGGGTGGTCAGTTCGACGCCCCCAGGCCCAGCCCCTCCTGGGCTCCACATCTGCTATAGTAGCTCCACTGAAACACGCCACTGACACCTCCCACTTGACGTGGTCAACACTGAACTCCTTCTTTGTACCCCTTCCCCACCCTCAGAGTTGCTCCTTCTTTTAAGACTTAAATCGCAGTAAATTAGCAATGCCAACCTCCCAGATACCTGAGCTGGAAAACTGTAAGTCATATTCAACAGCTCTCTTCCCCTCACTTCAGTGCCACTGGGCACAATGCACCTACAAGTGAATTTTACGATCTTCAAAATGTGTTAAGACTTAAAAAAAAATGGTGCCAATTAAGACTATAAAATCAAAATTAAGAACAATTCCAAAATCCCTTCAAATGCTTTTGATGGCAAAAACATTATATTTAATATGGGATACTGATAATTTTATATCTTTGGTCCTCTATGTGGTAGAACCCATGAAAAATGACAGTGGGTCAGTCCTACCTCAGACAGAAAGTCCAGATACTTTGACTTCTCTGAATCGCTTGGATTAACTTCCTCCCTTCCATTCCCACTGCCCTGGTGTAGATCTGCTTGAGCCTTTCATTGTTTTTCGGCAGGATATCCTAAAACACACCTGACAGCACATCATTCCCCTATTCAAAAATTTTGATAGTGCCCCCAGGACCTGACGTATGAACTATAAGCTCTTTCCGTGGCATTCAAGGCCTGCTACAACCTACCTCCAACCCATCTCTTGGTCCCCTCCACCACTGTATGCTCTCATTCATCCTTTGGTGTAGCCACACCAGACTCCTATCCCACACGTTCCTATTTGCCCCATAGAATGCCCTCTCCCCTACTTGGCCAGTGAAAAACATCCTTGTCTCAAGGATCAGCTCAGATGGCTGCTCCTCTGTGAAGGTTGTTTTCCCAGGGTCCCTGGCCCAAACCAGTCTGAGTTTCCTAGAGACCTGAAGCAGTTTGTAGCCCCATGATGGCACTGCCTCACTGTGCATTGCTCTGCACTCTGTCTCAAGTGTCTGACCCCACTGCAAAACCATCAGCCTGTCAAGAGCAGAGAGCTGTGTTGTAGTCAGTCTCCTCTGTACCTGCCACACAGCCTAGCATATAACAGACAACAATGCCTCCCAGATAGCGGCCATCTCTTGTCCCTCCTCCCTGCATCACTCTGCTTCTGCTCCACCACTACTTGGCCCTCCATGTCATTGCTGTGTATGGAGTGGACACTTAGCTAGGTCTAAACCAACAACATTTGGAAGCTATGAAAAACCCTGAGCTTCCAACCCACCATAACCATTCTTCCTTGTGTCCTAGATTTCAGACAGTGAGAAAAAGACTTTGGGGTCAAGCGGCTTCAAATCTGAAGTGTGGCACTTAATTGACCATGTGACCTTAAGCAAAGGTAGCTTGACTAGCCTCAACTTCCTCACCAGTAAGATGGAAATCACATCTAACTCAGTGGACTGTTGCGAGAATGAAATGAGTCAAGGCGTTTGAATCTCTAGCATGGCAACCGGTATCTGACAGGCGCCCGTAAGTGAGTAGCAGCAGGAAACAGAAGCGGGGTCTCGGACTGCACAAACCATGTGACCTTGTCAGAAATCATTCCCCTTCGTGGATGGGCACATAAAACAGAGATTCTTACAACAGCATCATGAATTGAGGACTCAAACTTCATGGTGCTACTTATACATCTTAAAGCCATCATGGAAAAATAGTAGCATAAGGTGCTACGCAGCTGTTAAGAGGGAAAGAGATCAATCTCTATGTCCTGATGTAGAAAGATGCCCAAAGTGCTTCATTATTAAGTGAAAAAGGCAAGTTGCAGTACAGAATGAAATATAAACGACCATAACATTCATACACACATATATATGCATGTGGATACATGTAACATAGCCACACGCATATATATACACCTACACACTTATGTACCTATATCTATGTGTGTACGTCTGAATGTGCCTAGAGAATCTCCAGAAGGACATATGAGAAATTGTTAACAGTGGTTACCCCCAGTGACGGGATTAGGAATGCCATTTACACTCTTTTGTACCGTTTGAATAATTTTTACCATGAGTATACGTTCATGTTAAAATTATTTAAAACCAGTTTTTAAAATCTGCTGGAGAAGGAGGAGGAGGGGAGAGGCAGGGAGGGAGGAAGGGCTGGGCCATGTACCGAGAGACCTGGGTTCCAGTCAGAGTCCCATATTAACTAACTTCACAACCTCAGGCAAATCACCTCCCCCCTGCAGATCTCCCTTATTGATAAAATAGGAGCATTGAACCAGGCACTCTTTGGAGAAGATTTCTAGGTTATTAGACGATGTCTTCAAGGTCCTCTGAGTACATTTTACTCCTAGAACATCTCTCTCTGAGATGTTTTGATGTTTTAAGCATCAGGTTTTAACAAAGGAAAATACATAACACTATTTCGTTTTGACTTCCCTCACATCTCAATGAGAAAGCATTCCCACCATTTCACAGGCAGAGAAACCAAGCATAGACTGTAATGATCATTTGCCAACCAAATCCACTGCTCACTAGACTCTGCTGTTTGCAAAGAATTATGAAGCCAGGAGTTTTATAGCTCCCAGTTCATTCGTGCCTCTTTCGCAGAGCAGAGCGGGCACAAGGCTTATGCAAAACAAGCAGAAGGCACTCTGCTGATGGAAACAGGGTGAGATGTAAAGTGACTTCCTCTGGGTCAGAGCATAAACAAAGCTCACTCCCAGCACACTTAGGAAGTAAGTATCGAACCCCTGGGATCGACTCCGCACCCCTCCCCCACCTGGACCGACAGTTTCACCTTGAAGATGCATTTCACTGCAGTCATTTTCTGAGCGTTTTCTGGGTCAGAAGCAGGGAGAGCAGCTAAACCGAGGCTGCTGATGGAGTTGCTACATTGAGGGCACGGTACTGAGTTACCTGCTCTACCACGCACCCACCCAGCTCATCTAGCAACCTGCCTGGCGAGTATTTTTCCAGTCTCCTGGGCAAAGTGACTTCACACAGCTTTGAATGCAAACAACCTCATTTGTCCTCACAGGTATGGGGCTCTGTCTTGCAGAGGGCACTGACTTCCTCCTCCAGCCGCAGCTCACTTTGGTTCTACTATAGAATCTCACTCTCCATACCTGTAAACAGCTTCCATTCTTCTGATGACTTCACCCTGTGAGGGACCCTCCTGCCTGATGTCTGGGCAAAAAGATTTCTCAACGGCTGCAGAAAGCACATACAGGATGCACATAGTACCTTGCAGAGACAGGGAGAGCCTGATCCACGGACCCTACAAGCAATAGCCTAGATTTGGAATGTGCAAAACCAAGACCTTAGCATGGCTAAAATACTACAAAGTAAACCATCCCCCAAAATGAAAAGGATGGTTCTCTCAAAAAGTGTGCAGCTGGGCTACTAACCAGTAGTCGGCTTGCTAGTAACCTTTGCTATGGCACCTAGTAATCCGTGAGATGGGATAATGATCACCAGCTTCTGTGCCATTGTAGAGCTTCTAGAGGCAGCTATTGGTTGACCCCACTCTCGCTGTCACCTCTGGGTCAAGTTTGCTGACTGCTGTCTGCTTACCACTGGCTTCACTGTGCCCCCTTAGAACTCATTAGGGCCTTCAATTGTCTTGGCTGAGTCCCTTCCTTTGTCTCTTTACCTTCAGGTCCCTCTGAAGAATTAACTTCGTCCTTTGCCCTTCTTTATCCTGGACACATCTTCCTAAGACCTTTTGAGGACCTTCCGTTCATCAGTTCATCTCAGACCCACCTAAATATTTATAAAAGCCTAGCAGCTCCACTCACTGCCTTTGGAAGCTAAAACCCACCTCCTATCAATCACTGGGCATAGAACACAGTAGAAGAAGAGAGCAGTTGGATTGTAGTGGGAGTGTGTCCATAACAGAGAGTTTTGTTAAAAGAAACAAAAATGCTCTCAAAGGCCTGAGCAAGCAGTATTCTGGTGAGTCTGGCCACTGGTGAAACTCACTTTTTGTCCGGGTAAGGCAAAAATGGGGGCAGAACAAACCAACTGATAGTGGTGTAATATTTTACAAGGCAGTTTCCACTCTGACATACCTTAATGACAACAAACAGAAAAGGTTATGTGCACCCAGAAAAAGGAAACCACCTCTATATGGGAACTTTTCATCTTTTTTCTGAAATGTTTTTCTTAACTCTTCACCATTATAAAACAAATCTTGTGTATATCAGTTTGAAACACCCACTCAAAGAGCCTTTCATAGCTGCATTCTGAGGGTCAGCCTCAAACATTCACTGAAAAATGAGGTGGGAGTGACTGTATTCTGGATGAATAACTAAACTTTTCTAGCAATAGACATATTCTGATGATGTAAGTTAAAAATCAGCTGTTACTTTTGTGTCTGATAAATGGAAAGCAATTGGAGAATACAGAGGTGGGAAGACAGCCTCCACCCAGGTTTAAAACATTCCTCTTCATTCCTTACCCCTATGCCATCAACACCGAGTGTCTTCTGTTAACCCTTCTTCATAATCCGCTGTATAGATCGCCATCTCGGGGATCATTTTCAGTGCCGAACATTCTTGAAACTTGCTCTGTCAGTCAATTCAATCCACATTTCTTGAGTGCTGCACATGTGCCAGAGGCTGGTAGGCACCAGTGCTCACACAGGCACCAGACGAATGTTCCTTCTTCAAGGAACCCATAATCTAGAGGAGAGCTGGACCTGTACACGACCAACCCAACCAGGGTATGATGTGAAAAGTGACAGCTTCAGGGCTCATAGGAGAGAGTGGATGTCTTCGTGTGTTAGGGAACAGGGGATTCTGTTCGAATCTGTTCTGTTTGAGTGGGGCCTTAAAAGATACATGTGTGAGAGTTCACAGCTACCGAAAGGGAGAAAGACATTGCAGGCCTAGAAAACAGAGGAGCAAAGTTGTGGATGTGAAAACCACCCTGAGCTGACACAGTCACGAGCATCCGATGTAAAGTAAATAGAAAGGGAATGAAGCCAGGAGGGATGTTGGAAAAGACTGCCTGTCTGTTTAAACTTTATTTTGGGGCAACGGGGAACCATTGAGGGCTTTAAAGTAGTTGAATGACTCACATTCATGTTTTTAAAAATAATTCTGAGATCAGGGTGTAAGATGGGATAGAAAGAGACTA
The DNA here is from genome assembly GCF_023065955.2 of Ursus arctos. Lineage (NCBI taxonomy): Eukaryota > Metazoa > Chordata > Mammalia > Carnivora > Ursidae > Ursus > Ursus arctos. Next base: position 34,581,959 of record NW_026622930.1, on the reverse strand, counting down.
AAGGCCAATTATTCAAACATGAGACAGTGAAAATTGAAAGAAAGAAACTAGTCTGAAAATTTTGAAGGAAAAACGAACAGGCAGCCAACTAGATGCAGAAGTGTGAAAAGAAGAAAACCCAACAAAGTTGCTGGGGTTCGTACTTGAGACGATGGCGACAACAGGAACCTAGGTATGAAAACAGGTAGAAGAGCAGGTTTGGGGGTAAAAGGGGAACTGAGAGGTCCTATTGCTTCATAAGAAGTTTGAGACATCTAGTTACAACCAAATGAAGACAGCTAGCTGACTGCTAAAAGTAGATCTGGAACTGAAGGGGGAGATTGGGCTAGAGATGAGGATTTAGACGTACTGGCAACCCCAACAGTGGAAAGCTGGTAGAGAAGAAGGAACAAAAAAGAAAGAAAAGAGAAGGCAAGAAAGAGAAAGCAAGCCAGCCTGCAATGTAAGCAAGCTGGGAGGAGAAAAAGGAGAGCCTGGATCCCAGAAGCCAAGGGAGGGCTTACGTTCAAAGCCAGAGGGTTGACAAAGTCAAATATTGCAGAGAACTTGGGACCCGGGTCTGGAAAGAGGCTACCTCATTTAACAATATCAGACCTCTTCTAAAGCAATTTTAGCACAGCTATGGAGAGCTGCCTTATGACAGTGGGTATATTGTACAGTACTAATTAGCATCTTCATCCTCAGATGTCAAAGAACTATGTTGAAAATATGATTCAGAACATTAATTATTTATTAAAAGCTAATAAGGGGATTCAAGCCTATTAGGTTAAATCGCAAATATAAAGCAACATATAAAGGTATACAGCTAATTACCTCTTTAATTTCAGGCCATTAAAGATGCAAGATAAGAGAAAAAAAGAAACTGTTAGAATTAAGAGCCATGGAATATTGACCTCCACCCAAATATGGTGGGTACAGTGATTCTAAGTAAGCACTCTAGAATAAATACATCAGGGTTCAAGTTCAGCTTTGATCTTCTCAGTGTATAATTCTGGGTAAGTAAACTTCTTTAAGCCTGATATTTTTCATCTGTCAAATTAGGATAACAACAGAAATGACAAACACATATAAAAGTTCTCAGCATATGTCTCTATGCTGAGAGACTTAAAAATGTTAACTTATTATTATAACTCATTATAATAATATTCCTATCCAAGATACATATATATATATCAATTATATATAATTTCAAACATTCACTCTTTAATTTTTTTTAAGATTTTATTTATTTATTGGACAGAGAGAGACACAGCGAGAGAGGGAACACCAGCAGGGGGAGTGGGAGAGGGAGAAGCAGGCCTTCCGCTGAGCAGGGAGCCCGATGCGGAGCTCGATCCCAGGACCCTGGGATCATGACGTGAGCCGAAGGCAGATGCTTAACGACTGAGCCACCCAGGCGCCCCCACTCTTTAATTTTTTAATCAATAGCTATTTTTGAGCTACTCCCCTCTGTGTACCAAGCATGACTGTAGGTGCTGAAAATTAACAACAACAACAAAAACCTAGCTCTCCATCATAAGAAGCATAGTCTAACGATGTAGAAGGCAAGTTGATAGTTGCAAAACAAGATGATCCATCCTATAAGAAAGGAAGGAGAAAGATGCTACAAAAACCATGCAGGAGGAAGTGCCCTGTGCTACCCCAGGACCTGGGAGGGAGAGGGGCTGTCAGCCAAGGCCATGAAGAGGAGGCAACACTTAGGCATTACAAGGAACTCTGCAAAGACATTTTTAAGGATAAAATAAATATTAAGGTGCCAACACACACACACACACACACACACACACACACACACACACTCACACTCCTGAAAAAAAATTTTAGAGAAAGCTCTTTGCCCAAGGGCAAACAGCAAGAGAAAAGGAGCTGGAAGCAACCCAGACTCTTGTCATCCAGCTCAAGGAGATATTTTGGTTGAAATACATCGTCACATAATATTTACACCCTTCCCCACCTGAGTTTGGGTTACATGTTTTACAAAGCAAATTAAACATCTCCTGCCTGTCCTCTAAAAGTCTACAGTTTTCAAACAGGCGAACTAATATACGGACAAATGCAAGAACTTTGATGACAAACTATCCCCCCAAGACGGTGTTCTCAAATAAACAATTCTCAAGTTCAGTTTGGCTCCAAAGGTGAGGATGTTAATAAAATTTGCCCTTCCCTTTGGAGACCTGGGAGAATTATTAAAATGGCATGGATTGTTCCTCAAAAAATTAAAAATAGAATTACCATATGATCCAGCAATAAACCGGAGTCTACAGTCCTGAGTATATACCTGGGAGAACTGAAAGCAGAGTATAAAGAGATATTTGTATAATAATAACCAAGGGATAGAAGTGACACAAGTGTCCATAGATGGATGAATGGATAAACAAAACGTGAAAAATACATACAATGGAATATTATTTAGCCTTAAAAAGGAAATTCTGACACATGCTGCAACATGGATGAATCCTGAAAACATTATGCTAGCTAAAATAAGCCAGACACAAAAGGACAAATACTGCGTGATTCCATTTACATGAGGTACGTAGAGTAGTCAAATTCATAGAGACAGAGAGTGACATGGTGGTTGCCAGGTGCTGGGGGGTGAGGGGAGTTCATGTTTAATGGATACAGAGTTTGAGTTTTAGAAGATTACAAAAGTTCTAGAGCTGGATGGTGATGGTGGCTACACAACAATGTACATGTACTTATCCCCCTGAACCAAATACTTAAAGCTAGTTAAAATGGTAAGTTTTGTTATACATTTTTTAAAAATTACACGGTTTGCCATGTCCATTAAATAACTATACTTCGTCATTTAAGAACAAATGAAAACACCTTGTTTCTGACATTGAGTTGCAATGCCCTCGGAAGAGGGGACAAGAGTATGAGACTAGGCCCCTTAGAAAGTTCTACATCCAAAGGAGCAGAGTCCATTTACTATTCCTTGGGAATGGACACCCATGGAACCCGCTAAGAAGGTGACTTTGTTGGCAGCCATCATCGGAGAGTTTTTAATTAATATAATCCCTGTGCACCAGCACCACCCTGTTACGGGAAGACTGTCAAAGCATACATTCCAAAAATTACTAGTTGAACTTCTTTGTGAAAAAGCATTATGAAGGGCTTTATGTAAGACCTGTGACTGTAATTCATAAATCAGTTCTGGCCTTTAAGAGAACATGTGGAGCAAATAATAGATAGACATAAGTTAAATAATAGTAATAAAGGAAGTCTATGATTATGTAACTGGCCCTTTAGCAAGTTTGTAGAATGGCTGGAATGTTCCAGGAAGACTGATGGAAACCTCTCCAAATCTGGGAGAAATGTTCAGGACTGAATGAGTAGAAGCAGACAAACCCGGTTCAAATAAAAGGTCTGTAATGAGAATTGGTAAGAGATAAAGATAGAAAGAGATTGGAGCTAGATTACAATGGCTCTTAAGAGTCAACTTTGTAAGTTTGGATTTCCACCTCTACCCAGAGGGGAACCACTGCAGGTTTTTGAGAATGGGTATTACAGGACAAACACAGGGTACAGGATGGCTTGGAAGAAGGAGACCCCTAATTGATAGAAAGCTGAACTCCAGGCCTGAGGGCTACTAAGTCACAAAAATGAAACCAAACATGTGCTTTTCATAGGTTAAAGCTAGGACTTTAAAATATAGCCATAGGTTTATATATGCAATGAATTTTTCTTGAAGGATATATAGGAAACTGTTGACATTGGAAACTTCTTAGGAGAACTGGAGGTAGGGGAAGGAAGACTTTTACTTTTCATAGTATACACTTGTACAATGTGGATATGCTTCTTAATCATGCTCATAAATTCATTTTATAATTAAAAAAATTTTTTTAAATATGACAACCAGAAAGTGTTAAAAGATGTTTAGGCTGTAAAGAAACTATTCAAAACATTTCTATTTATAAAATGAAATATATTTCAATCCTGTTTGTATTGTATCTTAATCTCTACCACATAGTAGAGATGCTGTGAGAATGACCTAAAAGTAGCATTATAAAGTACACAGAACTAACCGCACATGTAAGGCTCTACTTCAAAACAAATAGATGTCCTGAGTCACCCACCATAAAACACCTTCTTTCAGGTATATTTCAATGAAAAGTCTACCTGAAAATATTCCAAATCAACTCCTTGATAACAACAAAAATAAAAAAGAATAGCTCACAGTACATCTGACAAGATATATCCCGTCTTGGTAAATGGCTTTTTCATTCTTAAAGTTGTTCAGGCCAAAACCAACTGAGTCATCCTTGACTTATCCTTTTTCTCTCATCCTCTATTCCCAAATCCCATGAGCTCTATCTTCAACTCCAGAAGCCAGCTGCATTTCCCACCCCACCACCATCATGCTGGCCCATCATGTCTAACCTGGACTACTACAGTAGCTTTCATTCTACTCCCTGTTTCCACTCTTGTTCCTTACAGGCAGTCTTCCACAGGACAGCCAGAAAGATCTTCCTAATACACAAATCTGAACAAATCACTCCTCTGGCCACAACTTCTGGTGGCTTCCTATTGCATGGCTAAAACCCAAAGACTTGCATGGCTGCAAAGCCTGCATGATCCAGACCCTATTTCCTCTCCAATGTCACATCCTGCACTCACCCCTTGTCCCTCCTCTCTAGTCAGGCTGGCTTCCTGCCCATTCCTTGGACATAGCAGTGACCCCACCTCAGGGCCCTCACCCTCAATCTAAATCTCTTGTCCCAAACACAGCCATTCCCCTCCCTCACTTGGTTTGGCTCCCTGCTCAAATGAAACTTCATCAGAAAGGCCTTTCCCCACCATCCTGCCTCAGATAGAACCACCTCTCTTTCTCTTCACACTGCTTTTTATTTACAGCAAATTATATATTCTTCTGTTTGTTGTTATTTATTCCTGTCTCACCCAACTAGTGTGTATGCTCCACGACATCAAACTTAATATTATTTAATTTAATTTTTATTTTTTATTTTTTTGCCATTTTCACTCCTCTATCCCCTGGGCCTAGAATACATCTGGCAAATAAACGAAAGCTCAGTAAATATTTGTTGAAGACTGAAGTACAAATCAAAACACCTAAGATACTGGACAAAAAGAGGTTTTCAAAGTCCAAAATGAGGCATAAGCATAATAATACCCAGTAAATTTGGGGTAAAGGAGTGAAAAAGCCAACACATCAGTTGACAGGTATGTAAACCTATCATCTATCTGCAGCATGCTGGGAATCCACATGGACGTCTGACATTAATTCCTACTTTGGGACTACATCTGTGTACATGCTGGGGGGCTACTCTTGAGATTTCGTGCTTAAATAGTAAATACCATAACAAGTTTCCTCCTCCCTCTCACCAATGAATAGAGCCTGAAAGTTCTGAAGAAAGAAAGCAATCACTGTCTCAACCAGAAGGCCCAGAATATTCAATTACCCCATTGAGGAGAAGATCTGGACAAAGCCCCAGCCTCAGAACGAGGAAATTGGGTCGAAGTCAGGTTCTGCCATAAACTACAAGAGGGAGCTTGGGCAAAGCATTGTTTGTTTCTAATACCGTATTCTCTATTGTACTGTTTCTTCACGTGGTCACTACAAAATCTGATGATGCATATACACGGGCACCCTGAAAGCTGAGGGACTACCCGTCATCTGTGTGATTGTCATCCTGTGCTAGCTCACCTGTTGTTCACCTTCCCTCGCCTGCCACCAATGAGGTTTGTGGAAACAAGGATCTGATCCGGTCCCTCCCCTGCTCAAAAACCTTTACGGATCTTCAGCTTGAACCTCCAATGGTTCAAGCGTCTTTCAAACTGAACCCAAACCACCTTTCCAGTCCTATTTTGGCCCATTCCTAGGATGCGCCCTACATTTATTCCAGCCACACAGAACTGCTCCCCATTCCCTAATTCCATCACCCTTTTTTGCACATCTGTGTGGGCGATGTGCCTAAGCCTCCACCCCCACCCGTCCTCCCTTCCTCTATTAGAGAAACCCTGGGCACTCACCAGCCTGATTCAGACTCTGCCTCCCGTGGGCTTTCTCTTAGGCGCCCTGCTGAATCACTGCTTCTTTGCAAGAATCTTTCCCCATCAGACCAGGTGGTCTGCATCTGATCCTTTGCCAGTCCTCAGCATAAAATGGTGTAATGCACACAGTAGGTGCCCAATGCTTGCTCTCTCTCAATATTTCTCAAATGGCTCTCTCAGGCCTTTCCAGCTCTTTCTCTGACTTATGGCTTGGAGGCAGTATTAGGAAGCGGCTTCTCTTACCTTTCTACACCTGAGGAAATATGCTGGAAGATGCCGCTGACTGACCACTCCTAGGGGTTCCCGGAAACAGGCAGGAACTAAGTAGAAGGACAGAATGAAGCTAGAGACCTCTCCCCAGGCCTCATAAGTTATATATATCTTTAAAGTGTGCTTCGTTTTATTGGAAGTGCTATGAATTCTCAAATGAGGCACACCCTAATACAAAGGGAAATGATTTTCAACTTATTCATTTTCAGGATTATTCAAGTTTCTGTTCCTCTTCATGATGCTGGAAACTCCTGAATTGACTATAATTCAAAGCAATTCTTGTTCTTTAGCTGCCAAGGTGCCCTGTTATTCTTTCATAACTATCCTGGATGATCAGAGCCCAGTTCAATGCAAAGTCTATTTTTTTCTAGCTCTAAACCTTTTCATTTGCTAAATTTACAGCATTCACATGAAAGGAAGAAAGGAAGCCCCACTTTTGCCCCCACTGGGAACATGATATATGGGTTTTAATTGCCCTTGTAATTATGCCCTTGTCCAGATCTGCACAGGTATGGTGTAAAAATTAAACATTCTAGCAAAGCCTGAGAAGGCCTCACTGAGGTAGGAAGACGACGGCTTTGTAAGATTTCCTGCCACCAGGAGAAGGAAAGAGAAAAACGAAAGGTGGTCTAGGAATGTCATAAGCTAGCCAGCAGTCTCCACTGAGGAAGCATTTTCTGTCTATGACCGCCTCTAAAACTGTGTGAGCTGTGATGCTGGGGATCCCCTGGTGGTTTGCTATTCAGCTAAGGCTGGCTGAAAATGGCAGAACTTGGATTGCTTGGCTGTGAATTAAGAAATAAGCACAGCAACAAAGGGAAACATGCTATGACATTTTCTAAATATTTACCGAGGGGAGTTGACAATTCAGTGACTGGAGCCAGATCTGACAGGGAATTCTGACTGCCTCCTACGCCTTCCCTCGATCACCATCTCCATCTCCAAAACCAGGTGACCTTCACGTCTTGGGAATGGCAGAAAAAAGCAGCATCTTTCTGAAAACCCAGCAAATGCAACATGATGATTCAGGCCCCCAGACCACTGTGTTTTTTTCTCTTCTCCCCAGATTTCTCATTGGAAGTAGAGGAGCAACAAAAGAGCTGTCTATAAAAACAACTGAGTCAATACAAACTACTTCTAAGATAAAATACTTCTTTCCACAGCAATTTCTGACTAGTAATATCCATGTGGTTTCAGAACCCAATATCCATGAACAGTCCCTGCCAGTCCTCATCATAAAATCAAATTTCTCATCAGCCCAAAAGATACAGTTATTTGCATTCTTGATCCTCCTGGGTCAATTGATAAACGTCAATCTGCAGGTCTGACGTTATTTAAAAAAACATTATGAATAATGAAATATACTTTAGATCACTTTAAACCTCCTGCTGGTCATGTTTCCTACACTTTCGAGTCTTATACAGAGAGTATAATTTTGCATTTGCTTTTAAAATCTGAAAGAACATACTTCAGGAGCAATTTGGTGATTGGGTTTAGATTAAAACAGGTATCTGACAGTCCCAATAATCCCCCAAAGTCCTTTCTTTCCCCCTGTCCCAGAAATGCTACATAATTAAAGTGAAGATAGTAATGTACATACCTATTGTACAAAAATGCATACATCTGTATGCCTAACAAGCAATGGGAAAATTATGGAACAGTTTAGAGTTTAATGCTCACTGATGTCTTCTCACCTGCCTATCTCCAAAACCTGGTGTGTGTGTGTGTGTGTGTGTGTGTGTGTGTGTGTGTGTGTAAGATTGTACAAAGATTAAAATATATCCTCTCGAAAATCTGCCCAAAGGAAAGAAAACTTCAGTGGTTTGGTTAGGCAGAACTTCAGGAAATAAACCCGATATTGGTCTTGAGAGAGAGACAGGAATGAAATGGGCAAGAATGATAAGAAACATGGAAGGCACGTACCATGTCTACACAGAGATGACCAGGTAAACTGCACTTTGGTCTCCCCTTTAGGCAAGCTGCCACACAAACAGAGGCTGGACTCAGTGACCTCTATGGTCCCTTCCCACTCCAATAGCGTTTGCCTCATCAATTTTTTATAGTCATCCTCTGTCCTATCACACTGTCCCCATGCATCATCAAGCCCTCCTGGCCACTTCCACGACTGAAAGGAAAATCTGTTTTCAAAAAAAAAAAAAAAAAAAAATCCATGCTCTGACTACTGCCAAAATTACAGTTCTGTCCTTTAAACAATGACCTGAACGTAATGGGCCAGGCTAAACACTTCTGAGCAAAGAAGTGCTCAATACCATCTTCAGACAATATTTTTTAAAGCTTCTCTGATATATGCAGAATTATAACCCAAGGTCTTGGGAGTGAAAGACTGTGAAGCTAATAGACCATCCCATAACCAAATCTTTCTGACTTGTACTCTTCTATTTCCTGCCGAACGTCTAACCTTAAAAGGAGGGTAGGACCCTAACAGCTGAGTTTGAATCCTGGCCCCACCTCTCATCAGCTGTATGACGTGAGACAAATTATTTAATTTCCTTGAGCCTGTTTCCTGACTTGTAAAATGCTGGTTATATGAACTACCTTGCAGAGTTACTGTGACAATAGGATTAAAAAAAAAAAAAAACCCCAAAACAAAAAAGCACCTCTGAGCATTCATTTGTTCATGCTCTCATTAAATCAACAAAGATTAACTGAGTGTCCGCTACCAGCCAGGTACCAGTACATAAAAGATGGGAAAAAATGAAAGCATTACTACTTTTATTTAGCCAAATAGTCTGTTTCCAGAATTGTGGCAGAGCCATCAGATTTTGACTTTAGTTCAAAACTTTCATGACTAAAAGAGTCATTTGTAGTTTGTCAGATATGATCCCACACGGGAGCGCACCTACTGCCTTACCTTTACACGCCCCAAAGCTAATCACCTAGCAGGTGTTCGGCCAGAGGACACCTTCAGAACACATGGAAGAAGCAACAACCAGAGCAAAAGGTGGTATCCCAGCTCTCAGCTGGACAAGCCACTCATGAAAACTCGATATGCCTGTTCTGCAAGACTGTCCTGAATGCCTGGGAGTTTTGGGGTGTTTTCAATTCCACGAGTGGACTGAGTCTTCTGAGAATTTAGGATTAACAGCTCTGGCTCATCCCCAATCTTTGTGACTGGGCCACTGATAAAGCTAAGAGCAACAGCTAAGGGATCTAAAAGCCATGTTTTCATAATGTAGGATTCATGCTTTTCAGCTGTGCTTTACTCTAGAGTTTGATAAAGTTCTGTATAAACGATCCACCCCTGAGGAGTCAGTTGGTTTCGAGGCTGTGGGCTCTTCTTCAATGTGAGCCTCCCAACATTCCTTTTCCTAAGTAGCCCAAAGCCTCCAGGCAAGTACAAGCCCAGCTGTGTTGGGTGTTGGGCATTCAGTACGCTTAAACATTTTGCACTTACAAAAAAGAGTTTTCAAAGACTTTCTCGAACCCAGGGCTCCGAGCAGAAGATTTTGATTTGTAAACTATTCTCATTCAGGAACCACCTGAATCATTTTCCCTAGAAACTAAAGTACAGACCAGGACTACCTCAAGGCTATGAATTTTGCGTATCTACCTCCTACCTGGAGCTGACAGCCTAGGTTATTCACAGGAGTTACCGGTACAAAAATAGTCACTATCTTCCCCCTCCCCAAATTTGATGCATCTAAATTTTTTTCTAAAAAGTGGATTTTCATTTCGCTTCAGCGAGTTTAGCGCGTTATTACCAACTCCTGGCGCCTCTAATTGCTCACTGAAAACAGTGGTTTGGATATTAATAGGCTATAAATCAAGGCCCTACCTGGGGCTCGTTGTCACGGAAACAGTACTCAAGCCCACAGCGACTTCCCCACCCTCGGGAAGTCTGGGCGAGCTGGTGGGAGTTGGGGATGGTTTTAAAGCTCCGGTTGTTTCTCCCACTTTCTGCTATTTCTCAGGGCCAACTTTTGTTGGAGAAAGAGGAACTGGTGAGGCGGGTGAGAGTAGAGTGGACCGTAGCAGCTTGAACTCTTTGGGAGAGGAGGGCAGGAGGTCCTTGGAGTATGCCACGGGCATTCTGATCTTTCCTCCTTGGGTCTGCACCCGGCCACTCTCTCAGCGTAGTTCCCAGCGTCCGGGAATCAGGCCCCCTCCGCTGACCTGTCCTGTTCTCCCTGCCTGGACGCTGGGCTGCCCCGGGAGCGCGCGTACAAGTTCCCCAGAAGAAAATCTGAGCGGCCCCGGGCTGAGAAGCCGGGCGGCGGAGGCAGAGAGGACAGCGCGACGGTCCGACAGGCTGGAGGCAGAATTCCCTTTGCCCCCATGCCGGGGTCCTGGAGGAGGTGGCCCGGGACTTAAACATGCACCGCCCCCCACCCTCGCCCTCCCAGAGCCCCGAGGCGACGCTCCAGGATCCGGCTCTCCAAAGCAAAGCGCCCGACTCGCCAAGTGCCTCCAAAGCCCACGCGGATTCCCGCGCCCCAGGATGTTTGCTGCCGCAGCCGCCAGGGCCTCCCGGGCCCCACGCCCCGCACCCAGGGCTGAGCCCCCACCCGTCCCCTGGGCCACGCGCGTCACGCGCCCCCTGGGCCCAGCGCCTCCTCTGCGCTCGCGCCGCGCGCTCCAGCCTCGCGCATCCGCACCCTTACCCAGCCCCCGCCTGCCGCTGGGCCCTCCCGGGACTTACCTGCGCTGGGGCTGTAGCGGCGGCCACCCGGAGCCCGGGGGCGGCGGCGGCGGCGGCGGCGGCGGCGGCGCAGGGAGAAGAGGGCAGCACGGGGCTCCTAGCACAGCGGCCGCCGGGCGCCTGGTGCTGCCGAGCCGCGGACCCGCCCAGAGATATAAATAACATTATCTGAGGAGGGACATTCCTGCCGGGGGACATCGCTGCTGCCGGGACCAGATAGTCCCGCGGCGGGGGCGGGGAGGCGGGGCCGCAGCCTCCCGCAGCGCCAGGCCCAGCCCCCGCCTTCCCCACCCACTCCCGCACCTGCCAATCAGCCTCCGCGCTGGGGGGCACCTGCCAGGCCTCCGCCCGGGCTCCTGCGGACGGCCTCCGCCTCCTGGCTGGCCGCCTGGACCCGGGACGCCAGAAGCTCGAGCCGCCCGCAGCGCCCCCATCGTCGTTCACCTCCCGTAACCGCGCGCTGCCGCGAGCTCCCTGCGGCGGGAAAAGGATTTCACTCCGCAGCTCGGGCCTAATTCGTATGCCCTGAGCACTGAGCCTGGCCATGAAAATGAGCCCTCCAGCCTTTCCCGCCCCGCGTCCCCACTGTGTACTCTCCAGTTTTTAAACTATATTAAAACACACGCTTAGACCGTAGGGTGGGCGAGGCGGGTGCCCCGGCCGTGCGCCCCCGCTGCGGCGGGTTTGGGAAGGAGAGCTTGTTCCCCGGGGCTGGGGCTGGTGTGTTAGCACGCTCTGGGGCGGACTTCACTTGGCAGGCGGTGTGAACAGACGCTGGGAGGCCCCCGCCCCCAGCC